>NC_041389.1:415302273-415380384 GCF_002162155.2 Triticum dicoccoides | reverse complement strand
GGACAGTTCGTGAGGTTTTGGCCCTCTCAAAAGCCAATTCCCCGGAGCTGATTTTTCTATCGGAAACACGTCAAGCCTCAAGTAAGATGGATAGATTAAAGTGGAGACTGCATATGAAGGGTTTTGTGGGGGTATCTAGTGATGGGCGCAGTGGGGGGCTTGCTCTCTACTGGGATGAGAAGCTGCAGGTGACAGTATTGGAAACGTGTGCACGGTATATTGATGTGCAGATCGTGGATACTGCTAATGACAAATCTTGGAGGACTACCTTTGTATATGGAGAACCACGGGTGGAGAACCGTCATCGTATGTGGACGTCTTTGGCTGCACTCCGGGCGGTGTCGGCTGAACCGTGGCTAGTATGTGGGGACTTCAATGAGGCATTGTGGCAGCATGAACACTTCTCGCGTGTTCAACGATCGGAAAGTCAGATGCTCTTGTTTAGGGACTGCATGATGGCCTGCGAACTTATGGATCTGGGGTTCTCTGGAATTCCGTTCACTTATGACAATGGTCAGCAGGGGGAAGGTAATGTTAAAGTCAGGCTGGATAGAGCTTGTGCCGACGAGGCGTGGAGGGATTTGTTCCCTTTCCCGCAAGTGAGGCACTTGGCATCGTCTTGCTCAGATCATGTCCCGATTCTGGTACAATTTGATCTCGGTGAACCTGTGCGGACTAGAGTCTCGCCGAAGTATGAAATAATGTGGGAGCGACACCCCGCTTTGGGTGCCGTGGTGGCTGAGAGTTGGGAGAAAAGCAAGCCAGCAGGTAACCTGGGGGCTGTCCGTGATGCATTAAAAGATATGATGAACAGGTTGCGGGCGTGGAGTAAGGAAAACTTTGGGCATGTCACTTCTGAATTGGAAAAGCTACGGCAGGAGCTTACAAACTTGCAATTGCAGGATGCAGATAAGGCTGTCTTAAGGCAGAAAATGCAACAGATGGATGAGTTATTATATAGAGAGGAGATGTTGTGGCTACAACGATCACGGATCACGTGGCTAAAAGAGGGCGAGAGAAATACAACATACCTTCATCGGAGAGCGGTGTGGCGTGCGCGGAGGAACCATATTCAGCGGCTGCGACGTACCGATGGCACTTGGTGCTCCGTTCCGACTGATATGGAACGCATGGCGACTTCCTACTTTAAGGAAGTATATACGAAAGATCCGACCTTGACTCCGGAGGTTGTGCTGGAGAGCATTATACCAAAAGTTACGCAGGAAATGAATGATGCTTTATGTGCCCCGTTCTCGGAGGAGGAGGTGTCGAATGCCCTGTTCCAAATAGGGCCCTTGAAAGCACCTGGAACGGATGGACTACCTGCAAGGTTTTTCCAACGCAATTGGGCGATTGTGAAGTCTGAAATTGTGGCGGCCGTCTTGGATTTTTTCAAGACAGGAACGATGCCGGAGGGTGTAAATGCTACGGCGATTGTTCTTATTCCAAAAGTTCCCCATCCAAAGGAACTAAAGGATTTTCGACCGATAAGTTTATGTAATGTGGTTTATAAAATAGTGTCTAAGTGCTTGGTGAATCGCCTTCGCCCTTTGCTTTCCGAGCTGATCTCGGAAAACAAAAGTGCGTTTATACCGGGTCGGCTTATTTCGGATAACTCTATAATTGCTTTTGAGTGTATCCACCACATACAGTCTCTGAAGCCAAATAGTGGAGCAGCTTGTGCATATAAATTGGACCCGTCAAAAGCATATGATCGGGTTGATTGGGATTTTCTGGAGCAGGCATTAACAAAGTGGGGCTTCTCGGTTCAGTGGCTAACTTGGATTATGGCTTGCGTTAAGTCAGTTACATACTCTGTAAAATTCAATGGGAAACTTCTGGAGGTCTTTGCCCCGTCTAGGGGTCTCCGGCAAGGTGATCCTTTGTCCCCGTTCTTATTCCTTTTTGTTGCTGACGCCCTCTCTGCTATCATCTCTAAATCAGTTGAGGAAGGGGAATTGAGGGGAGTTTCTATATGCCGTGGGGCACCGGTGATTTCTCATCTGCTGTTTGCGGATGATACGATGCTATTATTTGAAGCTTCAAGCCAGCAAGCAGACATTGTCAAAGGTTTGTTGAACACTTATACTAGAGCTATGGGTCAACTCATCAACCCTGAAAAGTGTTCCATCCTCATATCTGACAACTGTGATGCGGCGGTGGCGGGTGAGGTGAAGGATATTCTGGATATCTCGCAACATGTATTTGAACCCAAGTACTTGGGTCTCCCGGTGCCGGAAGGTAGAATGCATAAAGGGCAGTTTGAAACTATTCAGGAAAGGTTAAGGAAAAGGCTTGTGGATTGGAGTGAGCAGTATGTGTCTTCGGGAAACAAAGAAATATTGATAAAGGCAGTGGCACAAGCAATCCCAACCTATGTGATGAGTGTGTTTCGTCTACCGGCGTCCGTTTGTGATGAGTTGACAAGAATGATGAGGCAATACTGGTGGGGGGTGGAGAAAGGCAAGAGGAAGATGGCTTGGCTCAGTTGGGAAAAAATGACCAAACCTAAGTCTATGGGTGGCATGGGCTTTAGGGATATGCGAGCCTTTAACCAAGCCTTGCTAGCTAAGCAAGCTTGGCGCCTTCTGGACAGCCCGGACAGCTTGTGTGCTAGACTGCTACGGGCTAAGTATTATCCTCGTGGCAATTTACTTGATACAGTGTTTCCCGCGAACTCTTCCGCGGTATGGAAAGGGATAGTACACGGACTGGACCTATTGAAGAAAGGTATCATTTGGCGTGTGGGTGATGGTACTTTAGTCAAGACATGGCGTGATCCTTGGATTCCAAGGGGGAATGATTTCCGGCCAGTAACTCCAAAGCGTAATTGTAGACTGAATTGGGTGGCTGATTTCGTTGATGAGCATGGGGCATGGAATGTGCAAAGGCTGCGAGAACACTTATGGGACTTGGACGTTCACGAAATCTTAAAGATAAGAACATCGCCGAACCACGGCCAAGATTTCCTTGCGTGGTTTCCGGAAAAGAACGGTATGTTTACAGTTCGGTCGGCGTATCGTCTTGCTCACGAGTCCTCACTCAACCATGGCGCGTCAAGTAACAGCCCAAGCGGCCAGAGATCAATCTGGCAAACAATTTGGGGAGCCAAAGTACCCCTTAAGATGAAAATTATGGCCTGGAAAGTGGTGTCTGGTGCTCTCCCAACTAATGCTTGCAAGAAATATAGACATGTCTCTACTCGAGACAGTTGCCCCCTGTGTGGAACGGAGAAGGAAACTAGTTTTCATGCTCTAGTGACATGCAATCATGCTCGCCAAGTATGGACCCAGATGCGCACAGTATGGAGGCTCCCACATACAGAGCTCCTTCGTGATACTGGGCAAGATTGGTTGTTAAACATCCTGGCGAACTGCGACGACATGCAGAGGGACTCTGTGATTATGATGCTATGGAGGATATGGAATTTGCGGTCTGATGGGGCACATGGAAAGGAAGTTCCACCAGTGACAGTAACGGTGGCATACCTCCAGAGCTACATGCAATCTCTACATTTATCCAGGAGGTATACAACGGAGGAGATCATTAAAGGGAAGATGCAGGTTTGGCAAGAGAAGCCTGTCGTGCGGAAAGAGGCGTGCTTGCCGTGGCCACGACCATGCGTGGGTCAGGCAGCACTGTCCGTCGATGGATCCTTCTCCCCTGAAGACGGCTCGGCCGCGGCCGGTATGGTTTTGTGCCGGCATGACGGGAGTGTAATCTTTGCGGCGTACAGATGCATTTTCAACTGTAATGAGGCAGTGGAGGCAGAGCTACATGCAATAATGCAGGGTATGGCACTAGCTATTCAGCATTGCACCTTACCCATCGTCGTTCAATCCGATTCCTCGGTGGCACTGGCCGCCTTGTCAGGAGAGCATCTCATCAGATCGGCTTATGGACATCTGGTGGCGGAAATACGTCATCTTATGGCTGATAGAGTTTTTATTCCTTCGAAAATTAAGCGCGAACAAAATAGGGTAGCAGATCGGTTGGCGTTGTATAGTCGTACGGAAAGTACTACTGCTGTATGGCTAGATAGAGGACCACCTTGTGTGGAGGACTTGTTACCTCTTGATTGTAACCCTACCCATATGGAATAAAACACTTTCTCCATCGCAAAAAAAGGAGGTTTGCTTGATTGTCATGATTATATACTAGTGCCACCTCTAGTGCGTCTTGAGAAAGCTCATCCTCTCACGTATTTATGTTTCAAAGTGCAACTCTCTACTTCTTTTTTTTTACTAAATGTACGACACTATAAAATTGCAAGATGCAAAGAATTATATATGGACAAGTAGGCTACATGACTAAGCATCTTCTATGATTTAATAACTGTTTCTTTGTTGTAATCATTTGCACATTATATGGCTCAGTTGTGATTGTTTTTGTTTTGTACTAAGAATGATTTCAATCTCCTTTTCTATGTTTTTGCACATCTACTATTCTTAAATAGTTCACCCCCACTACAAGCGATTCTCTCACCAGCTTTCCACCTTACCAAGCGTGCCATGTCAACATCTACTTGCACTATTCTCCAGCCATGCACCACAGCCACTGCCTTTAAACAACTATATCTAAATTGTTAGCCCCCACTACTAGATTTCTCTCAACATGTGTGCTTCCGCATCACCTTAATTATTCCTAGCCATTCGATCAAAAACCGTGTGAACTTAGAAGTCATACATGTACCCATAAGTTACACTTCTTGCATTAATCTATTCATGCAAACATTGCCACTTCATTAAGACATGCATGTCTTTTTTTTTCTTGGGGAATTAGTTCATGAATGTTAGTCACAATTTATAGTTTTGCGTTAATTCTTATGTAATCATGAACGGTATATGTGTTGGACCCTTGGAGCAAAAATATATAGTGTATGCCTCACATATTTGTTAAAAGATGGTGTCCCATTATGTGGACTCCAAAAGGTTTCTCTTTTATGCATCATGATGTCACATACTTTGTATGTTTATTGTTTTAAAAGCATACACTAAGTACGCTCTTATATTTGTATTACATTAGTTTTGTTTGTTTTAAGCACTTATTGATGTATTTGTTTTAACACGTTCCCATGGCAACACGCGGGGCATCATCTAGTTATTACAACATGCATTCTCCCACCTCACCACTTCATGCATGTCCATGTTATAATTAGTCACGTAATTATCCATGTCCTACATCTTACACTAACTCATGTCATTAGCATGCCATCTTATTCACGTGGCATGGAAATTTAACTAGAATTTGTTGTAGACATTGATTGTTAGGATGTATTAAAGAGTGAAAATATGAAAGAAGGCATTATGTGCATACAAGTATTGGCTCTATTCATAAATGTAAAACATCATTTCTTGATAAAATCTACAATGCTACAAGACATTTTGGAGATACATTTATTGAAATGAAAAAGGAAGAAATACCAGATATTAATCTGTCAGTATGACTTCAGATGTTTTTATTAGGAAAATATTTTATTTATTTCGAAAATTTCTCAAACCATTAAGTCGCTAACTTAACGAAATAAATGTTATGGTGCAGTAATAATATTTCGTAGTTACATGTCTCTTAGTGTTTTAGCAGCAACGCACGGGGAATCATCTAGTTATTTTTTTAGCATATCTAGTTATTATATATGGACATGCAAGTTTGACAACTTTCAAAAAGATATATTATGTGACTAATACCACTCATAGATCTACCGTTGGTTTATGCATTCTTTGAGGCTTGCATTTTCATCATCTTCATGGTAGCAGATATCATCTTACAACTTATACAAGACACACTCTACAATTTCACATGTCTAAACACAAAGAACAATGAGGTCCTGGTTGTGTGTCAACTTGTCCCCCTCTTCTTTTTCTGACCTGCGATTTTGCTCTGGGGCCCTGGCTAGTCAGAAAAGACAGTTGTTCTGGTTTGGTTTCGTGGCTATGTCCTGGGTCTTGTGGACTACTAGGAATAAGTTTACTATTGAAAACATATTTCCGTCTAAACCTATTGACTGCCTTTTCAAATTGATTTCTTTCCTACAACAGTGGAAATTATTAACTAAGGACCAGGATCGTGGAGCTACTGAAGACTTGATCGCTCGGGTACATTCTACGACATCTTCTATGCTCCAGAACGACCATGCCAATGTTGGTTGACCATGATCTTTTGGGTTTGCTTTGCCCTCTGGGTGTAGGTAGTTGGCCTGCATGCCTATTCTGGTTGTCATGCCGTCTAACCGTGCTGCCTTAAAACTCAGTTCTGGTTGATTGTATGCTTTGACAGTGCCTGTAGGCTTTTTCTATAAAGTCGGGTGTATGCCTTTTTTCTAAAAGAAAGAACAATGAGGTCTAATTTGGACTGCCACCTAATCATTAGTTCAGTTTTCAACACCTAACATACACACAAATGAATTTATAAAGGTGAAATATGAATTAGTTATGTGGTCTCAATGCATGAGTTCTGATAATAATAGGGGGTCTCCCAAAAGAACGAGTTCTGATAATAATAGGGGGTCTCCTAAATGTGCTAAAATGCTCTCTTCCAAATTTTTGCACGAGTAAACTTGACAAAACATGCAATTGATGAAGTATGTGAAATGGTTTTTATAGTCAGTTTATAATAAGAGCTACCTAGATATTTTTGTATTGCAAGCCATTTTCCATGAAGACCACATGTGAGAAGGTTTGGCGCAAATTATTCCCTAAGAACATGCAACATGCTTAAGGCCTTGACCCCAGATTGTAGGATATGTTGGTTCAATGCTGAAAAATCTTATGCTTCTGAGACCTCAAACAATACTCACAAATTCAATCACCTAGCATACCAGAAGATAGATTTTTGGTATATGAAATTTTGTCTCGCTCATGGGAACTTGTCCGCATTAATGGAGATACACCTCTTCTCACCAAGGAGAAGCATATGGCGGCTGGCGGTCTTCAGCTCAAAATTATGAGAGCACCTATAAGGCCTCCTTTGGTTTAGAGGATCTTGTAGGAATTGCATATGATAGGATTTCTATAGAAAGTATTCCTTTAGAGCCCTTTGGTTTGTAGGAATGGAATC
The DNA here is from genome assembly GCF_002162155.2 of Triticum dicoccoides. Lineage (NCBI taxonomy): Eukaryota > Viridiplantae > Streptophyta > Magnoliopsida > Poales > Poaceae > Triticum > Triticum dicoccoides. Next base: position 415,373,328 of record NC_041389.1, on the reverse strand, counting down.
CTATTCTTATGAAGGAATTCTTCATATCCTCCTCATTTCATAGGAAAATAAATATTAGCCTAGACTCAGTGGAAAAAATCCTATGATGTGAATCAAAGGGCATCTCCTTTCCTATTTCTACTTATAGAATTTGAAATACATGTCATCTCATTTTCTATGACTTTTTTATCCCAACGATTTTCCTACCCTATGAACCAAAGAATGCCTAAGGGGGTGTTTGGTTCAGAAGTCCTCGGACTTTTTCTAATCCCAGGGACTAATCAAAAAAGACTCTCCAGTAGAGTCTTTTTCTAGTCCCTATAGAAAAAGTCCCCCCGTTTGGTTTCTAGGGACTTTTTCTAGTCTCTGGGACTAAAAAGTCCCTGAACCAAACACCCCCTAAGTCAGTTGCCTAAAAATGATTCGTCTTTCAGTTGATTTGCGTGATATGTTAGATTCCAATCCAATGGCTATCTTTCCTCTTTCCTCGCCGGCCAACCACTGTTCACTTTCTTCGTCAAGCGCACACTTGATTTCCTCCCCGTCTCTCCTACGCCGGCAAAACCGCGTCGCCTCTACCTCAGGCGAGGTTCTGGCAAGTCCTCGCTCGCACCGACATACCGCAGGAATATTTTCCAGTATTCTTTCAGCCACCGCATTTGTTAGAGCATGCATGAAATCTGCATCATTCTTGAGCGAATTCACCATCTTCTCCACCAGAAGCTTCTGAAATTCAGGCGTAACAACCTCCCTCCGGATAGTCTCCAGGTCCAGCCTCGATCCTGACCCATGATTCGTCATATCTTCTAGCCTGATCGTCCGGCCGGACGGGTTAATGGAGATCGAGCAAGGCCGCGACCCCGCGTGGCCTGTGGACTCGCTGCCGACGAATTCTCGCTCCGGGTATTTAGCGTGGTTGTGCTCACCCTCGTAGGTCGCCACCAGCTTTGACCTGTCCTCCGCGTCTCTCTGCACCTATGCAGATCAAAATTCAGCAAAATTGAAGAATTATCTTGGTGGTTTGGCCAACAATTTCGTAAAACCTCGGAGTACGTGATCATGATGACACTGTTGATACCTTCTTCTTCACTGGGCAAGATGGAGCAAATGCGCAGCGGAAGTAGGATCTGGGGTGCGGGTTGTCGCGCGTCACCTTCTGCCCGTACTTCCTCCACTGGTACCCGTCCTTGACGCCCTGCGCGAGTAGCAGGCAGCAAAGAAAGCACCGTTCATGTCATGCATGGCTCGAGATAATCAACACGGCGTGCGTGATGGCAATGCCAATGCGTTGTCGCAGGATGTTCGACTCACAAGGTTGGCGTCGGTGTCGGCAGGCTCCGCGCGCGCGCAGACCGTCCTGACCTTGGGCCGCGGCTCCACCGTCACTCCGGCGGCCTCCTCCCTCACTGCATTGGAGGCAGAGCCGCTCGGCGCCCTAGCGGTGGCGACGGCTGAGGCTGGAGCCCTCGCCAGAGCACGCAGGTCAGGGCGACCGGCGAGTATGGCGCCGAGCGTTCCGGCCAGCCGCCGGTTCTCCTCGCGCACTCGCATCAGCTTCTCTTCGAGACCCTCAGCCTGCTCGGCGTTCAAGAACGCAGTGATCAGCAAGCGCAGTTACAAAAATATTCATGGAGATCATCAATGAGGGAGGATGATCGACCGGACCGTCGGGGAGCCAACGAAGAGCGGCAGAAGCCCGGCGCTGTCGGTCGGGCATGACGAGCCGTCGTCCATGGCCTCAGCAACACTGCACCAGGCGCCGCTACGGCCTTGTATAGGCACCTCGCAAAACGAGAGGAAACAAGAATTTTGTGTGGGGATGCCAATGACTCTGCAAGGAGATTGATTGATGCAGGTCCGTGATCGTTCGCTCTCGTGTTCGCCTCTCCCATTGACTTGACCGACGAACGCATCGATCAATTTGCTCACCACCAGTGTGTCATCTCCTGACGTCCTCTGTGACTCATATCTTCTACGTCAGCAAGAGGACGACCGATAGCAATACATATTAGAACTGCACACACACGCATGTTGCGGGTGACCACGTCGTATTCAATTTACTAGCGTTGTGTCAAGTGGTTATTCCGTTTGGTCGCGTCCTTGACCTCGAGGTTTCTTATGGAGTAGGTTGCTTACTGAACTGCTGTTGTGCAGCACGCGATAGAACATTCAGACAAATTCATCATTTTGTTTTTTATTTGACTGATGGTACAGTCGCTGTCCATCTCAACATAATTATGTCCGTAGCCACCACACGAGGTGCTGTTCCTTTTCTTGCAAGTGGAGCATTATTGCTTGCTGATCAAGCGGACAAAGAAGACTGGTACCGTTAGAGCAGCGAAGACTTGACGACGGCGGAGAAGATCTGAGAACTAAAACTAGAGCCCATGTGCAGAGAACCTTAGATGCTACGGTAGATTTCAAGAAGAAAATGGTAGAAGCACGCATGGTAAATCCTCCCTTTCTACCGTCGAGAATAGACCCCATTTCGCCCGAAGCACGCATCGATGGGTTTGCCTTTTCTTCCTGTTGCTTTTTCTTTCTCACATTTTCCCGTATTTGTTTTTTGTTTTTATCTTCGAATTCAGTTTATGTTGCTGTTTTCATTTGAGGGGAAGTTTATGTTACTTGTAACTGGACTTGAACGGACAACCTTTTGAAATGCACAATCTTTTTATAGTTATATGCGAACTATTTTGAAAATATATAGGGACATATTTTCATAAGAAATATATAAGATGAATATTTTATTCCACGTATATATTGTTGACGCTCAAAAATGGCATGATCGCAAAGAGTGACCTGAGGCTGTAGCAAGATGAGGTCAAATTTATGAGTTCATGTCACCATTTGATGGCTCTCTTCAAGATAATCAAAGTAAATATGAAGATGGATCAAAACGGAGCTCAAGTGCAAAAGATATGCCAATTTCGGAGATACTCGTGTTGACATCAGATTAGAGAATGGCATTGAACCTAATTAAGATGGCCTCTGATGGAAAAGGTTACAACTGCAAAGTTCTTCGTCTCGTTGAAGCAGACGATTTTGATATAAAGATTGTCCTCATCCGAGATCGTATGCAAAAGTTATAGGCCAAACCGTGCGCTGCAGCAATGTTGGCCGGATCATCCGGGCCGGGGTCCGGATCATCCGGGTAATTGGAGCACCAAGATTCCAGAAGGTTGGCGCTGAAGCCGGATGATCTGGGTAAAGGCCGGACAATCCGGGCAATCGTCCGGACGTCCGGACAAGTTTTTCTGCTGAAGACTTTAGAAAACGTCCCGAAAGCCTCTCAAGATGGCCTCAGATCAAAAAGTGTTCAACATGAAAGTTGTGCGTCTCGTCGAGACGATTGATTTTGATATAAAAACGTCCAAATCCAAGGTCATGTGTGGATTCTAGAGCCAAAACAGTAAGATGCTATCAGAAAACTGTGCTAGGCCGGATCATCCGGGCCTTGAGCCGGACATCCGGGCCAGGGGTCGTGAATAGTCCATGTTTTATTAGGTTTTGGTGATTTGAACGGCTAGACAAGTCCTTTTCTTCTACGGGAAGTCCATCCGCCTCTTATATAGATAAGAGGTGACGGCCGATTGAACAACAACACACAATCGCAAAACCCATCTACTTTTTACCCTAGTTTTACATCCCTCCCTTGTTCTTTCTCTCTCGTTTTTCGTTCGTTCTCGTATTGGAGGGCAGCGATCCTCGAGGCTCTAGGGACAGGCGAACCGACCTAGGGCAACCCATAGCCGCCGCGCGTCCAGACGGGGTCCCTCCCGGGCGCGTGGGGTTCGGTTCCTGAAAAGCACCTGCCGGATTGATTGCGTACCGTGCTTCCGGACGGGTCTCCTTCGGCGTGAGATGCGGTGCATCACCCTCGGCGTTGGAGATACATGGTGACGTGTTCGTGTGTGAACACACTTTTTGGCGACTCCACTGGGGACGAAAGATCAAGAATCATCATCAACCATGGCTAATCTCCCCAAGCCCTCAGAAGTTGACGCTGATAACATCATTAAGCCCGGTCTTGATGAACTGTCGGATGAACATCGCCAAGCCTACGAAGCGCGCAAGAAGCAGCGTGAAGAGGCTTTTGAGGCGCTCAAGAAGAAGCGCGAGGAGGAGGATTTGGAAGTGTTTCTTTCAAGTTTCAAGAAGGACCGTCAAGGCAACATCACTCCGGTTGAAAACGTTAATTTTCCTCCCCTCATCGACGAACAAGATGTAATCACTCTGAGTAAAGTCTTTTCTCCAGAGGAAGTGGCTGTGATTGAAAGTCTTGTTAGTAAGGGTAATGTGATGGCATACAACTCTTTTGTGGCTAGTGCTAATGCTCAGAAAAATATGCCTCCATCATCTAGTGGTACTGTTGGTATATCTGAAAATTCTAGTCCAATTTTACCTATTTCATCGGCACCACCTATGGAACAACAATATAATATGCCGTTGAATTTTTACCCTACTCAAACCAACCAGCTTGTGGCTGCACCTACATACCCTAATCCTATTATGAGTGTGCCCAATTTGGCGTTAACGCTGAATCACTTTGTCACACCACCCATAGGTGCAAGCATGTTTGGTCTTCCGCCGAATTATGGTTCGGCGCCCATCCCACAAGTTGCACCAATAGCTAGTACTCAGGTTGCTCCTATGTCATTGCCACAAACATCTTCATCTACCTCGGATCTAATTTTAGCTAAATTAAGGGAGGATTTGCATAAGATGTTTCTAGAAACTTCCGGAAACGAGCTGAAAGTGAAGAGTCGTGTGTATCAAAAGCCTTATCCTGAACACTTCGATGCAATTTCTTACCCTCAAGGTTATAAGGTTCCCGATTTTGTTAAATTTAGTGGTGAGGGTACGAAAACAACTTGGGAGCATGTGAGTCAGTATCTAGCACAGTTGGGTGAAGCAGGTTCCATAGAAGAGTTGAAAGTGCGTTTATTTCCCTTGTCTTTAACTGGCACCGCATTTTCATGGTTTGCTGCTTTACCACATGGCTCTATTCTCTTATGGTCGCAATTAGAGCAAAAGTTTCATGATCATTTTTATAGTGGCGATAATGAGCTAAAGTTGTCACATCTTATATCGGTTAGGCAAAAACATGATAATCGGTCACCGATTATGTCAAGAGATTTAGAGACATAAAAAACCGATGTTATAGCTTAGTGATAACTGAGAGAGACTTGGCAGATCTTGTTCTTAATGGTTTGAAAACTCACATTAAAGAGAGGCTAGAAAGTTATGAGTTTTTGAGCATTAATCAAGTCTTACAAAAAGCTTTGGCTCAAGAGAGTCGAAGTAAAGAGATTCATAGGTCTACAACCGATCGTCCTAGAATGCATATGGTTGAACACAATGATGATAATTCGGACGATGAGGTTGATGTTTATACTACTGAGTTTGTTTGGTCCTCAAAGGCCAAACCCTATACATGCAATGCTCTTAAGCCTATTCGCAAGAATCGTGATGAGGAGATGAGGTTTACATTTGATATATCTAAGTGTGATAAGATATTTGATGCTCTCTTGCAGGATAAGATGATTAGAATATCACACACCATACCGCCGTTTGACGAGCTGAAACGGCGTGCTTATTGCAAATACCATAATTCATTTTCTCATGCTACTAACGATTGCAATGTTTTTCGACGACAGATACAATCGGCCATTAATGATGGACGATTGGATTTTGCTGATATGCAAGTTGATAAACAACCCTTTCCGATAAACACCATGGACTTGGAGGGAAAGAAAATGTTAATTCGGCCTAGCATAGCCGAATCTGCTAATAAAGATAATGTTGTTATTGGTGAACCCAGGAAAGACAAGGAGGGCGACAAAGTCTTGGGAAGAGAGGTTGTGCTTGATAAGCAACCCGATGGCAAGGAAGTATTGAAGATCACCATAAAAAATCCCGCACTCGGGGGGCAACCACAAGTACAAGAAGAAACTCATGTTAAATTTATCAAGCCCAAGAATTCAGAAGTTGGCAAGTGGGGAAAGAGTGAAGCTAAGCGCAAGCGAATCAAGCCAACTTTTGATATGCTGCTATCCAAATATGCAAGTCAAGCGGCCGGTTCTAGCTCTAATCGGCCATCACATTCAAAGCGTTCAAGATCGCTCCCAGAGCAAGAGTTTCGATGCTATGCAAGGCCATATGGGTCATGGGCGCCGACACCATGGATTTCAGAACCCTCCTATGCGCCATATTACATGAGAGACTTCAATGGAGGATGGGGGCAGCCCCCAATGGCTCCTTATGCTTTCCAGATGGGGTGGACAACACCTAGAAGGCCTGCTCGCGAGAGACTTTATTATCCCACCCAAGGCCGTTTGAGTTATGGTGCTAATCGGCCAACAAAAAATTCTCCAAGTAAGGCCAATAAAAAAGTGTGGCGTGTTAAGTCACCTAATGTGGAAATTTCAGAACGCGACAAGCAAAAGGAGATCAAAAAGGCGGTTGTTGGTAATCTGGCTACTTCTAATGGTGATATTGTTATTGTTCAGCAGGGTTCCATGGTTGATGATCATGAGGCGAGCACAAGCAAGGCCAAACCAAGGGATCCCAAATATACTCAACCTAAGTGGTGTCCTCCCGGTTTAACTAAGACCATGAAAAGGAGATTACAACGCATGAGGAACCACGAGAAGGTAAAACACAAAGAGGAGAGGCAAATGGACGAATTGTTTAGTGAAATTTGACCCATAGCACTCACAAAACAAGTGTGGAGGCCTAAACAAAAACAAAACACAAATGCTTCTACATTAGTTGTAGCAACACCTTCACCACCAAAAGAGGATGATGCAACCCCTATTACATCGTCCACACTACCTGAAACATCCCCTTCAATTGAGGAATCTTTAAGCCCAATATACACATTGGGAGATGAAGATGAGATGGTGGATTATGAATCTACGCCGGTTCGGGAAGGTATGGATATTAATATGGTATATTACTTACCTGCCGAGTTTTGTGCTATAGGTGAAGAAGGGGAGGTAGCCCAGCTGAATTTTGGTCCTAAGAATGCTATTTTCGAGAAGCCAAGAGAACCGGTGAAACACTTGAAGCCATTTTACCTCAAATGTCATATTAACGGATCGCCGGTTGCTAGGATGCTCATTGATGGTGGTGCTGTGGTAAATCTTATGCCCTACTCGGTCTTCAAAAGGTTGGGGGTTAGATGATGATGCATTGATGAAGACCAATATGGTACTTAATGGATTCGAGGGTAAAGAAAAGACAGAGGCCAAAGGTGTGATGTGCATGGAACTCACCGTGGGAAGCAAAACTTTGGCCACCACATTCTTCATCGCCGTGGTGCAAGGTAACTATAATGTTATATTAGGCCGCGATTGGGTTCATGCTAACCAATGTGTGCCATTTACCATGCATCAATTTTTAATACAATGGATCGATGATGAGGTAGAAATCATTCATGCGGATAATTCGGCTTGTGTTGCTTTGGCCGATGCATCGGTGGATTGGAATCATCCCGATGTTACTTGCTTAACAGGGCGTGACCTCTCGGAGTTTGATTTCCTTAGTGCTACAAGGAACGGGTTCATTCCCATCTTTTTAAAGCCGATTGGTGGTAATCGGTCACAAGGTATGATGTGAACCAGAAGTTAAAATCAATGGCCGATATAAAATTATCGCCCTAAGCATAAACATGGCCGATATAGAGATGATCGCCCTAAGCGCATATAAATGACCGATGAAGTGTTGACATCGTCCTTAGACAAACGTTTTGCAAGTTATTTTTCGGCGCGCTAGCGTTGCCAAAAACAGGGGGGGCATGTGTTGACGCTCAAAAAGGGCATGATCGCAAAGAGTGACTTGAGGCTGTAGCAAGACGAGGTCAAATTTATGAGTTCATGTCACCATTTGATGGCTCTCTTCAAGATAATGAAAGTAAATATGAAGATGGATCAAAACGGAGCTCGAGTGCAAAAAATATGCCAATTTTGGAGATACTCGTGTTGACATCAGATTAGAGAATGACGTGGAACCTAAATAAGATGGCCTCTAATGGAAAAGGCTACAACTGCAAAGTTCTTCATCTCGTTGAAGCAGACGATTTTGATATAAAGATCGTCCCCATCCGGGGTTGTATGCAAAAGTTATAGGCCAAACCATTCGCTGCAGCAATGTCGCCGGATCATCCGGGACGGGGTCCGGATCATCTGGGTAATTGAAGCACCAAGATTCCAGAAGGTTGACGCTGAAGCCGGATGGTCTGGGTCAAGTCCCGGATGATCTGGGTAAAGGCCGGACAATCCGGGCAATCGTCCGGACGTCCGGACAAATTTTTCTGCTGTAGACTTTAGAAAATGTCCCGATAACCCTTCAAGATGGCCTCAGCTAAAAAAGTGTTCAACATGAAAGTTGTGCGTCTCGTCGAGGCGGTTGATTTTGGTATAAAGCACGTCCAAATCCGAGTTCGCATGTGGATTCTAGAGCATGAACAGTAAGCTGCTGTCAGAAAACTGTGCTAGGCCAGATCATCCGGGCCTTGAGCCGGACATCCGGGCCGGGGGTCGTGAATAGTCCGTGTTTATTAGTTTTTGGTGATTTGGACAGCTAGGCAAGTCCTCTTCTTCTACGGGAAGTCCACCCGCCTCTTATATAGATAAGAGGTGACGGCCGATTGAACAACAACACACAATCGCAAAACCCATCTACTTTTTCCCTAGTTTTACATCTCTCCCTTGTTCTTTCTCTCTCGTTCTTCGTTCGTTCTTCGTATTGGAGGACAACGATCCTCGAGGTTCTAGGGGCGGGCTAACTGACCTAGGGCAGCCCATAGCCGCCGCGTGTCCAGACGGGGTCCCTCCCGGGCGCGTGGGGTTTCGGTTCCTGAAAAGCACCCGCCGGATTGCTTGCGTACTGCGCTTCCGAACGGGCTTCCTTCGGCGTGAGCTGCGGTGCATCACCCTCGGCGTTGGAGGTACACGGTGACGTGTTCGTGTGTGAACACATATGCAAACTTTTTATCAAGTACATGAACGTTTTCTACTTTTTCCCAATATATGCGCTTCCGCTATTTAAATTTATGTTAGCAATTTTTTTGAAAAATATCAAAAATATATGTATGTATATACACATGGGCTCTAGTAATAATTACTGGATACCGGACCATCTGGACGTAGTCGACGGAGCTCCGGCTCCTGTCGTCTCCTTGGGGTAGTGAGGTTAATGTTTATCGTCATATTGTAAGATATGGTGTCATGTGCTTCATATCCATTGAGGGTTCAGTGACAACAACTGTGGCTCCAGGGCGCTGGTCCTTAGGTGCACGTGCACGAAGACTTCTCGGCTATCATCGACAATGTCAAACCAGTTCTGTAGGGGAGCGGCGACAACGGCTCGTTCTGGCGGTGGTAGTGATGTAACGCCCCGAATCCGATGCGCCCGGTGTCTTCCAGTTATTCGCCGTCGTTGCCATGTCATTTGCTTGCCTGTTGCACTTTGCCATGTTATCAGGTGCATCTCATTTGCATGTTTTCCAAAACTTGCATCCGTTCGGGTTCCCCCGGTTCTCTCCGTTGTCCGTTCTAAGCCCAACCACACTTGCACGCGCCCGTCGCCCCTCCCCAGTCCTTGTTTCGTGAGCCACCGAAAAACATTCTTGGAATGGGCCGAGATTTGCCGAGTGGCCTTGGTATATCACCGGTAGACCGCCCGTCAAATTTCGTTCCATTTGAAGGTCGGTTGATGCCCCAATGGTTAACCGAGCTAACCGAAAACCCCTTCTCTTTGCAGCCCAGCACCTCTTCCCACAACCCACCTAGCCCATCTAACTCCCCTTCATGCTCTCCGCCGTTCGATCACGATCGTGTGGGCGAAAACCGTACCTCATTTGGACACTCCTAGCTTCCTATGCCTATATAAACACACCCTTCCCCGAAATTCCCGGATGAAACACTAGCAATTTCCCCTCTCCGCCGCCGGACGAAATCCCCGCCGCCGGACGTGTCCGCCGGACACGTCGCCCCGTCCAATCGGGTGGCAACACGTCAGCCCGCCGCCGTCCTCGTCCAACCGGGCGCTGCCACGCGTCCCGGTGCTCCACCACCTGCCGCCGAAGCCTGCCAGGCCCAGATCCGGCCCGCCCGGGTCCGGACGTCACGCCGCCCGCGCCCGCAGGCGCGCTGCCCCGCGCGCAGCCCCGCCGACCTTGCCGGCGCTTGCCTCCGCAGCTGTCCCGCCGGCGTGCCTCCCGCGCCATCGTCGGTCGCCTCCTCGCCGCTAGTCCCGTGCGCCGCCGTCCTCCGGACCCTCTGCCTTGGCTTCGCCGCTGCACCTCGCCCCGAGCTCCGCTCCGCCCCCGTCGAAAGTCCCTGGCCGGCGCCGCCCCGCCGTCCGGCGCCCGCGCGAGGACCTCGCCGGCCGCCTTGGCCTCAGCTTCGCCGGATCCACCGCGGGTGGATGAGATCCACCCGCCCCTCCAACCAAACACGCCCCCTCATGCTCGTATCTCCTCGTCCCGCTCCGTCCCGTCCAGTTTTTCGCGAGGGTAAAATTCTTCTAAGTCCCTAATTTTCAGCGTTCTGGTGCCCTATTCAACATGCCATAAATCTCTGACCGTAGATCCGTTTTGCATGCATAATATATCAAAATGTTCATTGTGGGATGCTCTACATTTCATTACATTGTGACATGCTTTTTTCGGTCCATCTTGATGCCCTAATCATCATTGCAAGAGTTCTATATGATGTTTACTGCTGGAATCTGCTAATTGTTAACATCATTTGTGCATCTCATGAGTGACACAACTTTGTCCCTGTTGATACTATGATTATGATCTTGATATGCACATGTTCTGATCTTCATGCTATTCATGTTATTGTGCTTTGCCTTCATTTTAGGTTGCATCTTTATATCTTAATCCATGTTGCAAAAGTGCATGTTGCTGTTAACTACTGAAAACTGCTGTAACTTGCTGATTTGTCATTTTGGTTGCATTTTGTGTGTGCATCCTATGAGCATGATGTCTTCATGTTTTAGGAGCATATTTATGCCCTCTTTACAGGGGTGCAATCCACGTATTTTTATATGCCCTTTAGAGAGTGCATCAATCTTGTGAAGTGAGCTACTTGCTGTTAACTTTCTGTCAATGCTGAAACTGTTATATCATGTTACCATGTTTGCTTGATGCTACCAATTAATCCATGCATAACCTGGAGGTTCTTAGTTGACATGTTTTGTTGTATATGTTAGGATCTATAATCCATACTTCTTGATGCCTTATATATGTCATGTATCATATGTTTTCATTGCCATGAACATGCTTATATAATGTTCCAGATTTCTGTTAACTTGATGCATTGTTGTGAGCTTGTTATTGAGTGATCCATGCCTCTTCTGGAGATGCTCCAGTTACATGAATTGTAGTATGCTATGGGTAATTTGTTCACATGCTAGGTTTGATAATTTTGGAGATCATATGCCTCTGTTTCATGCTTGCAAACATGCTATCATAATGTTGTTGTTTTACACTTGCTGAAACTGTTCCAATATTCAATCTTGTCATGTTGGTTCCCACTAATACATGAGCCATATGTTTATGATGCCAGGATTTTATTTGCTCTTTGTTATGTGTACTTTGATTCCATGCCCTTGGTTGCTATGTTTACTTGCATTAGCTTGTCTCTTTCTTACTCTCAAGTTGCCATCATATTAACTCTGCTCATGCATATGTTGCTGTGTTATTAAGTTGCATTTTGCATTGATCATATTGGTCTAATCTTGATGCCTATGAACCTGAGACTTTAGTAATATTTGAAGTATGTTATCTGTACATGAAGTGAATGGTAAGTTTGTTCTCATATGTTTCTTGTAGCATGTTCTTTTGATGATTGCAAAGTACCTACTTGCTGTTTTGGACAGATTGTGGTTATATCTTGTTTGGAGTGTATGTGTTGCACCGTTGCTCCGTTTTGAGCATGTTCTATATGAAACTTGCTTAGATTTGCATGTAGTTTCATCTTATTATGTTGCATCCATGTTTTGAGAGTGTTTGCTTGATGTTTGAATGCATTATGCATCAATGCCATGTTTAACTTGTTTTTCTCATATCTTCTAGGTCGTAGCTCTGAACTAAATGAACTTTATATGTAATTTGACTAGAATTTCGTGTAGATTATCTTGGTGCATCTTAACTTGCTGTTCAACAACTTGAACATAAGGTTTATTCAGATCTGGACCAATTTTGGAATTTGCATATGAGGACTTACCGGATTTGTTATATGTTGTTTCCGGCCTCATTTAAACTTGCTTTGATATGTCGCTCTTGTATGCATCATCTCTTGCCATGAGTAGCATCATATAGCCGTTATCATGCATCATACTTGGTTGAGCATCATGCCATGTCTATGTGTTGTGTGTTTACCTTGTTGTTTGCTACTTTCCGGTTGTGCTCCTTCTCGTTAGTTCCCGTTTCATTGTGATCATGAGGATTCGTTCGTCTATGCTTGGTTCGTCTTCGTGGCTTCATCTTCTTCATGGACTCGTTCTTCTTCCTAGCGGGATTTCAGGCAAGATGACCGTCACCCTGGATCTCACTACTATCATTGCTATGCTAGTTGCTTCGTTCTATCGCTATGTCGCGCTACCTATGTCTTGTTGATCAAGCCTCCCAAACTGCCATGTCAGCCTCTAACCTTTTCACCCTTCCTAGCAAACCGTTGCTTGGCTATGTTACCGCTTTGCTCAGCCCCTCTTATAGCGTTGTTAGTTGCAGGTGAAATCGAAGATTGCTCCATGTTGAACAGGATTATGTTGGGATACCACAATATCTCTTATTTAATTAATGCATCTATATACTTGGTAAAGGGTGAAAGGCTTGGCCTTATGCCTGGTGTTTTGTTCCACTCTTGCCGCCTTAGTTTCCGTCATATCGGTGTTATGTTCCTTGATTTTGCGTTCCTTACGCGGCCGGGTGTATGGGACCCCCTTGACAGTTCGCTTTGAATAAAACTCCTCTAGCAAGGCCCAACCTTGGTTTTAACATTTGCCACCTAAGCCTTTTTTCCCTTGGGTTCTGCAGACTCAAGGGTCATCTTTATTTTTACCCCCCGGGCCAGTGCTCCTCTGAGTGTTGGTCCAAACTAGAGCACCGTGCCGGACGGTCCCTTGGCAACTTGGGTTATGTTGGTACTTGTATGCTTAGCTTATCCGGTGTGCCCTGAGAACAAGATATGTGCAGTTCCTATCGGGATTTTTAGCACAATTGGGTGGTCTTGCTGGTCTTGTTTTACCATTGTCGAAATGTCTTGTAACCGGGATTCCGAGACTGATTGGGTCTTCCCGGGAGAAGGAATATCCTTCGTTGGTCGTAAGAGCTTATAATGGGCTAAGTTGGGACACCCCTGCAGGGTTTAAACTTTTGAAAGCCGTGCCCGCGGTTATGTGGCAGATGGGAATTTGTTAATATCCAGTTGTATAGAACCTGACACAAGATTCAAATTAAAACGCATCAACCGCGTGTGTAGCCATGATGGTCTCTTTTTGGCGGAGTCCGGGAAGTGAACACAGTTTTTGGGTTATGTATGAACGTATGTAGTTTCAGGATCACCCCCTTGATCACTTATAGCTTCTCGACCATTCCGTTGCTTCTCTTCTCGCTCTTATTTGCGTATGTTAGCCACCATACTTTGCTTAGCCGCTGCTGCAACCTCACCACTTATCCATTCCATTCCCATTAAGCTTTGCTAGTCTTGATACCCATGGTAATGGGATTGCTGAGTCCTCATGGCTCACAGTTTACTACCACAACAGTTGCAGGTACAGGTTTTGCGATGATCATGACGCGAGAGCGATGTTTGCTTGTTTTGGAGTTCTTCTTCTGCTTCTTCTTTGATCAGGGGATAGGTTTCAGGTCGGCAGCCTGGGCTAGCAGGGTGGATGTCGTTTGAGTTTCTGTTTGTGTTTCATCCGTAGTCAGATGATGCTCTTGTGTATGATGTTGTTGTATTCGTGTGGCATTGTATGCCTCTTGTATGTATCCCCAACGTTTATGTAATGGTACGATGTAATGATATCCACCTTGCAAAAGCGTCTCCAATATACGCTTCTACCTTGGTGGGACCTTCGAGTTCCTTTAGGATGGGTTCGCATATTGGGCGTGACAAGTGGCTGTTTGGTGGTTTTGTAATCTCGATGTAATTTTTGTTATGTGTGGGATGCTTTGTACTTCTGATAAACTTTTATAGTAGATCTGAATCATTTTCGCAAAATAATAATAATTACTGGATACCCGAAATTGATTTATATTAAAAAGTCAATTTGAGTTCATGCATTTAATTTTACACATATATTGTTTTCCACGTAAAAAGGGTACATTACATAAACTAGGGGGTTCGATATATTTTCTATAACACTGTCTTGTGGTATCTTAGAATAATTAATAAGGTATACTGATTTGAATATTTTAGTTCATGTAATGACTTAAGTGTTTCATTGTTTTTTGGAGAACATGCAAGAGTTCACTACAAAATTTCATCTACTTAGTGACAAAAACCCTGGCGATGAAACATGAAACATTGCGTGAAATCATTTTTCTATGACGATTCATCATCACGAGGTGTTTTCCTCGCGGGGTAACACCCTAGACAACTTCGGCGACGTTCTGGCCTGCAATTGTGCGACGCTTTTGGGCGTCACTAGGCATGTCCATTTTCCTGGACGATTTGCAATGTCACAGAAAATGTTAGGCGTGTTTAGAAAAATGGATACCAAAATGGCTTGTTGGTGTTCAGATCATAGTACCTTATAAATTCTACCATCGCAGAGTTTATAACATGTTACAATAAAATTTACAGTGTTTAGGGTTGAGATGCTCGTATCAAAATCCATTGACTATTTTTTCATAGAACATACATGTTCATCATCATCGCATCAGTACCAACAGTAGCATAAAACATGACATACAAAGATGGACGATCACCGAGGCAACATGACAAAGAGTCAGAACTATTCCTCATCTAGTTTAGCAGCAATGAAACTGAGGAAGAGAAAGGTCCCTGCACGTCCATGGTGTAGCACGAAGATCATCCTATCTCCAATATTCATGTCGTACATGTCGACTACTTTGCTCCACCCATTAAGCACGATGCGTCCATCTCCTTGTCCTGAAGCCGAGATGAAGTGGAGCTGATATTCACTCTAGGATAGAGAACAATGGTCAGCTCTCCATTTGCACCCACCTCCTTAGGCACAACACATTGCGGAAGTATTTGGTGGCATAACACAATTTGAACACTTTAAGCACTCTACATAAGTACATGTACTCTCTGAAGATACTGAGAGTATATACAATTCTAACCATGATTATGTCGTCAATGTTGGTCTTGGTCTTATTCAAAGTGTGCAGCAGGGGCACGTAGGATCGATCTCTTGGTCCGGCATTATAATCTTCCGCAAGCATCCAAATTTGATCAACAAAGCCGATGACAAACCACATCTCTTCCCATGTTACTCTGCTCCCTTCAGTAACCTCCATGTTGTCTATAAATTGTTTTGTTATAGTATCCACTCCGTAATAAGCTATGAAAATATTTATAAATAAAAATATAGCATCCCAATGAAATGTTTTAGTTAAAATTGCTTGATATTTACCGGAATACTTACACGGATGAATTATTGGATCAGTTCTCAAACGTACCCAGAGGTGACGTTTAGGTTTTCCACCTAGTCCGAGGGACATTTTCATACCTACTTTTAACACATACACTTTGGCAAATTCTTTCCCAGTACGTCCTGTGAAAAAGGTCCTATCTTCGTTCCTGATCCTACATAGAAAACAGGAGACCTCTCTTGTCTCCAGTTGGACATGTACAATGATCCTGACAGATTATTTATACTTAGCTTCTTCAGAAGTTCGTCTCTTACAAAGCAGGGGATGCACTGAGTAAAATTCAGAGACTGCTCAAAATTATTTAGGCTATTTATGAAGTAGGTACATTTTCTGAGAGGGATAAATACCATTTCTGACAATGCTCACTAGAATTTAGGAACATTGGATATCAGAAACTAGGTTCGGAATTTGTTAGTTTCAAAATGATTTATGAAAATATCAGTGTTGCAATACAAATCTGGAATTTTCTATATCATAATGATCATAAAATAAAATTTCAGATTACACATAGGTTACTTCTGACATCTAAAGAGGGGAATGTAGTAGCAAGTGGTACCAAGGGGGTACGGTTGGCACTTTACCAAATTTAGTTAGTCTACCTATATTTAGATAGTTTCCATTATAAGCATGGTTTCTGATCAACTCATGAGATGACTTTTCTACTTATGAACCAATCATGAAATCCATCAACATTTATATTAAAATCCACATGCAGAAAATCTTCACAACTTAATCAAACACTTGAACGACATGTACGTTTGATACACTTCAAATATGAGAACCATACCATAATTTCTTTGAATCCTTGCGGAAGCATGATGCGGAGGTACTTGTCCTTCTGAACATGGGGGAGATCGCAGAGATTCCTGGTGTCGAAACACTTCCGGCACTGCATATCGAAACCCTCTATTATTTCAAAAATAGCATCTGGAGGGGTTTTGTAGTGGATTAAGGTGTTTTGCATCGGATAAGCAGATGTATACGAAGATTTACCTTCATTTGGTCTGACTGAACCCGGCGAATTAGGGTTTTTTTTGGTACAGGAAGTCCTGAACCACGACAAGCATCGGCGACAGGCGGCTACCCTAGTCGGTGTGTTAGATCAAGGGGGAAAGATGGAAACAGTCCTCGTCAGCGTAGATGAAGCTGTGGCGAAGTATGGCCACGATGCGCGCTGGCGACACGCGGTGACTGGTGGCGAGATACTGGATTTGGGACTATATGCAGGCGAGTGGGGGTTTTCAGTGAAGGAGATGAACAGAGACGACGATTCTGATGGGACTATACACGTGTGTCTCTCTGGTTTTGGGCCCACTTGTTAGCTATAGCACAAAAATATTAGGATATAATTGCAACATAAATTTTGTAATCAGGTGATAAGGAAAATACACGTAAAATAACAGATCTTGTATGAAAAAACCTTTTATTCTTTTTAACTTTGCAATTGAAACAAAATCAACGTGGAACAGACTTTGTGGGACATTTTCATGAATGTCATGCATGGAAAGTCAATAAAATACATGTAATACATTTCCAAAATTTTAAAAGTAAGGACGTCAAAATTATTTTAAAGGATGTGACATGCCTTTATAAACATTTAGACAAGGTTTATAAAGACTTATCACATCGATTAAATCAACCTCGAAGGTATAGCCACTTCCCAGTCAGCCACCCATCCTCAGTCTGCTTCAGCCACGCAACACGCTTAACGTTCAAGTTCTTTTCAGAATGAGGTACTGAAAGGGAAGATGCACCTTGTTGGTATTGGTTGTCAATCAGACACATAACACCTATTAGAATACCACATACATTCTTCAAAAATGGACCAAACTCATATCACGTTTTTGAAAACATGTCTTGAAGTAATGCCATAGACCTTCAAGAATCAAGTCAACATGTCTTGAAACACCAAAAAATCATTGTCAAAATTGTGAACAGAATGACTTGGAGGTTAATTTTTACAGTCATGACTAAAAAGTTGACCAAAAATCATTCTTAAAATTTTGAGAACAAGTACTTGGAGATTAATTTGACAGCTAGGACTTATAAGTTGACCGAAGTCATATCACATTATTTGGAAACATGTCATCAAGTTACACGATAGACCTTCTTCAAGCCAATTAACATGTGTTCAAAAAACAAAATAGAAATTGTCAAACATTGCAAAACAAGTACCTCAAGGTTAATTTAAGTCATAGGACATAACACTATATACAGAACTAGTTATGTACATACATTTAAGCGTGTACAATACACACTTAAATGTTTACAGTGACCCATCCCATCAGTTAATTTAACCTCGAGGCCACTTCCCATCCTATCACTGATGTTTGCTTGAACTACGCCGGTATTTCCCCAAAGAGGAAGGGATGATGCGGCACAACTATGGTAGGTATTTCCCTCAGTGATGAGACCAAGGTTATTGAGCCAGTAGGAGAACCACATAACACCACGTAACACCACGACAAAGAACAAACACTTGCAACCCGACGTAAGAGAGGGGTTGTCAACCCCTCACGGGTAAAAAGATAGATAAAATTGTAGTAGATTGGATAAATAGATTTCGCGGGAACGCGAGATAAAATAAATACTAAAGATTGCAGCCAGGTAGTTTTATATTTTTGGTTTAATAGATCTGAAAATAAAAGCAAATGAAAATAGATCGTGAAGGCAAATATATTAAAGAAGAGACTTGGGGGCCGTAGGTTTCAATAGGGGCTTCTCTCGATAAATATAAAACGGTGGGAAAACAAATTACTATTTGGCAATTGATAGAACTTCAAATACTCATGACGATGTCCAGTCAATGATCATTATATAGGCAGCACGTCCAAGATTAGTAGACCGACTCCTGCCTGCATCTACTACTATTATTCCACACATCGACCGCTATCCAGCATGCATCTAGTGTATTAAATTCATGAAAAAACGGAGTAATGCAATAAGAATGATGACATGATGTAGACAAGATCTATTTATGTAGAAATAGACCCCATCTTGTTATCCTTAATAGCAACGATACATACGTGTCGGTTCCCCTTCTGTCACTGGGATCAAGCACCGTAAGATCGAACCCATCACATAGCACATCTTCCCATTGCAAGATAAATAGATCAAGTTGGCGAAACAAAACCAAAATATCGGAGAAGAAATACGAGACTATAAGCAATCATGCATATAAGAGATCAAAGAAGACTCAAATAACTTTCATGGATAAAAACATAGATCTAATCATAAACTCAAAGTTCATCGGATCCCAACAAACACACCACAAAAAGAGTTACATCATATGGATCTCCAAGATACCATTGTATTGAGAATCAAACAGAGAGAGGAAGCCATCTAGCTACTAACTACGGACCCGTAGCTCTACAATGAACTACTCACGCATCATCGGAGAAGCACCAATGGACATGATGAACCCCTCCGTGATGGTGTCCAGATTGGATCTGGTGGTTCTAGAATTTGCAGCGGATGGAATTGATTTTCGTCGACTCCCCTAGGATTTCTGGAATATTGGGGGTATTTATAGAGCAAAGAGGCGGTGCAAGAGGCCACCGAGGTGGGCATAACCCACCTAGGCACACCTGGGTCCCCGGCGCGCCCTGGTGGGTTGTGCCCCCCTCGGGGCACCCCTCTGGTACTTATTCAACACATCTTGTGTTTTATGGTCCAGAAAAAATTTATAAAAAGTTTCGACATAAAATGATATAAAATTTATACCCCTCTGGTATTGATTTCTTGCGATGTAAAAACAAGCAAAAAACAACAACTGGCACTGGGCACTATGTAAATAGGTTAGTACGAAAAATGATATAAAATGATTGTAAAACATCCAAGAATGATAATATAACCTCATGGAACAATCAAAATTTATAGATACATTGGAGATGTATCAGCATCTCCAAGCTTAATTCCTACTCGTCCTCGAGTAGGTAAATAATAAAAACAGAACTTTTGATGTGGAATGCTGCCTAAAATGTTCATCACATATTCTTTTCTTTGTAGCATGGACATTTGGACTTTTATATGGTTCAAAGCAATAGTCTAGTTTTGACATGAAGACTTTAATACTCAAGCATATCAACAAGCAACCATGTGTTTCAAAATATCAACACTAAAGCATGTTATCCCTAGCCTATTATGCTCAATCATTGATCCATTCATGAAACACACTCGAATACTAGCTATACCCAATGCTCAAGTACGATCATAGTGCCCCTTTGTTGGTATTTTATAAGAGAAGATGGAGACTCAAGTAAAAAATAAAAATTGCATAAAGTAAAAGAAAGGCCCTTCACGGAGGGAATTAGGGATTTGTAGAGGTGCCAGAGCTCAAAGCGAAAATTGAGAGATAAAAACATTTTGGGAGGCATACTTTTCCCACCAACGAAAACGACTTAGAGTTCCCAACACTTTCCATGCTAGATATTTCACAGGCGGTTCCAAAACAGAAAATAAAGTTTATTCCTCTTTTCACCATACTTTCACTTTCCATGGCTAACCCGTATCCACGGGTGCCCTCCATACCAACACTTTCCAAGGAATTTATTATTTGAGAACATAAAGTAAATTCATTTTTTATTTCGGGACTGGGCATCCCTAATACCTCTGTCGTACTCTCGTGCAATGACAAGTGAATAAACACTCATCGTGAGAATAACACATCTAGCATGGAAAATATCGGCCACCCCTCACCGCCTCGCGAGCGGTACAAGCACACATAAGAGAAATTTATTTTGAAAATTAGAGGTGGCACATGCAAATTTGCTTAGAACGGCACGAAAATACCGCATATAGGTAGGTATAGTGGACTCATATGGCGAAACTGGTTTAAAGGGTTTTGGATGCACAAGTGGTGATCATACTTAGTGCAAATGAAGGCTAACAAAAATATTGAGAAGCGTCCAACCAAGAAACGGAATCTCATAAGCGAGCATTAAGCATAAGTAACACCAAATAATGCACCACAAGTAGGATGTAATTTCATTGCATAACTATTGGCTTTCGTGCTTGCATAGGGAATCACAAACCTTAACACCAATATTCTTACTAAAGCATAATTACTCATCAACATGACTCACATATCATATAATCATATCTCAAAACCATTACAAATAACCAACTTTATATTGTCCAATGATCTTCATGAAAGTTTTAATTATATCCTCCTGGGATATCTATCACGCTGGGATTAATTTCATATGTTGCTTTTGATAAGCTCAAACAAATATAAGTGAAGAACATGAGCATAGTATTTCTTTCTCTCAAAATAATCTAAGTGAAGCAAGAGAGAATTTCTTTAAAAAATTACTAACTCCCAAATAAATCTAAGTGAAGCATGAGAGCATTTCTTCAAAAATAACAAAGCACAACGTGCTCAAAAAGATATAAGTGAAGCACTAGAGCAATTCCATAGCTCTAAAATTTTATGTGAAGCATATGAGCAAGCATAACATAATTTTTGGCTCTCTCAAAAAGGTGTGTCCAGAAAGGATTTAAAACTTAAAATAAAAATCAAAACAAGCAAAGACTCATATCATACAAGACACTCCAAGAAAAACTCATAAAATGTGACGAATAAAAATATAGCTCCAAGTAAAATACTGATGGTCGTTAGAAGAAAGAGGGGATGCCACTCGGGGGCATCCGCAAGCTTAGTTGCTTGATAATTCTTGAATATTATCTTGGGTTGCCTCGGGCATCCCAAGCTTAGCCTTTTGCTAATCCTTATTCCTTCATCCATCATAATATCACCCAAAACTGTAAAACTTCAATCACACAAAACTCAACAAAACCTTCGTGAGATCCGTTAGTATAAAAAAGCAAACCACTACTATAAGTATAGTTGCAAACGCATTCATATTTATTTTTGCATTATATCTACTGTATTCCAACTTTTTTATGGCAAAAACTCTTCAAAGTAAACCATAGAATCATCAAAACAAGCACATAATGCAAAGAAAACAGATCTGTCAAAAACAGAATAGTTTGTAGCAATCTGGATATTTCGTATACTTCTGTAACTCCAAAAATTCTGAAAAATTAGGACAACATGGAAAATTTTTATATTAATATTCTGCAAATAGAATCAACTCAAAATCACTCTTCTGTTAAAAATGGGAATTATTTTCATGAGCACAAAAGTTTTTGTTTTTCCAGCAAGATCACATCAACTCTCACATGAACTCTCACCAAAACCAAAAACCAAAAATCACAAGTTGGGTTGCCTCCAAACAAGCGCTATCGTTTTACGGCACTAGCTAGGCATAAGATTTCAATGATGATCACATGAAGATAGTAATTGAAACACGAAGAGAGCATCATAAAACATGTGATGAACACATTTAAGTCTAACATACTTCCTATGCATAGGCATTTTATAAGCAAAAAAATTATCAAGACAAGATATATTTAGCATATGCGAGGAAGAAGAAAGAAACAATAGCAATCTCGGCATAACGCGAGGTAAATTAGTAACATGAAAATTTCTACAACCATATTTCCCCCTCTCATAATAATTGCATGTAGGATCATGATAAAATTCAACAATATATCTATCACATAAAATATTCTCTTCATGATAGTGGGATTATCATCAAATAAAGTCATGACCTCTTCAAGCCCACTTTTATCAAAAATTTCACAAGATTGAACACTCTCCAAATATGTGGGATTATTTTCACCTGAAGTTGACACTCTTCCAAACCCACTTTCAATACTATTGCAAAAATTATTATCAATAACATATTCATTATGAGGCTCAAATAAATGTTCAAGATCATAAGAATCATTATAATCCCAATCATGATCATTGCAATCATTAGAATCTCAAATAAACCCACTTCCAATACTATTGCATATCATTAACACAATTTAAATTAATAGAATTTATAATAACATCATTTCAATCATGCTTTTCATTCAAGGAGCTATTGTGAATCACTTCATAAATTCCTCCGTTTAACACTTCATCACAATTTTTATCTCAAGCAAAACTTCATAAAGATATTCTAGTGAACTCAATTCACTAGCAATTGGTTCATCATAATTGGATCTTTTGAAAAGATTAGAAAGTGGATGAGGATCCATATCAATAAATTTTTAGCAAGCAAATGGAAGACACATGGCAACACAAGCAAAAAAGAGATCTGACGAGAAAACGGTGAACGAAAAAGAGGGCGAATAAAACGGCAAATTTTTGTGAAGTGGAGGAGAGGAAAACGAGAGGCAGATGGCAAATAATGTAAATTGCAAGGAAATGAGATTTGTGATTAGGAACCTGGTAGATGTTGGTGATGTCTCCCCGGCAACGGCGCCAGAAATTGGCACGGAGCCGGGAGACTATCTTGACTAGATCCTCCCCGGCAACGGCACCAGAAATTCCTTTTGATGTTTGCTTGAACTACGTCGGTATTTCCCCAAAGAGGAAGGGATGATGTAGCACAACAATGGTAGGTATTTCCCTCAGTTATGAGATCAAGGTTATTGAACCAGTAGGACAACCACGCAACACCACGTAAATAGCTCCTGCACACAAAGAACAAATACTTGCAACTTGACGTAAGAGAATCCCTCACGGGTAAAAAGATATATAAAATTGTAGTAGATTGGATAAATAGATCTCATGAGAATGCGAGATAAAATAAATTACTAAAAATTGCAGCAAGGCATTCTTGTATTTTTGGTTTAATAGATCTGAAAATAAAAGCAAATGAAAATAGATCGCGAAGGCAAATATATTAAAGAAGAGACCCGGGGGTCGTAGGTTTCACTAGTGGCTTCTCTCGAGAAAAATAGCAAACAGTGGGAAAACAAATTACTGTTGGGAAATTGATAGAACTTCAAATACTCATGACGATATCCAGGCAATGATCATTATATAGGCATCACGTCCAAGATTAGTAGACCGACTCTTGTTTGCATCTACTACTATTACTCCACACATCGAGCGCTATCCAGCATGCATCTAGTATATTAAGTTCAAGGAAAAACAGAGTAATGCAATAAGAACAATGACATGATGTAGAGAAGATCTATTTATGTAGAAATAGACCCCATCTTGTTGTCTTTAATAGCAATGATACATACGTGTCGGTTCCCCTTCTATCACTGGGATCAAGCACCGTAAGATCGAACCCATCACAAAGCACCTCTTCCCATTGCAAGATAAATAGATCAAGTTGCCCAAACAAAACCCAAATATCAGAGAATAAATACGAGGCTATAAGCAATCATGCATACAAGAGATCAAAGAAGACTCAAATAACTTTCATGGATAAAAACATAGATCTCATCATAACCTCAAAGTTCATCGGATCCCAATAAACACACCGCAAAAAGAGTTACATCATTTGGATCTCCAAGAGACCATTGTATTGAGTATTAAACGAGAGAGAGGAGGCCATCTAGCTACTAACTACGGACACGTAGGTCTACAATGAACTACTCACGCATCATCGGAGAGGCACCAATGGACATGATGAACCCCTCTGTGATGGTGTCTAGATTGGATTTGGTGGTTCTGGAACTTGCGGCGGCTGGAATTGATTTTTGTTGACTCCCCTAGGGTTTCTAGAATATTGGGGTATTTATAGAGCAAAGAGGCGGTGCGAGAGGCCACCGAGGTGTGCATAACTCACTTGGGCGCGCTTGGGGCCCCAGGCGCCCCCTGGTGGGTTGTTCCCCCCTCGGGGCACCCCTCTGGTACTTCTTCGACCCAACTTGTGTCTTTCGGTCCAGAAAAAATGCACAAAACGTTTCGTTGCGTTTGGACTCCTTTGGTATTGATTTCCTACGATGTAAAAAACAAGCAGAAAACAACAACTGGCACTAGGCACTATGTCAATAGGTTAGTACCAAAAAATGATATAAAATGATTGTAAATCATCCAAGAATGATAATATAACAGCATGGAACAGTAAAATAATATAGATACGTTCGAGACGTATTAGTCACCCAACGTCAGTTTACTCCAGCCTCAGCATGCTTAACTTGGGAGTTTTGTTAGATGAGCTATCGATAGGGAAGCTGGTCCTTGTTGATATAGGATGCCTCTTCACATCCTTTAAGGCGTACCTGGAAAGTTTGAGGAACGAATCTGTTATCTCTCTGAGTGCTTTAGACTGAAAATAGCGTGATAATGTGTTGGTAATTCATCCAAAATTGACATACCAACCACAGTCAATCTGTTTGTTCTAAAGTAGGCATGTCCACTGACTGAAATAGAAACTGAACTTTATGACGAAAGAAATGATCTTCCCATCCAGACTTTAACATGTTCTATTCAATCATGTGCACAACACAAAGCCATATGATCTCTACAAATCAACAACCAATTGTAGCAAACGTGTTCCAAATTTATCCAAAATCGATGTAGCGACCAACCTGTCATCTGTTTGTTCTGAAGTAGGCATGTCGACTCTCTGAAATTACAACTGAATTTTCTGACAAAACAACAAGCAATCACAGTGAATGGTAGATGTATCTGACAAGTGGACATGGCCGATGTAACATGCATCTTACTTCTACTTGTGCACATTATACACATATGTTGGTTCATTCATGTACACGTTACAATGCAAACCACACCCAAAGAGCTAGCATTTTATTCTCTGCATTATGTACATGTTTAGAAAGCCGATATTCATACCCCATACAAAAAGAACCCAAAATTTGAATCATGATTAGGAAGGAAACCGCTTTTGTCCATATAAAAGTTGCAACATCAAGTTGTTTTAATCAAGACATCACGTGTGCACTTGGGCTGGAGGTAGTGTTTCTAGGGGCTGTAAAAGGAGAAAATGTATGCACTTTGGGTATGGAAGTAGTGTTAGTACGAAGTACAAAAGGGCGTACCATCTAAATTTTCAAATGGTTATGGGTACATGGAAATTGAAAAGGAAGTACCACAATGAATGAGAAAATAATCTACAATAATTTGTTCGAATCTAGGAGAACATGTGAGGACTAGGGGTATGGAGGTACTGTTAGTAGGAGGTACAAAATGCCATAGCATCTTGATTTTCAAATGGTTATGAGTACATGGAAATTGAAAAGGAAGTACCATAATGAATGAGAAAAGATATCTACAATAAGTTCTTCGAATCTAGGAGAACAAGTTTGCAGTGGGGGTATGGAAGTAGTGTCACTAGGAGGGACAAAAGGGCGTGGCATCTAGAATTTGAAATGAGGAGTCAACAACCATCCGGACTTGTCAAATGGTAACTTCAGTGAAATTTCACATGGACAAAGATGTATTACGTGATCTAAGATAAATTATTATTGGTTTGTCATGTACTAGGAAAAGAACACGGTTCATTGAGAAATTGTTCAGTGGACCTTGGCACGACAAATAAACCTCTTCTAAAAAAATAAAAAGGTTCCACCTTCATTTAATATTCTCGTTGGAGCCCGCAAATTTCGTCCCCTATCCCCCCACCCCCACCCCATCGCCTCTTCGTTCCCTCTCTTTTTTTGTTCCCTCCAACTATTCTAAATGCCACGCTCATTTTATCCCAAACCGACTGTATAATGCTTCTTCCCAATTCACAAAATGAACCCACATCTTCATTCGCACTGTCCGCTCATATGTCTGTTCTTCTGCAGATCTAGTCCACTTGTGGCAGCCAAATGGATCCCTCCTCGGCGTCTGGCATGGCCAGCATGCATCAAAGAGGCAAACAACGTGAACTTCCCCCGTCGACCGCAAGACTAATCCGGCACTACCAGGTAACAACTCTAGCCCCCTCTCGCCCCACCATCCCTTCTAAGATTTGCACGTGCTTTTTATGTTTTCACATGTTGTTCTTTGAAACAAGTAATCTGATTGTAGGCTCCGTACATCATCTAATTCTATCTAGGATTATACCAATTTAGTATATAGTTGTTAATAAATTAGTCGTATTACATGGGGTACTGTAAATAGTTTTATCTAGGGTTACAGTAATTTAGTATGGAGGTTCATATTAAATCTTGTGTGCTGTTATTCACAATTGAATGATTTCTTCTTAATATGACATTCTGCTCTAGATTAGGTAGTGCAGTACTACTTCTAATATGTTACCATGTGAATCTTTGTTCACATTAGTAATGACCGTGCGTAGTAACAAGTCATGTCTGATTCTACAGGTGCTGCTGCCAGACGAGCACATCTATATCGCGGGATTAAAGAAACACCGGAGGAAGATTGTCCTATACCCAAACGTGTGCTGAGAAAACATGTGGTCTACGAAATTGACATGGATTCATAGGGTTGAGATGATCCCAGTCAGATTGATATAGGTCAAGATCCTGGTAATCTTAAGAAAACTACTTCTCAAGTATAGATTCTTGTACATCATATTAGTACCACTTCTAGATTTTTGTTTCTAAACTATGTCTTTGAGTGCATTCATCCAGGCAATGTATGGTTCTACAATGGAACTAGGGGAAAAGTGCACCATAGCCGACGTACCTTTATCTTCAATTGCAACAAGATCTATAGTGAACGACCCATCTATTCACATGGTTAAACTTTCTTTCCTGATTGCTAATTCATCTACAAGTTGAACTTATGATGTACAATGTTTATTAAAATTGGATGTGAATATGTTTCATCCTAAATGGGTGTCTATTTTGTGTAGCAAATGAATCATGTTGACCCAAAGGATGCATTTGCCGCAGAAATGTGCATTGGTCTTATGAGGAAATGTGGTCGCGATATTCCAGATAGGAACAATTACTGGAATAAGCTAAAAACGCACCCGGGAGCAGGCTATTACTAGTATAAAAAGGTCCATTCACCCCGGTTTGTGAGGGCCATTGGCCCCGGTTCCCAAACCGGGACTAAAGAGTCGTAACTAAAGCCATGTACCTTTAGTCCGGTTCGATCGGCAACCAAGATAGATGGGGCTCCACGTGGCCCTTGTGGCTTGCCCAGGCAGGGGGGACCTTTTGTCCCAGTTGGTGCCACCAACCGGGACCAAAAGGCTTCCAAGCGTCAGTAGTTCTCGGGCTGGGTTTTTTGTTTTTTTCTGAAGGGGGGTGGGTTGGGGGTTTTGTAGGGTTAATTTGGGGGTTTCATATATTGTGTTAGCTAGCTAATAGAGAGGAGAGTCCTCTCTTATCTCCGTGCTTGGTCGACGCTACGTATAGAGACGACTTGACACGCTAGATAGCTAGTAAGAAAATGAAGGAAACCATTAAGTAGAGAAGATCGTCATGAACATATACACAGAGAGAAGTGATCGACCTCTCCTTCTCCGATAGATTGGTCGAACAACAAGTTTTCGTATATGTATCCGACACTACTGGCTACATATATATATACATATAAGATCTCTTACGTCCCCTAACATCTGAACTCAACTTCCACATGGTATTCTCCGTGTTTGTCGATGACGTGGTCAAGAAAGAATCCCGCCAATTCCTCTTGAATTGCCCGTATGCGATCTTGTGGTAGGAGTCCATCCCGCATCTGCCACATCTAATTTCAAGAAGGGGGTCAATACATATATATGAATGAAACTGAACACAAATGATGGTAATAAAATAAAATTGTGAATATTATTGCTTACACACTTCATATTGTTGTTTAGAGTAGCCCCGCTCAAAGGTGGTGTGGTGGATGAACTTGCAAATGTAGTATCCACACAAATCATTCCCGGGTTCCTGCCACAACCACTTTACAAGAAATAGAGGTCAATCAAATTGATAAGCAAGCATGCTAAATGGTATTGATGAAACTAGCTAGAATCAATGGGAGATGCGCGGAACTAGCTAGTAGCTAGTACTTACTTTTGGGTGGTCAAATCGTAGTTGCGCCGGCAGTCCCGGAGCTTGTGCGGTGAATTTTTTCCAAACCCTGCCAGACAAAGAAAACGATTACTTGATATCAAGAAATGAACAAAGTTGCCAATATGGTGCGATAATGATCGATTGAACTTACTTCTCGAGCATTTTAGTCATGGTCGCATACTCCTCCAGATTTTTTCCTTTGGAGTCTATGACGGTTACTAGTCCCTGCTCAAGCTTAATCTCTAGTAGAATAAAGTGGAAGCTGCGCATGCATGCATAACTCATCAATTACATTACTATAACCTCGAGTAATAAGGGAGACCGAATATGCACAAGACAGTAACACTCACTTGTATTCGTAAGGAAAGAGTATTGTAGCTTTGTTTTGATTTCGAAGTAACGATGCGAGCAAGTTGGCCTCGGTTTGTCTGGCATCATGTTTAACACTCCATTCATCCATGAGATTTATGTTAATGAACCCAATTCGGCGATCTTCAATCTGCGATCTTTAATTCAGCGATCTTCAATCTGCATAATATAGTGAGGATAATTATATATACATGCAATGAAAGAGCTGAGCTATATATAGAGACTTAACTAATTACAGAGAAGTAGTACTTAAAGACAGTAGCTAGTGATGATTATTTTATCGAGGGCCTTTTGATTGAAAAACTGGAAGAACTCCTCATATGGAACTAACAACAGATCAATTCCAACGAGGTCGTGCTCCTTTTTAACTGTCAGCGACAAAGTATTTTTCCTAGACTTCCTGCAGATGTGCATGTACCAATCATGGAATATTCGCATCATCGTTGTTAGGGAAGTACCAGGTCTGACGAGAGGCTCCCCGTGCTCGAATCTTAATGTGTCCACCTCCATTATTCCAAAAATTATTGCATCGTCGTCGGTCATGTAATCTCCAGGATTGGTACCGGGAGCATCCCCGAAAGATTAGCAACAATATCGCTAGACACATTGAGCGGGGGGCATGATTGCTTCGCTTGTTCACCGAGCTGGGGAATTTGTTTCCCTTTTCTTCATTCTGCTAGCCTTTTATCAGTGCAAGTACTTCCCAACCGCTCCGCTTCCTTATATGTCCTTTCAATGATGCGGTCATAGTTGGATTGCGGCAGAGGCGGTGATGGTCGCTGCAGGGCATCCAAAGTGTGCTTCGCTTTCACCGAATCTATCTTCTCCGCCAGAGGTGGATGTTTCTTAGCTTTTACCAATTCAAAGAAGTCATTCACTTAGCCTTCACAGATCTTTTGGTTTTCCTCCTTGCTCCTCTCGTATGGTAACTTCTCTAGAGGCTTGAGAGACGATGGACTGTATCTATATTGCCTCCTGCCTCTGGCTATACTGCTAGACGCCAGAGCAGCCAGAGCGGCTACGACTGCTCTCTTTTGTTTCTTAAGAGGCGGAGCAGCCGGAGGCGGACTGCTACGACGTGCCAGAGCAGGCGGAGCAGCGGCGCCTGTGTTCCGCCATCGCTTACGAGGCGACGATGGAGGAGGCGGGCTGCTAGGACGCGCCAAAGCAGCCGGAGAAGGAGGCGGAGTACTTCCACCCTCACGCGCCGGAGCAGGAGGCGGAGTGCCCTGATCACTCGCCAGAGGAGGAGGAGGAGGCGGAGGAGGCGGAGTGCCCAGATGACTATCAGGAGCCGTGAAGTTCAGAAGCTTGATGTGCTCCTTCCGCCATAGACATGGAGTATGCATAGCAAGACCCAGCTGAGTCTCCCCATCACTTGTAGGGTGGTCAAGCTGGAGCTCCTCAAATACCTCCATTATTTCGTCCACCATCACAACAGCATAGCCTTGTGGAATCGGACGGCAGTGAAAAGTTGCTCCGGGTGAAGGAGGGAACACAGATCCGATAGCCGCCTTGACTTTGAGCTAATCCCATTGCGTCATAAGGTGGCACTGGTGTGAATCTGTGATAAAATCCACGGGGGAGCTAGGAACCATCAAGTGAGGCTGCTGAACGAGCTTGGTGGAAGCCACGCCGCTTCTCCGCTGAGATGGCGGGGTAGCTTCAGGGGTAGCTTCTTAGGCAGGATCTCGCAGCTGCTGGTTCTCAACAGCTCGTTCCTCTAGCTTTCTTACACATGCCTTAAGCTCCTACAGTTTGCTCTACTCCACTTTCCTCCTCCTCTCTTGGGTTTTGTAACCGTCTGCGTCGGGAAACCCAACCTTCCAGACAACGGAGCCTGGCGTGCCTCGTGTTCGTGCAGGGTGCTCAGGATTCCCGAGGGCCCTTGTGAGCTCGTCGTTCTCTTTGTCGGGAACGAACTTCCCTTCCGGCACTTCGTTGATTGCTTTCCGAAGCTTTGTGACGGGTGTTGCACATTGCTCGTCCATCCAGCAACACTTCCCTATTTCAGGGTCCAATGTTCCACCAGCCATGAAGAACCAAGTCCTACAACGGTCTGGCTAGTGCAATGTCTCTGGTTCGACCCCTTTAGCAATCAGGTCATGCTCAACCTTGTCCCACAACGGTCGGGCTTTGAGGTAGCCACCTGACCCCATGCAATGGTGATGCTCCCTCTTTGCAGCATTTATCTTGTTAGTCGCTGACATCTTCTTACTCCTCTCAGATGTATTGTTGGCCACAAATGCGGGCCAGCGATCTCTTATCTTCTCAAATCGGCCAGTGAATTCTGGAGTCCTGTGATGGTCGACATACGTTGTTTTCAACTCATTCTGCCACTTCCTAAATAGATCTGCCATCTTCTTGAGAGCACATGACTTGATCAATGGCTCTATAATTGGATTCTCCGGATCCTCCTCTTCCGGTAGGGTGAAATTTACCTTCAGTGCTTTCCAAAGATCTTTTTTCTGTCTATCTTCAACAAAAGAAACTTGAAGCTCTTCCTTCTTAGGCTCATTCGATAGCTCGATGCTGATCGGGATCATGTCCCTAACAAGAACCACGCACTGAGCAAAAAATGCTTCCTTGGTCCGGAGGGGTTTAATCGGTTGGCCATCACGTGCGATTTATGTGATCGTGAACCTTTCATCCGGGTGCAACTTTTTCTTTGGGCCTTGTTTCTTTACTGAAGTATTGCTTGATCCATAGGGCTATATAAAAGAAGAAAGAAGAGTTAATATATGTATGTACCAAAACAATTAATGCATCAATTAGCTAGTCAGCACAGGCTTAACTTATATATATATATATATATATATATATATATATATATATATATATATATATATATATATATATATATATATATATATATATATATAGCCAGTAGCGTCGGATAGATATACAAAAACTTGTTAGATGCAGCCGAGGAGGAAAGGGAAGTGTAGCAGCAGGTGCGGCAGAGAAGCTATGGTCTGCTTTCAATTGCTAAAATGTTGTTTGTTGTTAATTATCCATCATTTTTTAACCAAGCTCTGAGTGTTTTAGGCATAGAGACATATTCATGACATGTTAAAAGAATCAATCTTGTCTCGCCAGAGAAGTTCATATATGCAATATTCAAAAGGTCAGGTGCAACAAAAAGTTCATGCACGCCTCTCTCCTCCCCGCATAGCACCAAGTGCATCCGCTGCTCTGTCGAGACGTTTTCCATGACTACTTTTGTGTGTTTTTGTATTCATTGCCGACTAGGTGCTTGTGTAAATGTCCAGGAAGGAGAAGCTATGGAATTCATTGTTTGCAATTATACTTGAAGATGGAAAAGAACCATTTTCAGATTCCTTTTTTGTTGATGCCCCATGAAATATTTTTCTAAATTATTATGGTTTGTTAAAACCACTCCACTTGACACAGTGGCAGCAACATACTCGGTTCCTACATGTGATTTTTGTTTAGTTTACTTGTTTTTTGTCCTACACAAAGAGATGGTACTGTCCAAAAAAACTATGTAGAGGTGCTGGTGGGTGATGTTGCGGGGAGGATAGTGGAGGCGTTATTTACAGTGCCATGATATTTTTCTATTAATAACAGGAGTCCAAAAAAAGAGTGTGGGCATGAGTTGTTATCTGAGCAATAAAAAACTTACTTTGGGCAACTGTTGGGTATTATACAAACGTTGTCTGTAGCAATTCGTTCTGTTTATTAAAAAGATAGAAGTTCACCATCTAAAACTTGCACAGTTCAATTTGCACTAAAAAGATAGAAAATAAAACAACAATAAAGTTCCCTAAAAAGTGCAACTTTTAACAATGCATGAAAAATGAACTTCTCACTAAACCCCAAGAAGTTGAAATTAAAATAGATGAGAGGTTTGATATTTACTACAAACCTAGAATTTTTTACGTTAATAAAAGAAATAAAACCAAGAACTTCAAATTTTAAAAATGGAGTTGTTTGATATTATATTTGAAAACTCATATTTTTTGGTTACTAAAGAATAACCAATAAGTTCAATTCAAAATAATGAAGAAGCTCAATTGGAAAAAAGCAGAGAAGTTTAATATTTATTTAAAAACTTGGATTTTTCTGGTTACTAAGGAATAAACCAATAAGTTCAATTCAAAATAACAAAGAAGTTCGATGTTTCTACCAAAACTCCAATTTTCACATTTCTAAAAAAATACACAAAGAAGTTCAAATAAAAAAGTTAGAGCGGTTCGATGTCTATAGAAAACTCAGGTTTTTTTCGTTACTAAAGTGAAATGGAGAGAAGTTCAAGTGATAACAGCCAGAAGTTCACCTACTGCATGGTGTGTGTTTTCCGTTACTAAAATAAATAAAACTAGGAAGTCCAATTTAAAAAGATGGAGAAGTTCGATGATTATAGAAAAGTCAGTTTTTTCTCGTTATTAAAGAATGGAAATAAGAAGTTCAAAAATTAAAAAACAAGAAGTTCAACTTTTAAAAATAGAGCGCTTAAAAATTTCATAAAAAGATTAGGAAAAACCCAGGAAGTCCATATTTTAAAGATGGAGAAGTTCGATGATTATAGAAAACTTGGATTTCCCCCGTTATTATAGAATGAAAACAAGAAGTTCAAAACTAAAATAACAAGAAGTTAGAAAATAAAATAACAAGAAGTTCAACTTTTAAAAATAGACCACTTTAGAATTCATAAAAAAAGGATTAAGAAATTCAGATTAATATTCATAAAAAACTCAGATTTTTCACGTAACTGAGAGAAGTTCAGATTGATAACTCTCAGAAGTTCACATACTACACGGTGTGCATTCTGTATTAAAATAAGAATGAAAATGCAAAGCATAAAGTTTTGTTGCTAGAAGTTCAAGTGCTCGACTGGAGAAAGTTCAAAAATTCTTGTGTGGGAGAGGTTGAACAAAAATACGTGACAGAAGTTTAAGATGAAAACAACGAGAAGTTCAACTACTGCAATGAATGCATTTCAAATGAGAATAAAAGTATAGAAAATTAAAAGCTTAAAAGGTTTGTTGAAAGAAGTTCAAGTGCTCTATCCGGGGAAGTTCAAAAATTATTACGAGAGAGGCTCATCTTGTATTTCCATGTTCGATTTTTTCCGTATAAAAATCGAATACAATTCTTTACACAAAATATAAAAAGGTGAAGTTCAAATTGAAATAACACAGAAGTTCGGAGTTTATTAAAACCTAGGATTTACCTTTTCAAAAAATAAAAAGCACAATGCCATTTTTTGCACTTTTGAAAACAATCTCATATACGTAAAAATGGTTGCTAGAAGTTCAAGTGCTCGGCGAGGGAAAGTTCAAAAATTCTTGTTAGAGAGGTTTGCGGTGTATTTAGATGTCCAAAATACATAAAAAGTATGTTGTTTTTTGTGTTTTCAAATAACTCTCTCAAACCAGAGAGAAGTTCAAAGTGATAACAACCGGAAGTTCACGTACTACATGGTGTGTATTTCATAAAAAATACAATAAAGTGAAACAAAGTGAACTTCAAACAGACATGCCCAAGAAGTTCAACTACTTCACACACTGCAAAAAATAGTACGTCAAAAAACAACACGTCAAAAATTAGAGTGAAGTTCAAACAGACATGCCCGAGAAGTTCAACTACTTCACGCAATGCATTTCCATTCACGACGAAAGCAGAAATCATGATCTCGTCGTTTTCTAATTTACTTCAAAACGACAGGAATATCATTTGTGTAAGTTCAAGTCCTCGGTCGGAGAAAGTTAAAAAAATATTGTGAGAGAGGTTTGTACAAGAAGAATGTCATTTGTGTAACATTGACGAAAATGGATGGGAAAATTACAAACAAAAATATGTCATAGAAGTCCAACGTGAAAACAATAGGAAGTTCAACTACTACACTGAATGAATTTTAGAAGAAAAACTTTTAAAACCGCTGCGAGTATGAAAAAATGATCAACACGGAAAAGTTGCGTGTTTATAGCAGCTTTCCATCGGTATATCACTTGCTTAATTCCGATGAGTGAATGAAGAGCTATGAGCAAAAAAAGCACGTGAAAAACAGAGTGAAGTTCAAGAAGAACTACCACAGAAGTTCAAGTACTTCACGGGATGCATTTTTAACGAATCTTTTTTGCAATAATGGCAGAACGAGTGATCTCCCCGTTTCTGAAATTACTTGAAAATGGCTGGGATTCAGAGAAAACCATCAACATGAAAAAGTTTCGCATTTTTCGTAGCTTTTCAACAGTATATTATTTGCCCATTCCGATGAAGTTTGTAGAAGTTACGGCGAAAATATGTTTTTAGCCATTTTCAAAATCAACGTAAAATCCTAATGAATTTAGAGAAACAATATATACCAAAAAGTTTCGCATTTGTTCAGGCCTTCCAATGCCATATCATTTGCTACATTTGGACGTATGATTAAAAAAATAGATCGAAAATACAAACTTGGTAGAACTTGTATCGTTTTCTAAATTACTCTTAAACCATTCAAAATTAGAAAAAACTTTCAACATGAGAAAAAAGCGCAGAAATGTCATCGAAAATACGAACTCGGTTGTTCGGTTTGCGAAATTTTATGATTTTCCACATTACTCTTTAACCATAGGGAATTGGAAAAAACTTTCAGCATGTAGAAGGAGCAGTTTTACAGCAGCTTTCCAACACCATATTATTTGCCTCATTCTAATAAACGGTTTAGAAATCCGATCGAAAATAAGATTCATATTTTTTGTATGAAGAAAAAACGGTTTTCAAAACTGCTCTTAAACCACTCACATTTTGCCAAAATTTTAAGTTAGGCCATGATACTGGTGTCCATAGCTTTCCAACGGTATATCGCAAGCCCCATTTGGGCAATGTTGACGGAAGTTCAACCTAGCACTAGGGGAAGTTCAGGTCGAACAACTCAGGCAGTAAAATTACTGAAAAATGCAATTTTATCACGACCAGAGAGCAAAATCCGCCAACAAGAGAGATTTCTATTTAATACCAGTGTTTAGTTTCTAAAAAATGTTTCTAGATTACACTGACATCATATAGAACACTACTAACCAGAATAATTCGCGGGGGAAGCCACGGTTGCAAAGATAGCCTGAAGGTCGGGTTCATACAAAGGGAAGTTCAGGTGCTTGTACAAACAAAAATACGTCACAGAAGTTCAACGTGAAAACAACATGAAGTTCAACTACTACGCTGAATGAATTTCAGATGAAAAACTTTTAAAATTATCGCGAGTATGAAAAAATGATCAACACGGGAAAATTGCGTGTTTACAGCAGCTTTCCATCGGTATATCACTTGCTCAATTCTGGTGAGTGGATGGAGAGCTAGGAGCAGTGGATAGAGATATACGAGCAAAAAAAGCACGTGAAAAACAGAGTGAAGTTCAAGTACACGTGCTGAGAAGTTCACGTTCTTCACGCGGTGCATTTTCGAAGAATCAATTTCGCGATAAAGGCAGAACGTATGATCTCGCCATTTTTGCAATTACTTGAAAACGGTAGGAATCGGAGAAAACCATCAACATGAAAGAGTTTCACATTTTCCGTAGCTTTCCAGCGGTATATTATTTGCCACATTCCGATAAAGTATGTAGAAATTATGCCAAATATATGTTTTTAGCCATTTTCCAATTTTACTTAAAACTGTAAGGAATTAGGAGAAACAATATATACGAAAATGTTTCGTATTTTCTCAAGCTTTCCAACACCGTATCATTTGTTGCATTCGGACGTACGGTTAAAAAATTAGCTCGAAAATACAAACTCGATGGAACTTGTACCATTTTCTGAATTACTTTTAAACCATTCCAAATTAGAAAAAACTTTTAACATATAAAAGTAGCGCATTTTCACAAACTTCCCAATGCCATATCATTTGCCTCAAATGGATTAGCCGTTTAGAAATTACATTGAAAATATGAACTCGGCTGTTCGGTTTGCGATATTGTACGATTTTCAAAATTACTCTTTATCCATAGGGAATTAGAGAAAACATTCAACATGTGAAGGAGCGGTTTTGCAGCAGCTTTCCAATGCTATATTATTTAACTCATTCCGATAAATGGTTTAGAAATGCGATCGAAAATACGATTTACATTTTTTGTATGAAGAAAAAATGGTTTTTAAAACTGCTCTTGGACCGCTTACATTTTGCCAAAATTTTAACTTGGATCATGATATTGGTGTCCATAGCTTTCCAACGGTATATCGCAAGCCCCATTTGGACACATTTTAGCTGAAGTTCAACCTAGTACTCGGGGAAGGTCAGGCGCATTACTCGGGAAGTTCATGTTGTGATCAGAATATTATTCTGATCCCATGATCAGAATAGTGTTTATGTATTAGTCGGGAAGTTCATGTTTACTCGAGAATTTCAACCTAGTACTCGGGGAATATTACTCGGGGACTTTGCAACAGCTGATCCTGACTCCGTTCGGTCATCGAAGCCGTCATCACGGTCGCCGGAGCCACCATCACGATCATGACCCTCCTCCATTGTTTGATCACCACAGCCTGCTTCCTCTGCTTGCAGACCTTCTTCGATGTCCTTGAGAAACGACAAGACTACATCACCTCCATCGCGGATTATGTCCCCCAATATCTCTTCTTGATCGAAGTCTCTTTGATGATCCATAGTTTCTGCAAGTATTACAACATGGCAATTATTATACAAACATGAGAGATGGATATATCGAAGTTATCGGAAAGGGGCTATATCGACAACGACGACATATACATAGAAAAAATGTTATCGGGGAGGGGGAATATATATCGCCCCCCCCCTCATGTCAAAGTTATTGGAGAGGGGGTGTATCGACAACGACGACATATACATAGAAAAATTGTTATCGGGAAGGGGGTATATCGACCCCCTCTCATGTCGAAGTTATCGGAGAGGGGGTATATCGACTGTTGGGGAACGTAGTAATTTCAAAAAAATTCCTACGCACACGCAAGATAATGGTGATGCATAGCAACGAGAGGGGAGAGTGTTGTCTACGTACCCTCGTAGACCATAAGCGGAAGAGTTAGCACAACGCGGTTGATGTAGTCATACGTCTTCACGGCCCGACTGATCAAGCACCGAAACTACGGCACCTCCGAGTTCTAGCACACGTTCAACTCGATGACATCCCACGAACTCCGATCCAGCCGAGTGTCGAGGGAGAGTTCCATCAGCACGACGGCGTGGTGACGATCTTGATGTTCTACCGTCGCAGGGCTTCGCCTAAGGACCGCGACGATATGACCGAGGTGGAATATGGTGGAGGGGGGCACCGCACACGGCTAATAGATCCAAGGGATCAATTGTTGTTGTGTCTATGGGGTGCCCCCCTGCCCCGTATATAAAGGAGCAAGGGGGAAGGCGGCCGGCCTAGGGAGGAGGCGCGCCAAGGGGGGAGTCCTACTCCCACCGGGAGTAGGACACCTCCTTTCCTTGTTGGAGAAGGAAAGAGGAGGAGAGGGAGAAGGAAAAGGGGGCTGCTCCCCTTGTCCAATTCGGACCAGAGGGGGGGCGCAGGCCTCCTTCCTTTTGGCCTCTCTCCTCTATTCCCGTATGGCCCAATAAGGCCCATATACTCCCGGGCGAATTCCCGTAACTCTCCGGTACTCCGAAAAATACCCGAATCACTCGGAACCTTTCCGAACTCCAAATATAGTCGTCCAATATATCGATCTTTACGTCTCGACCATTTCGAGACTCCTCGTCATGTCTCCGATCTCATCTGGGACTCCGAACTCCTTCGGTACATCAAAACTCATAAACTCATAATATAACTGTGATCGAAACCTTAAGCGTGCGGACCCTACGGGTTCGAGAATAATGTAGACATGACCTAGAACTATTCTCGGTTAATAACCAATAGCGGAACCTGGATGCTCATATTGGCTCCTACATATTCTGCGAAGATCTTTATCGGTCAAACCGCATAACAACATACGTTGTTCCCTTTGTCATCGGTATGTTACTTGCCCGAGATTCGATCGTCGGTATCCAATACCTAGTTCAATCTCATTACTGGCAAGTCTATTTACTCGTTACGTAATGCATCATTCCATAACTAACTCATTAGCTACATTGCTTGCAAGGCTTATAGTGATGTGCATTACCGAGAGGGCCCAGAGATACCTCTCCGACAATCGGAGTGACAAAAACTAATCTCGAAATACGCCAACCCAACATGTACCTTTGGAGACACCTGTAGTACTCCTTTATAATCACCCAGTTACGTTGTGACATTTGGTAGCACCCAAAGTGTTCCTCCGGTAAACGGGAGTTGCATAATCTCATAGTTACAGGAATATGTATAAGTCATGAAGAAAGCAATAGCAATATACTAAACGATCAAGTACTAGGCTAACGGAATGGGTCAAGTCAATCACATCATTCTCCTAATGATGTGATCCCGTTAATCAAATGACAACTCTTTTGTCCATGGCTAGGAAACATAACCATCTTTGAAAAACGAGCTAGTCAAGTAGAGGCATACTAGTGACTATATGTTTGTCTATGTATTCACACATGTATCATGTTTCCGGTTAATACAATTCTAGCATGAATAATAAACATTTATCATGATATAAGGAAATAAATAATAACTTTATTATTGCCTCTAGGGCATATTTCCTTCAGTCTCCCACTTGCACTAGAGTCAATAATCTAGTTCACATCATCATGTGATTTAACACCAATATTCATATCTGTATATGATTAACACCCATAGTTCACATCGTCATGTGATCAACACCCAAAGGGTTTACTAGAGTCAATAATCTAGTTCACATCGCTATGTGATTAACACCCAAAGAGTACTAAGGTATGATCATGTTTTGCTCATGAGAGAAGTTTAGTCTACGGGTCTGTCACATTCAGAGCCGTATGTATTTTGCAAATATTCTATGTCTACAATGCTCTGCATGGAGCTACTCTAGCTAATTGCTCCCACTTTCAATATGTATCCAGATTGAGACTTAGAGTCATCTGGATCGGTGTAAAAGCTTGCATCGATGTAACTCTTTACGACGAACTCTTTTATCACCTCCATAATCGAGAAACACATCCTTATTCTACTAAGGATAATTTTGACCAATGTCCAGTGATCTACTCCTAGATCACTATTGTACTCCCTTGCCAAACCAGGGTAGAGTATACAATAGGTCTGGTTCATAGCATGGCATACTTTTATAGAACCTATGACTGATGCATAGGGAATGACTTTCATTCTCTTTCTATTTTCTGCCATGGTCGGGTCTTGAGTCTTACTCAATTTCACACCTTTGCAACACAGCAAGAACTCTTTCTTTGACTGTTCCATTTTAAACTATTTCAAAATCTTGACAAGGTATGTACTTATTGAAAAACTTATCAAGCGTCTTGATCTATCTCAATAGATCTTGATGCTCAATACGTAAGTAGCTTTATTGAGGTCTTTCTTTTAAAGAACTCCTTTCAAATACTCCTTTATGCTTTCCAGAAAAATTCTACATCATTTCTGATCAACAATATGTTACTCACATGTATTTATCAGAAAGGCGGTAGCGCTCCCACTCACTCTATTGTAGATACAGGCTTCACCGTAAGTCTGTATAGAACTATATGCTTTGATCAACTTATCAAAGCGTATATTCCAACTCTGAGATGCTTGCACCAGTCCATAGATGGATCGCTGGAGCTTGCACATTTTGTTAGCACCTTTAGGATTGACAAAACCTTCTGGTTGCATCATGTACAACTCTTCTTTAAGAAAATCATTAAGGAATGCAGTTTTGACATCCATTTGCCAGATTTCATAAAATGTGGCAATTGCTAACATGATTAGGACAGACTTAAGCATCGCTACAGTTGAGCAAATCTCATTGTAGTCAACACCTTGAACTTGTCAAAAACCTTTTGCAACAAGTCGAGCTTAGTAGATAGTAACACTACTATCAGTGTCCGTCTTCCTCTTGAAGATCCATTTATTTAACATGGCTTGCTGATCATCGAGCAAGTCAATCAAAGTCCATACTTTGTTCTCATACATGGATCCTATCTCAGATTTCGTGGCCTCAAACCATTTCGTGGAATCTGGGCTCATCATCGCTTCCTCATAGTTTGTAGGTTCATCATGGTCTAGCAACATGACTTCCAGAATAGGACTACCATACCACTCTGGTGCGGATCTTACTCTGGAAGACCTACGAGGTTCGGTAGCAACTTGATCTGAAGTTTCATGATCATTATCATTAGCTTCCTCACTAATTGGTGTAGGAATCACATGAACTGATTTTTGTGATGAACTACTTTCCAATAAGGGAGAAGGTACAATTACCTCATCAAGTTATACTTTCCTCCTACTCACTTCTTTCGAGAGAAACTCCTTCTCTAGAAAGGATCCATCTTAGCAACGAATAACTTGCCTTCGGATCTGTGATAGAAGGTGTACCCAATAGTTACCTTTGGGTATTCTATGAAGACGCACTTATCTGATTTGGGTTCGAGCTTATCAGGTTGAAACTTTTTCATATAAGCATCCCAGCCCCAAACTTTAAGAAACGACAACTTTGGTTTCTTGCCAAACCACAGTTCATAAGGCGTCGTCTCAACGGATTTCGATGGTGCCCTATTTAAAGTGAATGCAACTGTCTCTAATGCATAATCCCAAAACGATAGTGGTAAACTGATAAGAGATATCATAGATTGCACTATATCCAATAAAGTACGGTTATGACGTTCAGACACACCATTAAGCTGTGGTGTTCCAGGTGGCATGAGTTTGTGAAACTATTCCACATTGTTTTAATTGAAGACCAAACTCGTAACTCAAATATTCTCCTCCACGATCAGATCGTAGAAACTTTATTTTCTTGTTACGATGATTCTCCACTTCACTCTGAAATTCTTTGAACTTTTCAAATGTTTCAGACTTGTGTTTCATTAAGAAGATATACTCATATCTGCTCAAATCATCTTGTGAAGGTCAGAAAATAATGATACCCGCCACGAGCATCAACACTCATTGGACCGCATACATCTGTATGTATTATTTCCAATAAGTCACTAGCTCGTTCCATTGTTCCGGAGAACAGAGTTTTAGTCATCTTGCCTAAAAGGCACGGTTCGCAAGCATCAAATGATTCACCACCAAGTGATTCCGAAAATCCATCTTTATGGACCTTCTTCATGCGGTTTACACCGATATGACCCAAACGGCAGTGCCACAAATAAGTTGCACTATCATTATTAACTTTGCATCTTTTGGCATCAATATTATGAATATGTGTATCACTACGATCGAGATCCAACAAACTATTTTCATTGGGTGTATAACCATCGAAGGTTTTATTCATGTAAACAGAACAACAATTATTCTTTGACTTTAAATGAATAACCGTATCGCAATAAACATGATCAAATCATATTCATGTTCAACGCAAACGCCAAATAACATTTATTTAGGTTCAACACTAATCCCGAAAGTATAGGGAGTGTGCGATGATGATCATATCAATCTTGGAACCACTTCCAATACACATCGTCACTTCACCCTCAACTAGTCTGTTTATTCTGTAACTCCTGTTTCGAGTCACTAATTTTTTGCAATCGAACAAGTATCAAATACTCAGGGGCTACTATATACACTAGTAAGGTACACATCAATAATCTGTATATCAAATATACCCTTGTTCACTCTGCCATCCTTCTTATCCACCAAATATTCAGGGTATTTCCGTTTCGAGTGACCATTTCCTTTGCAGTGTAAGCACTCAGTTTTAGGCTTTGGTCCAGCTTTGGGCTTCTTCGCGGGAGTGACAACTTGCTTGTCATTCTACTTGAAGTTCCCTTTATTTCCCTTTGCCCTTTTTCTTGAAACTAGTGATCTTGTCAATCATCAACACTTGATGCTCTTTCTTGATTTCTACCTTCGTCGATTTCAGCATCACGAAGAGCTCGGGAATCGTTTTCGTCATCCCTTGCATTATAGTTCATCACGAAGTTCCTGTAACTTGGTGATGGTGACTAGAGAACTCTGCCAATCACTATCTTATCTGGAAGATTAACTCCCACTTGATTCAAGCGATTGTAGTACTTAGACAATCTAAGTACTTGCTCACTAGTTGAGCAATTCTCCTCCATCTTTTAGGCGAAGTATTTGTCAAAGGTCTCATACCTCTTGACACGGGCATGAGTCTAAAATACCAATTTCATCTCTTGAAACATCTTATATGTTCCATGACGTTTCAAAAACGTTTTTGTATTCCCGGTTCTAAGCCATAAAACATGGTGCACAAAACTATCAAGTAGTCATCATATTGAGCTAGCCAAACGTTCATAATGTCTGCATCTGCTCCTGCAATAGGTCTGTCACCTAGCGGTGCATCAAGGACATAATTCTTCTATGCAGCAATGAGGATAAACCTCAGATCACGGACCAAGTCCGCATCATTGCTACTAACATCTTTCAACACAATTTTCTCTAGGAACATATAAACATATGAAAGCAACAACGTGAGCTATTGATCTACAACATAATTTGCAAAATACTACCAGGACTAAGTTCATGATAAATTTAAGTTCAGTTAATCATATTACTTAAGAACTCCCACTTAGATAGACATACCTCTAATCCTCTAAGTGATTACGTGATCCATATTAACTACACCATGTCCGATCATCACGTGAGATGGAGTAGTTTCAACAGTGAACATCAATATGTTGATCATATCTACTATATGATTCACGCTCGACCTTTCGGTCTCCGTGTTTCGAGGCCATATCTGTTATATGCTAGGCTCGTCAAGTTTAACCTGAGTATTCCGCGTGTGCAACTATTTTGCACCCGTTGTATTTGAACGTAGAGCCTATCACACCCGATCATCATGTGGTGTCTCAGCACGAAGAACTTTCGCAATGGTGCATACTCAGGGAGAACACTTCTTGATAATTTAGTGAGAGATCATCTTAAAATGCTACCGTCAATCAAAGCAAGATAAGATGCATAAAGGATAAACATCACATGCAATCAATATAAGTGATATGATATGGCCATCATCATCTTGTGCTTGTGATCTCCATCTTCGAAGCACCGTCGTGATCACCATCATCACCGGCGCGACACCTTGATCTCCATCGTAGCATCGTTGTCATTACGCCATCTATTGCTTCTATGACTATCGCTACCGCTTAGTGATAAAGTAAAGCAATTACAGGGCGTTTGCATTTCATACAATAAAGCGACAACCATATGGCTCCTGCCAGTTGCCGATAAGTTCGGTTACAAAACATGATCATCTCATACAATAAAATATAGCATCACGTCTTGACCATATCACATCACAACATGCCCTGCAAAAACAAGTTAGACGTCCTCTACTTTGTTGTTGCAAATTTTACGTGGCTGCTACGGGCTTAGCAAGAACCGTTCTTACCTACGCATCAAAACCACAATGATAGTTCGTCAAGTTAGTGCTGTTTTAACCTTCGCAAGGACCGGGTGTAGCCGCACTCGATTCAGCTAAAGTGAGAGTGACAGACACCCGCCAGTCACCTTTAAGCATGAGTGCTCTTAACAGTGAAACCAGTCTCGCGTAAGCGTACGCGTAATGTCGGTCCGGGCCGCTTCATCTTACAATACCGCTGAGCCAAAGTATGACATGCTGGTAAGCAGTATGACTTGTATCGCCCACAACTCATTTGTGTTCTACTCGTGCAAATAACATCAACGCATAAAACCTAGGCTCAGATGCCACTGTTGGGGAACGTAGTAATTTCAAAAAAATTCCTACGCACACGTAAGATCATGGTGATGCATAGCAACGAGAGGGGAGAGTGTTGTCTACGTACCCTCGTAGACCGTGAGCGGAAGCATTAGCACAACGCAGTTGATGTAGTCGTACGTCTTCACGGCCCGACTAATCAAGCACTGAAACTACGGCACCTCCGAGTTCTAGCACACGTTCAGCTCGATGACGTCCCACGAACTCCGATCCAGCCGAGTGTCGAGGGAGAGTTCCGTCAGCACGACGGTGTGGTGACGATCTTGATGTTCTACCGTCGCAGG
The DNA here is from genome assembly GCF_002162155.2 of Triticum dicoccoides. NCBI lineage: Eukaryota > Viridiplantae > Streptophyta > Magnoliopsida > Poales > Poaceae > Triticum > Triticum dicoccoides. Next base: position 415,328,539 of record NC_041389.1, on the reverse strand, counting down.
GCTTCGCCTAAGGACCGCGACGATATGACCGAGGTGGAATATGGTGGAGGGGGGCACCGCACACGGCTAATAGATCCAAGGGATCAATTGTTGTTGTGTCTATGGGGTGCCCCCCTACCCCCGTATATAAAGGAGCAAGGGGGAAGGCGGCCGGCCTAGGGAGGAGGCGCGCCAAGGGGGGAGTCCTACTCCCACCGGGAGTAGGACTCCTCCTTTCCTTATTGCAGAAGGAAAGAGGAGGAGAGGGAGAAGGAAAAGGGGGCTGCTCCCCTTGTCCAATTCGGACCAGAGGGGGGGCGCAGGCCTCCTTCCTTTTGGCCTCTCTCCTCTATTCCCGTATGGCCCAATAAGGCCCATATACTCCCCGGCGAATTCCGTAACTCTCTCGTACTCCGAAAAATACCCGAATCACTCGGAACCTTTCCGAACTCCGAATATAATCGTCCAATATATCGATCTTTACGTCTCGACCATTTCGAGACTCCTCGTCATGTCCCCGATCTCATCTGGGACTCCGAACTCTTTCGGTACATCAAAACTCATAAACTCATAATATAACTGTCATCAAAACCTTAAGTGTGCGGACCCTACGGGTTCGAGAACAATGTAGACATGACCTAGAACTATTCTCGGTCAATAACCAATAGCGGAACCTGGATGCTCATATTGGCTCCTACATATTCCGCGAAGATCTTTATCGGTCAAACCTCATAACAACATACGTTGTTCCCTTTGTCATCGGTATGTTACTTGCCCGAGATTCGATCGTCGGTATCCAATACCTAGTTCAATCTCGTTACTGGCAAGTCTCTTTACTCGTTACGTAATGCATCATTTCGTAACTAACTCATTAGCTACATTGCTTGCAAGGCTTATAGTGATGTGCATTACCGAGAGGGCCCAGAGATACCTCTCCGACAATCGGAGTGACAAAACCTAATCTCGAAATACGCCAACCCAACATGTACCTTTGGAGACACCTGTAGTACTCCATTATAATCACCCAGTTACGTTGTGACGTTTGGTAGCACCCAAAGTGTTCCTCCGGTAAACGGGAGTTGCATAATCTCATAGTTACAGGAACATGTATAAGTCATGAAGAAAACAATAGCAATATACTAAACGATCAAGTGCTAGGCTAACGGAATGTGTCAAGTCAATCACATCATTCTCCTAATGATGTGATCCCGTTAATCAAATGACAACTCTTTTGTCCATGGCTAGGAAACATAACCATCTTTGATAAACGAGCTAGTCAAGTAGAGGCATACTAGTGACTATATGTTTGTCTATGTATTCACACATGTATCATGTTTCCGGTTAATACAATTCTAGCATGAATAATAAACATTTATCATGATATAAGGAAATAAATAATAACTTTATTATTGCCTCTAGGGCATATTTCCTTCATCAACCGCCTCTCTCATGATTTTCCGATGTTTGACTAGTGTCAAAGGATTCAACAAAACCATGTCTTCATCATTAGGCGAAAGTAACAGGCGCATGATGCTACGAAGCTCTCCAAAGTTGTTTTGGAATGGAGTCCCAGATAGGATAATTTGCTTTTTGGTACAAAGTTTAGTAAGAGCCTTCCGAATATCGCTATTTGGAAGGTCTTTGCTGAAATTCGTACCAAAAGGTGGATTACCCTATCCGGGACTCCGTTCCATAACAACTTTGGAGACCTTTGTACCATCATGCCCTGGTTACTTTCGGCTAATGATGAAGCCATGGATTTCTTCAATACTTTGACACTAGGCAACCTCTCGACTCCTCGGCGATCCTCGACCCACGACCCTAGCTAGTTCACGACCCTCGACCACTCGGTGATCAACAACCCTCTACCCTAGTTCCCGACCCTCGACCCCCTCATGTCACGTTTGTCTAGTGTCAAAGGATTCAACAAAACCATGTCTTCATCATTAGGCAAAAGTAACAGGCGCATGATGGTACGAAGCTCTCCAAAGTTATTCTGGAACAGAATACCAGATAGGATAATTCGCTTTTTGGTACAAAGTACATCAAGAGCCTTCCGAATATCGATATTTGGAAGGCCTTTGCTGAAATTCGTACCAAAAGGCGGATTATCCTATCTGGGACTCCGTTCCAGAATAACTTTGGAGAACTTCGTACCATCATGCCCCGGTTACTTCCAGGTAATGATGAAGCCATGGATTTATTCAATACTTTGACACTAGGCAACCTCTCGACCCCTCGGCGATCCTCGACCCTTGAACCCTCGACCCCTTGACGACCTTCGACCCTCGACCCTAGAACCTCAAACCCTCGGCGACCCTCGAACCCTTGGCAACCCTCGTCCCCTCGACCCTCGACGCCTCGACGACCCTCGACCCTCGAACCCTCGACCCTCGAATCCTAGAACCCTCGAACACTCGACCGACCTCGACCCTCGACCCCTCTGTGACCCTCGCGACCCTGTAGCCTAGTTCCCGACCCTCGTCCCCTCGGCGATCCTCGATACCCTCGTTCCCGATAAAAAGAAGAAGAAGAAGAAGAAGAAGAAGAAGAAGAAGAAGAAGAAGAAGAAGAAGAAGAAGAAGAAGAAGAAGAAGAAGAAGAACAAGAAGAAGAAGAAGAAGAAAAGAGGAGAAGAAAAAAAAGAAGAAGAAAAAGAGGAGAAGAAGAAGGAATAGAGGAGAAGAAGAAAAAATTTCTATTTTTTCTACTTCTCCTCTATTCCTTCTTCTTATCCTTTTTTTCTTCTACTTCCTCTTCTTATTTATTCTCCTCTTCTTCTCCTTCTTCTTCTCCTTCTGCCCTCTTCCTCTTTTATTCTTTTTCCTTATTTTCCTTCTTCCTTGACGACCTTAACCCTAAATAGTACAACTTCCTCGACGTCCCCGCCTCTCTCTTGAACAAAAAAAATTGATGAATAAAAAAACATCATATTCTATGAAATAAAAAACATCATATTCCATCCACATCCATGCATACATCATATATATGATCATCTATGAAAAAAAACATCATATATATATGCAGAAAAAAAATCATTACATCAACATATATGCAAAAAAACATCATACATATATCCATACATCAACATATATACATGAACATATATGAAAAAAAGCATCACATCTATGAACAAAAAAACATCATACAGCGGTGGCAGCGGAAGTAGGGGGGCAGGGCAGGGGCGCGGGGGCTCACTATGGGCGGCGTCAGTGATGATGAGGTCGGGGCCGGCATGAGGCAGAGGCAATGCGCGCGGGGCAGGGCAGGGCGGCGCGGCGTCGGGGCAGCGGTGGCACGGGACGGCGATGGCGTCGGGACGGCGTGGGGAGATGACGGCGATGACGCGGGGTGGCGCGCGACGACGGCATTGGGGCGGAGCAGGGCGCGGGCGGCGCCGGGGGCGGCGACGACGGGCGCGGGCGAGGACGAAGAGGAGCAAGGCGTCGGGGCAGAGGGCGGCGTCAGCGGCGGGGAGAATGAGGAACTGAATGAAAATTTTGACAAGTGTTGTGTATATAGCCAGAGCTTTGGTCCCAGTTGGTCGCACTAACCGGGACTAATGCCCCCCTTTAGTCCCGGTTGTGCCACCAACTGAGACCAAAGGTCTCTTTTCAGTAGCCCAAAGGGCGGGAAACAGAGGCCTTTGGTCCCGGCTGGTAGCACCAACCGGGAGTAAAGGGGGGCATTGGTCCCGGTTGGTGCCAGGAACCGGTACCAATGACCCCCTTTGGTTCCGGTTGGGGCCACCAACCGGGACCAAAGGCCTTGTGCTGCCCGCGTCAAAAGTTTATTCCCACCTCGCTAGTTGAGAGAGCTCGAGAGTGGTTTATAAGCGCTGCTGCGCCAACCCTCTCGAGCTCCTCTCAACTACAGGCTTTCGGGCCTAACCTGTCACTGTGTGCCTGTGGGCCTACTGGGCCTTGTGCGGGCCTGAATCCTGGCCCATGATTGGATTTCTAGTAGTATTCAGGCCGTGGTGGCCCAGTAGGTGGCTCTTTTTTTTGCTTTATTTATTTTATTTTGTTTCTAGTTACTGTTGCTATTTTTATTTATTTTATTAAAGTTTATTTATTTTACTTTATTAAAGTTTATTTTGTTTCTACTTATTTATTAAAGTTTATTTTGTTCCTACTTATTTATTTTATTTTGTTTCTACTTATTTATTTTCATTTCTTTTTTCTTTTTTTATTTATTTTATGAAAATTCTTTTTATTTACTTATTTTAATAAAGTCTATTTATTTTACTTTATTAAAGTTTATTTTGTTTCTACTTATTTATTTTATTTTGTTTCTACTTATTTATTTTCTTTTCTTTTTTTCTTTTTTAATTTATTTTATGAAAATTCTTTTTGCTTTTAATGTTTTGAACAGAAAATACTTTGATAATTTAGTTGCATAAATTTTATATAATTTTAGTTTCAGTAATACTAGAGGTTTATAAAAGCATTTCAAATGAACTCTCAAAAGGTTGAAAGTTTGCATGGTATCATCATTTCACCCACATAGCATGTGCTAAAAAGTTGAGAGGGTTACGACAAAAACTGGATGCACTTCGTGTACAAAACAGACAATCTCTTTGGAAGTATCAGGGTTTCGGACGAAAACTCATCTGTTACAAAGGGATTTCATTTGTTCAAATGTAACCGCAGTGATATTCTACATCAAAGGCATCATCATAATAGTTGTTGATAGAAAGTCTTCACTTTTTCTTCGCTTGTGTTCTTTGCTTATTGCGCCATAACCATGGATAATCTTCATCGTTTAACAGGGTGCTTGGGTCAGCCTTGACTTTGAAGGGAGGAATTTCATGAAACTTTTCATAATCTTCAGACACGTCTGTCTTGCCCTCCAATCCCACGATGTCTGTTTTCCCCGAAAGAACTATGTGGCGCTTTGGCTCATCGTATGATGTATCCACTTCCTTATCTTTTCTTTTTCTCGGTTTGGTAGACATGTCCTTCACATAGAAAACCTGCGCCACATCATTGGCTAGGATGAATGGCTCGTCTGTGTACCCCAGATTGTTCAGATCCACTGATGTCATTCCGTACTGTGGGTCTACCTGTACCTCGCCTCCTGACAGATTGACCCATTTGCACTTAAACAAAGGGACCTTAATATCATTTCCATAGTCAAGTTCCCATATGTCCACTATGTAACCATAATATGTGTCATTTCTCCTCTTGGTTGCTGCATCAAAGCGGACACCCCTGTTTTGGTTGGTGCTCTTTTGATCTTGGGCGATCGTGTAAAATGTATTCCCATTTATCTCGTACCCTTTGTAGGTCATTACAGTCGAAGATGGTTCCCTCGCCAACGAGTACAGGTCATCAGAAATAGTGTTGTCATACCTGAGACGTGTTTTGAACCAACTGTCGAAACTCCTGATGTGTTCATATGTAATCCAGTCGTCACACTGGTCCGGGTGTTTGGAGCGCAGAATGTTCTTGTGTTCATCGACATACTGGGTCACCAAGGTAGAATTCTGTAGAACCGTGCAGTGTGCTTGAGACCAAGAATGCCCATCCCTGCATACTATTGAGTCCCCTCCTAGCGTGCCTTTTCCACCCAGTCTCCTCTCATACCGCGATTGAGGGAGACCTATCTTCTTAAGGTCAGGAATGAAGTCAACACAAAACCCAATAACATCTCTGTTTGATGGCCCATGGAGATGCTTCCTTCTGGCCTAGCACGGTTATGGGCATATTTGTTTAGGACTCCCATGAACCTCTCAAAGGGGAACATATTGTGTAGAAATACAGGGCCTAGAACGACAATCTCGTCGACTAGATGACCTAGGACGTGCGTCATGATATTGAAGAAGGATGGTGGGAACACCAGCTCGAAACTGACAAGACATTGCGCCACATCACTCCTTAACCTTGGTAGGTGAGGGAGTCCCGGACTAGGGGGTGTCCGGATAGCCGAACAACCATCATTGGCCGGACTCCAAGACTGTGAAGATACAAGATTGAAGACTTCGTCCCGTGTCCGGATGGGACTTTCCTTGGCGTGGAAGGCAAGCTTGGCGATACGGATATGTAGATCTCCTACCATTGTAACCGACTCTGTGTAACCCTAGCCCTCTCCGGTGTCTATATAAACCGGATGGCTTTAGTCCATAGGACGAACAACAATCATACCATAGGCTAGCTTCTAGTGTTTAGCCTCCTTGATCTCGTGGTAGATCTACTCTTGTAACCTGCATCATCAATATTAATCAAGCAGGACGTAGGGTTTTACCTCCATCAAGAGGGCCCGAACCTGGGTAAAAACATCGTGTCCCTCGTCTCCTGTTACCATCCACCTAGACGCACAGTTCGGGACCCCCTACCCGAGATCCGCCGGTTTTGACACCGACATTGGTGCTTTCATTGAGAGTTCCTCTGTGTCGTCACCGATAGGCTCGATGGCTTCTTCGATCATCAATGATGATGCAGTCCAGGGTGAGACCTTCCTCCCCGGACAGATCTTCGTATTCGGCGGCTTCGCACTGCGGGCCAATTTGCTTGGCCAGCTGGAGCAGATTGAAGGCTACGCCCCTGGCCGTCAGGTCAGATTTGGAAGTTTGAACTTCACGGCTGACATCCGCGGGGACTTGATCCTCGACGGATTCGAGCCACAGCCGAGCATGCCGTACTGTCACGATGGGCATGATTTAGCTCTGCAGCCGGACAATACCCTGGAGGCTGCACTCGAACCCGCTCTGATCTTCGACTCGGAGCCGGCTGCGCAGACCAAGGATGGATGGCTAGACACCACCTCGGGGGCTGCAACCTCTATGGCGATAGAGCCGAACACCGATCTTGTCCCCCATGAAGCTCGTGACTCCGAGGTGCCGGACTCCTTGCCGGACTCCGGACCTCCCGTGCCCCCTCCAGTCGAATCCGATTGGGCGCCGATCATGGAGTTCACCGTGGCGGACATCTTTTAACACTCACGTTTTGGCGACATCTTGAGTTCGCTAAAGTACCTCTCGTTATCAGGGGAGGCCTGGCCGGACCGCGGCCAGGACGGTTGGGATGCGGACGACGAAGAAATTCAGAGCCCACCCACCACCCACTTGGTAGCCACTGTCGACGACCTAACCGACATGCTAGATTACGACTCTGAGGATATCGACGGTATGGACGACGATGCCGGAGACGACCAAGAACCAGCGCCCACCGGGCACTGGAAAGCCACCTCTTCATACGACATATACATGGTGGATATCCCAAAGGATGGGAATGGCGAAGGAATAGCGGAGGATGACCCCTCCAAGAAACAGCCCAAGCGCCGGCGTCAGCGGCGCCGCTCTAAATCCCGCCATAGCAAGAATGAGGATTCCGGCACCAGAGACAATAATACACCGGATAGCGCCGAAGACAACCCACTCCAGCAAGATCCAGCACAGGAGGAGGGGGACGCCAGCCCTCATGAGAGAGCGGCCGAAGAAGAGGTAGAGGACTATATGCCTTCCTCCGGAGATGAGGCAAGCCTCGACGACGACGAATTCGTCGTGCCTGAGGATCTCGTCGAACAGGAGCGTTTCAAACGCAGGCTTATGGCCACGGCAAACAGCCTCAGGAAAAAGCAGCAGCAGCTTAGAGCTGATCAAGATCTGCTAGCCGACAGATGGACCGAAGTCCTCGTGGCCGAAGAGCATGAACTCGACCGCCCCTCCAAAAGCTACCCCAAACGTAAGCTGCTCCCCCGATTAGAGGTGGAGGCATATGATCCCGCTTCACCAGGAGACAATACGGCTGATCGACCACCCCGTGGTCGCGACAGAGAGGCCTCAAGGCCCTTCACTAGACCCGTACCCCGGCATCGCTCGAAAAGCACAAGGCCACAGGGGAACACTCCGGACCTGCGCGACATATTGGAGGATAAGGCAAGACAATCAAGATCGATCTATGGATCACGTGGGCGCCCCACGATACGTGACGATCACCGTCACCCCGAACACAGTAAGTCCGGCCGGGCCGAACACAACAGACAAAGCTCTTTTGAGCTCCGTCGCAATATCACCCAGTACAGAGGCGCCGCACAACCACTATGCTTCACAGATGAGGTAATGGATCATCAAATCCCAGAAGGGTTTAAACCCGTCAATATTGAATCTTATGATGGCACAACAGACCCCGCGGTCTGGACCGAGGACTATCTCCTCCACATCGACATGGCCCGCGGAGACGATCTCCACGCCATCAAATATCTCCCACTCAAACTTAAAGGACCACCCCGGCACTGGCTTAACAGCTTGCCAGCAGAGTCAATCGGGAGTTGGGAGGACCTGGAAGCCGCATTCCTCGATAACTTCCAAAGCACGTACGTGCGACCACCAGATGCAGATGACCTAAGCCACATAATTCAGCAGCCAGACGAATCGGCCAGACAATTCTAGACATGGTTCTTAACCAAGAAAAACCAAATCGTCGACTGTCCGGATGCCGAGGCCCTCGCGGCCTTCAAGCATAAAATCCGTGACGAGTGGCTTGCCCGGCACCTGGGACAGGAAAAGCCGAAATCCATGGCAGCCCTTACATCACTCATGACCCGCTTCTGTGCGGGTGAGGACAGCTGGCTAGCACGCAGCAACAACCTCAACAAAAATTCTGGCAGTCCGTATATCAAGGACCGTAGTGGCAGGTCGCGTCGCAACAAAAACAAACGCCGCATTAACGGCGATAATAGTGAGGATACGGCAGTCAATGCTGGATTCAGAGGCTCTAAACCCGGTCAACGGAAAAAGCCATTCAAAAGAACAACTCAGGGTCCGTCCAATTTGGACCGAATTCTCGACCGCTTGTGCCAGATACATGACACCCCTGAAAAGCCAGCTAACCACACCAATAGGGACTGTTGGGTGTTCAAGCAGGCAGGCAAGTTAATTGCCGAAAACAGCGACAAGGGGCTACATAGCGACGGCGAGGAAGAGACCCGACCGCCGAACAATAGAGGACAGAAGGGTTTCCCCCCACAAGTGCGGACGGTGAACATGATATATGCCACGCACATACCCAAAAGGGAGCGGAAGCGTGCACTGAGGGATGTATACGCGATGGAGCCAGTTGCCCCGAAGTTCAATCCATGGTCCTCTTGCCCGATCACCTTTGACCGAAGGGACCACCCCACCAGCATTCGCCATGGCGGGTTCGCCGCATTGGTTCTAGACCCAATCGTCGATGGATTTCATCTCACTAGAGTCCTGATGGACGACGGCAGCAGCCTAAACCTGCTTTATCAGGACACGGCGCGCAAAATGGGCATAGACCCCTCAAGGATTAAACCTACCAAGACGACCTTTAAAGGCGTCATACCAGGTGTAGAAGCCAATTGTACAGGCTCAGTTACACTGGAAGTGGTCTTCGGATCCCCGGATAACTTCCGAAGTGACGAGTTAATCTTCGACATAGTCCCATTCCGCAACGGCGATCATGCCTTGCTCGGACGTACCGCGTTCGCAAAGTTCAAGGCGGTGCCGCACTACGCATACCTCAAGCTCAAGATGCCAGGACCTAGAGGAGTCATCACGGTCAACAGAAACACTGAACGCTCCCTCCGAACGGAGGAACATACAGCGGCTCTCGCGGCAGAAGTACAAAGCAGCCTTTTAAGGCAATTCTCGAGCCCGGCTGCCAAGCGGTCGGACACAGCTAAGCGTGCCCGGAGTAACCTACAACACGACCACCTGGCACGTTCCGAGCACGCGTAGCAGTGCGGCCCCAACCCCAGCCCCTGTAAAACATTAGGACAGACCCTTCGCGTACTCCATTACGCTCTGAAGATACCATGGGCATGGGGCAAGGGGCTCGACCACGATAAGCCCAAACTGCGGCTCAACCGCACTAGGGGCTCTTAAGTGTGTCGTTTCTTTTCTTTTCCTTCTATTTTTACCTACAGGACTCCGTTCGTCAGAGGCCCTGTCCGGCAGCAGACATGCCGAACCCACGATACAACAGCCAGGGAAGGAGAAAGGCTACAACGAAAATCCAGGTGGTCTCCATTATGAGCATTAAATCTGTTTTATGCATTATTCCGTAGCCTACCCCTGGAGGGGGACATGTTAAACAGTCCCATCCCTTGCTTACCACACCACTTGTATCGTCCTGCACTTACAGCAGTTTTTATTGAATAAAGCAATGCAGCACTTTTTTGCTTCTAATTGCATTTCTTTCTTACACATATGTTCACCTATGACATGTTGCATCCATACGTTTTGGTACGGCTAAATACACCAGGGGCTTATGTTTCCCGCGTTATGGTGTGATAAGTTCGAACACTTTCACAAGTGCGGCACCCCGAACTTATAGCATTATATGCATCGGCTCCGAATCATGTTCTTGGGTCAATAGTTGGGTTTGCCCTGCTCCCATGTTTTGGTACCTTACGTTCCGTTTTATCGGCTAAGGTAGCACTGGGAGAACCACTGCGATTGCGCCCCAGTTGAGCTGGGTTAACGCCTCAGTGGAGAAAGCTAAAACTGACCGTCATGATGAGGCGAGAGCTGGTCGCTGTTCGAGAGGTTCTTTGCGAGTCCCTAAAGACTTATGCCGCTTCGAGCGAGGAACCGGATTCTGTCCGGCCAAGGCGTGGATAGCGCCCCAAATTCGGCCTTCCGAAAACTAGGGGCTTCGCCGAAATTTAAAATTATAGAATTCTATGGCTAAGTGAGAGTGTTCAAGCATTATAAGTCCGGTTGCCTTGTTCGTTGTGTTGAGCGCCTCCCTAGATGGACCCAAATATGGGAACAAGAGTGCCCAAATTTATCCCGAACACCCCAGCACTCGTGGCATGGGGGCTGAAGCCGACGACTTGCCATCTCTCAGATTTGACAAACAGCCGCACAAAAGGTAATATTTTAAATTAACAAGCGTTGCTTAGCGCATATGAACCAAGTTTTCAGCGCACAGGATAACAAAATGCGAGTCTACTCAAATATTACATCTTTGGAGCACTCACCCGCAATAGTGCGGGCGCCCTTCAGGACACTCTTATAATACATCTCGGGCATACGATACTCCTTGCCCTCTGGTGGTGGGTCCGTCACAAGCTTCTAGGCATCCATCTTGCCCTAGTGCACCTTTGCGCGGGCAAGGGCCCGACGGGCACCTTCAATACAGGCGGAGTGCTTGATGACTTCAACCCACGGGCACGCATCCACCAGCCGCCGCACCAGGCCAAAGTAGCTCCCAGGCATGGCCTCCTTAGGCCACAGCCGAACTATGAGGCCCTTCATGGCCTGTTCGGCCGCCTTGTCGAGCTCGACCAGCTGCTTCAGCTGGTCGCTAAGGTGCACCGGATGTTCGGCCTCAGCATACTGAGACCAGAAGACCTTCTCCGTCGAGCTCCCCACCTTGGCCTGGTAGAATGCGGCAGCATCGGACACGCTGCGAGGAAGATCTGCGAATGCTCCTGGAGAGCTCCGAATTCGGGTAAGCGACAGGTAATTAACACTCACATGCTTACTTTGCATGAAAAATGCCTTACCCGCTGCTATTTTCTTTACCGCCTCGATCTCCTGGAGGTCCTTGTAGGCTTCGGCCTTAGCGGCTTTGGCACTCTCAAGAGCTGTTGCAAGATCAGACTCTCGAGTTTTCGAGTCACGCTCCAGGATCTCATGTTTCCTCACGAGATCCCGGAGTTCTTGCTGTACCTCCGCCACCCGCGCCTCCTGTTTCTCTCGCTCGGTGCGCTCCGCAGCCGCATTGCGTTCGGCCGCGGCCACGGCCTCCTTCAGGGTCGCCACCTCGTTAGTGGCCCTTGCAATACCTCAGTTATCCTTGTCATTTTTCTTGCAACCAAATCCTTTTCTGTAAGGTACAATTTTCATAAGGTATTACTCACCTTCTTTTTCCTCGAGCTGCTTCTTGGCATGGCCGAGCTCGTTCTCGGACCGCTCGAGGTTTTCCTTCAAAGTTTTGACCTCCGCAGTCAGTGCGGCAGAGGTCAGCAGCACAGCCTGCAATCCCATATTGACATATTTTCATGACTCCTGCGTTTATCTTTCTAAAGATCCTCAGTCCGGCTTTTCTTTCCGAACACTGAACTGAGCATCAGGGGCTACTGTCTATGCGGTACCATTTTACATATATTGAAATTCTTACCTCAAAGCCTGTTAGAAGGCTGCTGCAGGCTTCGGTCAGCCCACTCTTGGCGAGCTGAACCTTCTGAATCACCGCACTCATAACAGTGCGGTGTTCCTCTTCAATAGAGGCGCTATTGAGCGCCTCTAGCAAATTATCCGGCACCTTCGGTTGGACGGAGGCAGCCGGCATCGCACTCTTGCCCTTGTTACGAAGGGGTCGCCCGCTGAACTCTGAAGCCACTATGGGTTCCGGGGCTGAGTCCGGTGCAAAGTCCGGGAGGTTGTCCTGCGACACCTCCGGGGCCCTCTCCTCCTAGTGGGTCCCTTCCTGGGATCCCACCTCGGCTTCGTCCGCATCACGGGGGGTGGAGGCAGTCGGAAGAGAATCCATATCCGACGCCCCTAAGGACCCGCTCGACGAAGTGGGGAGATCATCCTTAGGCGGACTGCAGGGTTGTATGCGGCACTAGAAAGACATAATGTGGCGGAAAACGAAAACCTTGAAGTTATTCGGGAGTCCGGATACTTACGATCTCGCCAGAGGCTTGGCCCATAGGCCAGTCCTCGTCGTCGTCACTGGCGTTGGTGGAACAGTCCGGGGGAAGAGTTTTTCCCCTCTTGGACCCTTCGGCCTCCCTTGTTGGGGAGGCCTTCCTTTTCTTCCCTCCCCCCGCTGGGGGAGAGGCTTTCTTCTTCTCCTCCTTGCCTTGGTGGGAGGAGTCGGCCTCGGATTCATCATCCGATAGCACCTGAAAACGGGAACTCCTCCGAGTCTCCGTGGCCTTCTTCTTGGCCTTCTTCTCCGGCACCACGTGGGGTGCCGGAGCCAGCAGCCCCGTTAGGCGGGCGTCAGCTGGGTCCTCTGGCAATGGGGCCGGACAGATAGCCTGTGCGGCCTTCTTCAGCCAGTCCTGTCAAAGGAAAGGGAGTTTAGATCCCGCATAGAGTCAAACTATGAATAACAAGCGTCCCGTAAAGGACAATATCACTTACCTCGTCAGCTGGACGCTGCGAGCTGAATCCACGATCTTCGATAGCGGATGCGGGAGCCTCGGCGCCCTTGAACGGCACCTTCCAGACCTCTTCGTACGTAGTGTCGAAGAGCCCATTCAAAGTCTGGTGCTGCGCCGGATCAAACTCCCACATGTTGAAGCCCCGTCGTTGGCACGGGAGAATCCGGCGGATGAGCATGACCTGGACTACGTTGACAAGCTTGAGCTTGTTGTCCACCAACTTTTGGACGCAGGCTTGGAGTCCGGTCAGCTCCTCCGAATCGCCCCAAATCCGGCCGCTCTCTTTCCAGGAGGTGAGCCGTGTGGGGATGCCGGATTTGAATTCGGGGGCCGCTGCCCATTCGGGATCACGCGGCTCGGTGATGTAGAACCACCCCGATTGCCACCCCTTGATGGTTTCCACAAAGGTGCCCTCCATCCACGTAACGTGGGACATCCTGCTCACCATGGCGCCTCCGCACTCCGCTTGGCTGCCCTTCACAACCTTCGGCTTGACACTGAAGGTCTTGAGCTACAAGCCGAAGTGGGGCTGGATGCAGAGGAGGGCCTCGCACACGACGATAAACGCCGAGATGTTGAGAATAAAATTTGGGGCCAGATCATGGAAATCTAGGCCGTAGTAGAACATGAGCCCCCGGACAAAGGGATGAAGTGGGAAGCCCAGTCCGCGGAGGAAATGGGGAAGGAATACTACCCTCTCATGGGGCCTGGGGGTGGGGATGAGCTCTCCCTCGTCGGGGAGCCGATGCGCGATGTCGCTGGACAAGTATCCGGCGCTGCGCAGCTTCTGGATATGCCCCTCCGTGACGGAGGAGGCCATCCATTTGCCTCCCGCTCCGGACATATTTGGAGAAGGTTGAGGTGAGATGCGGGCTTGGGCACTAGAGCTCGAGTTCGCAGAGATGGATAAGCCAAGGAGGAAGAAGGCGCAGGTAAAAAGGTTGGATCTTTATCCCCTTATATGGGCGGAAGGAAACATGCGTCCCCACCGGCCTGATAAAACTCGCTTATCTCCCAAGCACCGCAATCAATGGCGCGGTTGGGTTACCCACGTCCGTATTGATGGGAATCCCGGAATAAGGGGAACACGATCTCTGCTTCGACAAGACGTGCCAAGGAAACCGCCTCGCTAAACGCGCTGAGATGGAACAATAAAAACAATTTGAAGGCTTGGTAGTGGTGTGACATTACGCCAACAAAATAGGTCAGCAGATTGAACTTGTGTAATATTATTCTCTCTACGGTTGTATGTGGAATTTATTTTGCAGAGCCGGACACTATCCTGGTGTTCACAATCTTCTATAAATTATTCGGAGGAGGAACCCGCCTTGCAATGCCGAAGACAACATGCGCGCCGGACTCGTCGTCATTGAAGCCTGGTTCAGGGGCTACTGAGGGAGTCCCGGACTAGGGGGTGTCGGATAGCCGAACTACCATCATCGGCCGGACTCCAAGACTATGAAGATACAAGATTGAAGACTTCGTCCCGTGTCCGTATGGGACTTTCCTTGGCGTGGAAGGCAAGCTTGGCGATACGGATATGTAGATCTCCTACCATTGCAACCGACTCTATGTAACCCTAGCCCTCTCCGGTGTCTATATAAACCGGATGGCTTTAGTCCATAGGACGAACAACAATCATACCATAGGCTAGCTTCTAGGGTTTAGCCTCCTTGATCTCGTGGTAGATCTACTCTTGTAACCCACATCATCAATATTAATCAAGCAGGACGTAGGGTTTTACCTCCATCAAGAGGGCCCGAACCTGGGTAAAAACATCGTGTCCCTCGTCTCCTGTTACCATCCGCCTAGACGCACAGTTCGGGACCCCCTACCCGAGATCCGCCGGTTTTGACACCGACAGTAGGATTTCTGGATCGATCACCTTCTGAGAGATTACATTGAGGAATGAGCATAGCTTCACAATAGCTAATCGAACTTTTCTGGTAGAAGCCCCCTCAAAGCAACCGGAAGTAGTTGCGTCATAATCATGTGGCAGTCATGAGACTTTAGGTTCTGGGACTTTTTCTCTGCCATTTTTATTATTCCCTTTGTATTCGACGAGTAGCCAGACGGGACCTTCATACTGAGTAGGCATTCAAAGAAGATTTCCTTCTCTTCTTTGGTAAGAGCGTAGCTGGCAGGACCTTCATACTTCTTTGGAGGCATGCCGTCTTTTTCGTGCAAACGTTATAGGTCCTCCCGTGCCTCTGATGTATCTTTTGTATTCACATACACGCCCAAGAAGCCTAGCAGGTTCACGCAAAGGTTCTTCGTCACGTGCATCACGTCGATTGAAGAGCGGACCTCTAGGTCTTTCCAGTAGGGTAGGTCCCAAAATATAGATTTCTTCTTCCACATGGGTGTGTGTCCCTCAGTGTCATTCGGAACTGATAGTCCGCCAGGACCCTTTCCGAAGATTACTTTTAAATCATTGACCATAACAAGTACGTGATCACCGGTACGCATGGCGGGCTTCTTCCGGTGATCTGCCTCGCCTTTGAAGTGCTTGCCTTTCTTTCGACATTGATGGTTGGTCGGAAGGAATCAACGATGCCCCAGGTAAACATTCCTCCTGCATTTGTCTAGGTATATACTTTGGATGTTATCTAAACAGTGCGTGCATGCGTGGTATCCCTTGTTTGTCTGTCCTGAAAGGTTACTGAGACAAGGCCAATCATTGATGGTGACAAACAGCAACGCATGCAGGTCAAATTCCTCCTGTTTGTGCTCATCCCACACACATACACCGTTTCCAATCCATAGCTGTAAAAGTTCTTCAACTAATGGCCTTAGGTACACATCAATGTCGTTGCCGGGTTGCTTAGGGCCTTGGATGAGAACGGCATCATAATGAACTTCCGCTTCATGCACAGCCAAGGAGGAAGGTTATAGATACATAGAGTCACGGGCCACATGCTGTGATTGCTACTCTGCTCCCCGAAAGGATTAATGCCATCCGCGCTTAAACCAAACCACACGTTCCTTGCGTCACCTGCAAACTCCTCCCAGTACTTTCTCTCGATTTTTCTTCACTGCGACCCATCAGCGGGTGCTCTCAACTTCTCGTCTTTCTTACGGTCATCTTTGTGCCATCGCATCAACTTGGCATGCTCTTTGTTTCTGAACAGGCGTTTCAACCGTGGTATTATAGGAGCATATCACATCACCTTGGCAGGAACCCTATTTCAGGGGCGCTCGTCGTCAACATCACCAGGGTCATCTCGTCTGATTTTATACCACAATGCACCGCATACCGGGCATGCGTTCAAATCCTCGTACACACCATGGTACATGATGCATTCATTAGGGCATGCATGTATCTTCTGCACCTCCAATCCTAGATGTGAAACAACCTTCTTTGGTGCATACGTACTGTCTGGTAATTCGTTATCCTTTGGAAGCTTCTTCTTCAATATTTTCACTAGCTTCTCAAGTCCTTTGTCAGGCACACCATTCTCTACCTTCCACTGCAACAATTCAGTATGGTATCGACCTTTGTGTTGCCATCTTCGCAATTGGGGTACAAACCTTTTTTGTGATCCTCTAGCATGCGATCGAACTTCACCTTCTCCTTTTCACTTTTGCACTGACTCCTTGCATCAACAATGACCCAACAGAGATCATCATGGGGCACATCATCTGGATCCTCTTGATCTTCAACAGCTTCCCCCGTTGCAGCATCACCGTATTCAGGGGGCACATAGTTGTCATCAGCCTCTTCTTCTTTGTTGTCTTCCATCATAACCCCTATTTCTCCGTGCTTGGTCCAAACATTATAGTGTGGCATTAAACACTTCTCAAGCAGGTGGATGTGAAGGGTTTTCCAGTTAGAGTAAGACTTCTTATTCTCACAGATAGGGCATGTACAACACATAAAACCATTCTGCTTGTTTGCCTCAGCCACTTCGAGAAAATCATGCACGCCCTTAATGTACTCGGAGGTGTGGCTGTCACCATACATCCATTACCGGTTCATCTGTGTGCATTATATATAATTAAGTGTGTCAAAAACCATTACAGGACATCATGAATAGATAATTAAGTGACCAAATTAATATAAGTTCATCATCACATTAAAACCAAAGTACATATACATAGTTCTCGTTGAACAACATATAGCTCTCCAGAGCATCTAATTAATTAAACCATACATTGAAACTATGTAAAACATTTCAATGCAAAAACAAATGCGATCATAATCGCAACCAAGGTAACAATTGATCCAATGGCATAATGATACCAAGCCTCGGTATGAATGGCATATTTTCTAATCTTTCTAATCTTAAAGCGCATTGCATCCATCTTGATCTTGTGATCATCGACGACATCCTTAACATGCAACTCCAATATCATCTTCTCCTCCTCAATTTTTTTTATTTTTTCCTTCAAGAAATTGTTTTGTTCTTCAACTAAATTTAACCTCTCGACAATAGGGTTGGTTGGAATTTCCGGTTAACATACCTCCTAGATAAATAAAATCTATGTCACGTTGGTCGGCATAATTATCATAAACAATAGATGAACCAAATAGTTATAAAGATAATATATACCACATCTGAATCATAGATAGGACGAGGGCCGACGGGGGCGGATACCAAAACCATCGCACCAAATAATAATAAGCAATAATAAAAGTAATAAAATTATACAAGTATCTATATAAACATACAAGTAAGAATTTTTTTCCTTTCAAAAAGAAGATAAGAACAAGAGGCTCACCACGGTGGTGCCGGCGACAAGATCGGCGCAGGCGATCAACGACAGTTAAGACGGGGACGGGACGTGACAGACCGCTAAACCTAGACAAATATTGAGGAAAATGGAGCTTGGAGGTCTAGCTTGGAGAGGAGAAAGCTTAAGTAGTGTGGCTCGGGCATTCCATCGAACACCTGTGTGCATAGGAGATGAGCTAGAGCACCACAAAGCTCTCCAACGGCCAGCAAGAAAAATAGAGCAGTGGAGTGCTCTACTCGCGGGAGAGGGGGTATATAGGCAACGCATTTATCCCGGTTCGTGGCATGAACCAGGACTAAAGGGCAGCCTTTGGTCCCGGTTCAAGCCATCAACCGGGACCAATGGTGGTGGGCCAGGAGCGAGGCCCATTGGTCCCGGTTCGTCCCACCAACCGGGACCAAAGGGGCTAGATGAACCGGGACCAATGCCCCACAAGGCCCGGCAGGCCCCTGGCCTCATAAACCGGGACCAATGGGCCCATGGCTCCTGGTTCGTGACTGAACCGGGACTAATGGGCTTATCTGGCCTGACCCTATTTTCTACTAGTGTATATCGTTAAAGCCTGATTATATAAATGAAGAGAATTGGCAAAATCTTGTGGACCACTGGTGTGAGGATCACTCCAATGTATGTGATACACATCTTTGCTTTTCAACTTGTCAATCTGTACTTCTGGAAACATCGTACTTAATTTAAGCTTCATGTCGTAGGAACTTCATGCGAAGAAACAAGGAAAACCATCTACTCTGAAGCTTAGCCAGAACACTGCACCTACAAAATATTATTCCCACTTCAGACATATGGTAAGTATTTGTACTACCTTATTGCAAAAGCATTATGTTGGATTATTACATTTCTTGCTGTATTAATGTTTACAACTTGATAAATCCGATACAAGCCTAAGGATAACACTGATAATCAACCCGGTGGAGACTTTGCTTGAACCTATGTGCACTACAAACAAAGATCCTACATTGAGTCTGACAACAAGAAAGTAAATCGTAAATACTACCAAATTTGCAGGCTTCAAATTTATAGTCTGACAATAATTATTCAAACTATCAAACACTTCTCTAACACTGCTATCAATTGTATTGCAGAATGAATCAAGGATCAGGCATACACCATCAAAACTGCTTGATACAACATCAATTCCTGAGGTAGAAATCATAGAGGAAAAGAGCTCCTCAAGCACCTCACTTTCAAGCATGGGCGTCTCATCCTCCTCCGAGAAGAATTCATCCTCTCGTGAACACATCTGTGAGCTAGAACACATCATTGCAACTCAAGAGGCAGATGTAAAATAGGCAATAGATATTGTTGTGGATTTATCACGTCAGATGTCCTAGTGTGAGGACTTAGTCGCGAGGCCAATGCATCTATGTGGTAGCTTGAGATGGGTTAAGCGGAATCGAGAAGCGCAACACACAAGACAAGGATTTAGACAGCTTCGGGCCCCGGGAAACATCATCCGGTAATAGCCCTACATGCTGTTTGAGGCTAGGTCTCATAATCATCACGAGGGAGTCACCATAAACCGGCTCTCCTCTAGTTGTGTCTAGCCCTAGAGATTGTTTCCTGTTGCCTGTCCCTCTTTGGGGAGACTTGCCCCTCCTTATATAAGTTGAAGGGGGCGGGTTACATGTGGAGTCCTATTAGGATTAGGACTAGTCTACCTTCTAATACAAACCGGATACAAGTCCGGGCCTTAACCCCTTGTAGGATAATATTCCTTGTGCTTTCCTCATAAACCGGCTTTCCATTAGTATAAACCGGCCTTCTGGGCCTTGGGACTTGTCATCCGTCTATCCCGCCCACTGGGTTACCAGTGAATCATAATGTTCAGGTAGGTTGCTTGTAAACCGTCTGGTCAGGGCGGGTCGCCACTAAATCGCCAAGTGTAATCCGGGTCTCAAGTAAACCGCCAAGTCCGACCGGGTCATATTTCTGGCCGGTTCATACCACGGGGTATATCCCCGACATTAGCCCCCAGTTTAATTTGGATTCATCCATGTTAAATTGATCCTGTAAAACAAACACAAGAACAAACTTGGCGGCTTGTGCTCCGGGTTAAATATTCTTATAAACCGGCACTTGATCATCCTTAAATCCTTGTCATTTCTTCCTTCTAGAAAATCCGAGTCAATAGACCAGCTTCATAATCAATTTGCTTGTAGAAGATATTTTGTAAACAAAGAATCCATTTGAATCGGCCTTCAATGCTCTGATTTGACAAAAATATTGGTCTTCAAATATTCAACTGATATTCAGCTGGTTTGAAAATGTAGAACTTGCCGATCTATGATTTCTAAAAATCACCAGGTTATAAAAACTGATAATTCCAGGTCATGATTGTTTCTAACGCCGGTTCATGATTGTTGCCAACGCCGGTTCATGATCATTGCAGACACCGGGTCATAATGATTGGTGATGCCGGGTCATACTGAAAATCGGAAGATATTTCTCCCTTATATCCATATTTCCTGTAGCCCCCAAGTCTTGAAAAGAACAAAGTGATGATTTGAGACTTGTTTCCATATAATTACCGCCACATTGAAGAAATCCATGTTGTTCATCTCAGTCACTAGCAAAAAACTGAATACTCCATATATGTAGCCCCCAAGTACCGGGTTGTCATGCTTGCAGCAACTTGGGACTTGAAATTGCCTTATGCTCATAAAAACTTTAACCACTGTAGCCCCCAAGGGTCGGGTCATCATGCAATAATGAGCAGGGACTTTGTAAATATAATCATGTAGATTTGAGCAGTGATGTGTAGCCCTCAAGGGCCGGATCAGTAAGATAATATTGAGCTGGGACATGATATATATTTCAATGAAAATAACATCATATGATGTAACCCCCATCATGGGGCTTGAATCCATGTCCACATGGTTAAGAGCCTTGTGCTCTACCAACTGAGCAATGGACCTTTCAATATAATGGATTAATGCTTGTGTACCTTGAATTTTTGAAAGGAGCAATTGGTAGCCCCCAAGTGTCATGGTGCATGCTTGCAGCGACATGAGACTTGCATATTTGATGTAATCTCAACTTGAATAATATAGTCCCCAAGTGCCGGGTTGTAAGCCTGCAGCAATTCGGGACTATTCTTTCAATTATAGAATAAATCATATCCATTTATGATATGTTAGCCATTGCGCTAAAGCGACTTTGAAAACCTTAATCATAATATTGGTTATTGATAACCATAATAAAATCTAGCCATGTTGGCTATTTGAAAATTTGAATAATATAATCCAATGATTTATGAGCGCATGATTCCAATGGCGCAATCCAAATATATACTGGCGACCTATAGTCCAAAACTAGGCCGGTTTAACAAACACCGGATAATTTCTCATCATATACTGGCGACTTGTCGTCTTAAAGCCAGGCCGGGTTAATAAACACCGGTGATTTATAATTATGCTTTATTCAACCTGGCTCTTCATACAACAAGTTTAAAGTGTCCTGGCGGTTTACCGCCGGACGGGTCATAATGCCTAACATATAACCTGGGTTTATAACCAAGGCTACAAGGATAAGAAAATATGAAATATATCATACCTGTGATATTGAATCACATCGTTGGTTTACCAACTTTCTTGTAGTAAGGGTGATAACCCAAATCTGGAGTACTGATAACTCCCACCATGCTTTGTTGGCTTATAATGAAGCCATGCCGAGTTATAATAAACACCGGATGATCATCCTGGCGACTTATAGTCAAGCCAGGCCGGGTTAATAAACACCGGTTTATAATTGGTTGTGTACTAACAACTTATAGTTGAAAGCCAAACCGGGTTAACAAACACAGGATTATCCATGCACATATGATACATGCTATGATGATGTAATGATAATGCAACATATGATGATGTATATGTACGACCAAGAGGGTTTAGGCTATGGTTCAGATATGACCAGAGCTCCCAAGTAGTCATAATTGTGGCATTGTACCGATCAAGAGGTGTAGATATGGTTCGGATATGACCAGAGCCCCCAAGTGTTTTCCCTGTTGGCCTTATGCCTATCAAGAGGTGCAGCTATGGTTCGGATACGACCAAGCCCCCAAGTGATTTCCCTGGTGCCCTTATGCATATCAAGAGGTGTAACTATGGTTCGAACCCATAGCCCCCAAGTGATTTCCCTGTGGCCTTATGCCTATCAAGAGGTGTAGCTATGGTTCGGATACGACCAAGCCCCAAAATGATTTCCCTGGTGGCCCTTATGCCTATCAAGAGGTGTGACTATGGTTCGAACATAGCCCCCAAGTGATACTGTGAGCTGTGCTCAAGGGATACCCATGTTTGAGCTGTGTTGTGTGCCAGACTCTCTTGGCCCCTTATGATAATATTGGCTTGATAGCCGGATTACCGAAGTAACCAGAGTTGCGCTCTTATGATAACATTGGCTTGAGATTCTCCATATTGGACCGTGATATAAACCGGCATAAGTTGCATATCATTGGTGTTGATAGCAAGATGTAAATCCACAGAAGGTTAAGGTGACTGCGGCGGGTTATAAATGATCTTGTATGAGCCGTGTCAGCAACTCGGCCAATGGTTCCTTCCAAGACTATTTGAAGTTTAACCAAACTGTAGTGGTGGCGACTTGCGCCTGCCCACTGGACCACCCAGTGCAGACGGCGGTTGATAGTATATGATAATTTGCCTTCATTTTGTTGAAACAAAACCAGGCTACCCAAGCTGTGACTTGCTCATACTCAATGAACAGCTCATGCAGACAGGTGCGACCCGGTGTGTTGATATAGACCAGGCCGCGAGAGACAGACGGTAAAGACGTCCGCAGCATCAGAGGCAGCTCGGACAGATGAGTCAGTCGCGACATTGTAAGCCGGTGCGGACGGGGAAAATCGGCACCGGTGCCGTAAACCGGCATGGACGGGCGAGTTAATCGCAGGCGGTCCCGGCAAGCTGATGTAAACCGGGTCCGCAGAGGCGGCGACTTATGTACGTCCGCGCACTCCATGAATATGGCATGACACCATCTTTACAATGAATCATCATCCTGCAAAAAATATATATTGCCGACGAGAGTAATTGTTTCTTTGACAAAACACTATGCGCCAAAAATAAACTTTAGATGGATACCACCTGATTCGTCCGGACAGTAAATGAGTCGTCTGCGGCATAAGCCAGTGCGGATGGGCGAGTCGGCACCGGTGTTGTAAACCAAAACGGACGGGAGACTCGACCGCGATGCTGTAAGCCGGCGCAAATGCGCGAGTCGGCCGCAGGCACGGACGGATGTAAACCGAACAGCGGCGGCGGCTGCTTGCACGTGTATCCGTCAAGCAACATGGCATGAAAGAGTGCCAGTGTAAAATTATGCTGGTGCGCGCTCCATATACGAGGTATGACGCCACATTTGTAATGAATAATTACCCTGTGCAAAAAATATTATCTGCAGAGCAACCTAAAGTATATTACAAATAACTAAGAAGGATAGCACCTGGCATTTTTGTCAGACAAACGCCGATGCTAATGTTTGGATGTAGTAAGACAAAAAAGATAGCAGATGCTTGGTTGATCTGATGATGTGCACTCCCTTCAGTCCTTTTTCATTCTGGTGACTTGATCTTTTTTGTTTTCTTTCCTCTCGTGAGTAAACAGTCATAGTAGTATTTGAGTCGTTCGTGCATGCATGTTGATTTTTACTTCTGGCCGGCTTGTCCACACTGGAACACTTGCATTGATGCTTCTGAGTATGTCTGATTCTTCAAACCTCTCATTCTTCAGTTGTATCTTCAGCTTGCAATGTTGATCTGCGAGGGTGTCTCTGAAGCAGCGGAAATGAATGACTTTGGCACGAGCGCGGCTGTTGACCACATCGGCAGAAGCATGACCGGCCCAAGGTCGCGGCGACGGAAGCAGCAGCGGTGGCAAGGCAGCAAGGCCGCGGTCGAGGCGGGGGTGGAGCCGGCTTAGTGCAGAAGCGGAGCCAACGCGGGCAGGTCACGCGCCGCGGGCGAGCGGGCGGGGAGAGTCGGGTCATAAGGTGGAGGCGCGTTGTTGACCCGGCAGCGATGGCGGCGATTGCTGCGGGAAGGTGACGCGGCCACGCCGTTAGGTACAGTGGCTCAGCGTGCCTGGAGCCCGTGCAATGAGGCAGAGGTGTGGCACGTCGATGGAGGAGGCAGCAGAGGCGCGGCGAAGCAGCGGCTGCTGCAGACCCGCGATAGTGGAACGATAAAGCAGCGGAGGCGGTAGCAGCAATACTCACTTGACTGATACGACATGACTTACTTTATAATATATCATTACCCTGGCATTATGCAGCAGGTCACTCGAGGCTGCACAATCACATGACCTGGCATTAAACGACTGCCATAAATTCGTCAGGTCCTAGGTCGCCTTGGGAGTTGGTCTTAAGCCCCTTCCTTCCACGTTTTTGTACTTGATTATTTTTCATCAAAACGCCAAATAGTACTCAGCCCACCTGAGAAGTACAGATCTCAACCCCCTCAGGACTCGACAGCCGCATGTGGACGGGAGGACATAGCAGCAATCACACACGTCCGCCACACGGATTAAATCTGTAGTAGAAATTCTTGACGGTTTTGGTAAACTGTATCCAATTGGAGTCAGACTAGTAGTAAAGGTATGAATTGGCCGTGGCTTATCTTCCATCCTCCACGTCATGTGTACAAAAGGTAAGTTTCTTGGGAGTCCGTGGTGCACCCTGAAGCTTGTCTTGGGAAACAAGTTTTGATCCTGACGTGGTTTGATCCCGGTCTGGTTTTGTCCCGGTGGTTCCTCAAACGAAACCCTAATATCTTCAATCTCAATTCTCGTCGGGACTTGATACGAGTAGCGACATCGACTGCCCCTTCGGATTCAATAGGTCACCGAACAACGCATACGGTGGTACACGAGAAACCCTAAAAATTCTCTCCGTCTGTGATGAATCTTGCATCTGTCATCCCCAAAATTATCCATAATTCTGATTTACAAATGACAAACTTTCCGGCACTCCCAAAGTTATCTGGTGGCTCACGTGATTGTTCCGTGCCGAATCTTTTCATCGATCAATCGCGAATTTCTCGATCCCAGAAAGAGATCCTCCAAGAACTCAACACCACCGTGTGTCACGACCCCACGATGAACGCCGACTGTCGTGGATTTATCACGTCATATGTCCTAGTGTGAGGACTTACTCGCGAGGCCAACACATCTATGTGGTAGCTTGAGAGGGGTTGAGTGGAATCGAGAAGCGCAACACACAAGACAAGGATTTAGATAGCTTCGGGCCCCGGGAAACATCATCCGATCATAGCCCTACATGCTGTTTGAGGCTAGGTCGCATTATCATCACGAGGGAGTCGCCGTAAACCGGCTCTCCTCTAGTTGTGTCTAGCCCTAGAGATTGTTTCTTGTTGCCTGTCCCTCTTTGGGGAGCCCTGCCCCTCCTTATATAAGTTAAAGGGGGTGGGTTACATGTAGAGTCCTATTAGGATTAGGACTAGTCTACCTTCTAATACAAACCGGATACAAGTCTGGGCCTTAACTCCTTGTAGGATAATATTCCTTGTGCTTTCTTCATAAACCGGCCAGCCATTAGTATGAACCGGCCTTCTAGGCCTTGGCCTTGTCATCCGTCTGTCCCGCCCGCTGGGTTACCAGTGAATCATAATGTTCAGGTAGGTTGCTTGTAGACCGTCTGGTCAGGGCGGGTCGCCTGTGAATCGCCAAGTGTAAACCGGGTCTCAAGTAAACCACCAAGTCCGGTCGGGTCATATTTTCGGCTGGTTCATACCGCGGGGTATATCCCCGACAGATATGTTTCATGAAGAGTTGAATGAAATACTTTTTGGCCAAATAGTAGAACTAAAAGAAATTAAGAAGAAGTACCTACAAGAGATTGAAGATTTCAAAATCGATCAGCAGAAGAAATCCACTGTCTTTGCAAAAAGTCAAAGACATACTGAGACAATGCTCAATCACCTGTTAAGGATGTCGCAATCAGCACAAGACAGTGTCTGACAAACACCGATGGCCTCATGCTTATAGTCAACTTAATTTTACTTTGTTTGAGAATTTGTCCTCCGCTTCTCCTTGTAAAAAGTGAGGATTCACTTATAATGGAATATTTGTTGCTAATGTTTGAAATCTCATATTCTAGCGAATCAAATTTTCAATCTATTTTCCTGAATATACAAATTAATACAAATTCGCTGGCAAAATTAATAATAGATGAATTACATTTTTTTTCTATGAGCAACGGTAATTGTGACATAAATGCATGTCGTCAACAATGTCTGGTCCCATCTATAAGCAGCCAGGTCATCATCTTCTGGGCCCATATTTCAGCAACTTTGACTGGTCAAAACTGACGCCTAGTTATTACTAACGGGATGGTCAGTGATAAAACCCACATTGGACCCACATGGAAGAAGCCACCTCAGCGACTACTGGCCCCACCTGCTTGAATCTTT
>NC_041389.1:415265707-415302117 GCF_002162155.2 Triticum dicoccoides | reverse complement strand
GATGAATTATCGTCACCAAAATGATCTTATGCGACAGATTGGGCTAGCATTGGTGACATTCTAGGCCGTCGCCGAAAACGGCAATTGGTAACATTATTAGGGTCATCCTAAAATGCGATATGTCATGAAGAAAAAAGTGGTACTATCAAAATTTTATTTTCTATGACGATGCTTCGGTGACGATGTGGGTGGCTGCCGGAAAACGTCACGGGGGTATTTTCCACGACGAAAAAGGGTTATACATGACACAAGTGAAATGACGCAAAATAGAGCAAATTTTGTAGTGGTTGTACATGTCTTTTTATATTAAGATAGGGTATAAAAAGTTTACAACATCCACTTAGATGTTATCACAGGCGGTCAACAATCACACATGTCCACCACAGGACCATACAATGATAACTACCTCAACCTCTCAACCTTCCATAATGTAGGAACGTTGACATGATCTTAGCCAAGACAAGCAAGGGAAGTAACACAACCTTGTTGAAAACTCTCTTGTTGCGCTCAAGCTAAATGGAACGCAACATCAGAACCACCAAGGAGTCAAATTCACGGTGCCCACCCATCGAAATAGTGGCAGAGGCCGCCATCCACCAGTCTGGAAGAGAGGCATCCACCATCGGCGTAAGGCAACGTAGCCTATAAGGGAGGACCACATGAAACCAAACCTCCCCCACTTAGGGCAGTGCAAAAGGAAGTGGTCGCGGTTCTCTAGCTCCTAGCAGCAAAGGTCACAACAGGATTGACACGACATTTAACGCCTCACGAGCCGATCGGCAGTCCATAGATGAACCCAAAGAGACAACCAAACAGAAAAATTCAACTCCAGCAGCGCTCGGAATGATGACAAAGAACACTCGCATGGAACAAACTCTAGGTCGAAGAAAACTAAATCATGCACGGACTTCGTGGACTAGATGCCATCTGTCGAGGGGCAAACCTGAATCTATCAGGCTCAACAGAGATGGACTACACTTGAATCACCTCCTAGATGGTAAGGAACTCGACAATCATAGGAATGGAGACAACACTCCTGATATAATTGATCGAAGCTCCGACTGACATAGCTTCCACAACGGCCGACATCTCTAGACAGTTTGGTCAAATGAAATAGTGAAGGAGCCAGTTCCTAAAGACTTTCCCCATTAGAGCAAGTACAATAGTAGACTTATAGCCCTCTTATATGACAATTTTGTCTTTGTGGAGGAAAGATACATGAAAAAGTGAGGGAAGTAGGCTTTCATGCAAGAGCCTAGCCATATGCGTGCTCCTAGACAGATACAATAAATATGAAGAAAGAGATAGAGGAA
The DNA here is from genome assembly GCF_002162155.2 of Triticum dicoccoides. Taxonomy (NCBI): domain Eukaryota; kingdom Viridiplantae; phylum Streptophyta; class Magnoliopsida; order Poales; family Poaceae; genus Triticum; species Triticum dicoccoides. The sequence continues at coordinate 415,300,804 of NC_041389.1, read as the reverse complement.
AGGTGGAAAAAGGTACTACTCTTATAGGGCACCTTATAGCTAACCTTGTTGCATAACTATATGTTGTGACTATATATGACAAGGCAACATCATATAGCCAAGAGTTAGTTGTACTATTAACAATCCTCTAATCCACCGATCATACCAGACTCAGAGCGGGCACCATCTCACAGGGAACAATCCACTGCCACAGTGAAAAACGAGACAGTCTCCAGCAATAGGGCAACGACAGGCCTAAACAAAGTTGATCCCACCAGCCTTCTCAAACCAGCGCCAACGGAACATGTTTTTTTTTCAAAATGGATGCATAAGATTTACATCATCCATTAAATAAGGAGAGAATAGAGTTTAGATTTTTTTTTACAAAGCACCTACATAAATGGCATGACAATTATGATAGGGAACGAAGCATCAAATTCAAAAAAATTGCTACGAACACCCAAGATCTAACTAGAAGAAGCATATCAACGAGAGGGGAGAGTGTGTCTACATACCCTCGTAGACCGAAAGCGGAAGCGTACTCTACTACGACTCCCTCCTTTTTTCCCTTTCCTATCCACATGGGCTTTTGAGGACTTGGTGCACCTAGCCCAATAAGGCCAGGATTCCCCTCATCCCATGCCATCCCTTGGGTCATGGTGAACCCACTTTTGGACTTCCGGACCCCCTCCAGAACCTTCTAGGAGCTTCACGGTACAATACCGAAAAAACTGCATCTTTTTTTGGAACCCAAAATATGACTTCCCATATATAAATGTTTACCTCACAACAATTACGGGACTCCTCGTGACGTCTGCGATCTCATCCGGGACTCCAAACAACATTTGGTTACCAATCATCAAATATCCCAATACCACTCTAGCATCAACGAACGTTAAGCATGGGACCCTGCGGGTTGGGGTATCTTGTAGTCATGACCGACACACCTCTCCGGTCAATAACCAATAGCGGGACCTGGATGCCCATATTGATTCCTACATATTCCATGAAGATCTTTTGTCGGTTGAACCACGATGTCAAGGATTCGCTTAATCCCGTATGTAATTCCCTTTGTTCGGCGATATGTTACTTGCCCGAGATTCAATCGTCGGTATCTCTATACCTAGTTCAATCTCGTTATCGGCAAGTCTCTTTACTCGTTCCGTAATACAAGATCCTATGACTAACTCATTAGTCACATTTCTTGCAAGCTCTTTAAGATGTTGTATTACCGAGAGGGCCCATAGAATCTCTCCGTCATACGGAGTGACAAATCACAGTCTTGATCCGTGCAAACCCAACATACACCTTCGGTGATACCTGTAGAGCACCTTTATGATCACCCAGTTATGAAGTGATGTTTGGATACACACTAAGTATTCCTCTGGTGTCAGGGAGTTACACTATCTCATTGTCTTAGGAATAGATACTTGACATGAAGAAAGCTATAGCAAATAAACAAAACGATCTGATGCTAAGCTTACGGTTGGGTCCATCACATCATTCTCCTAATGGTGTGATCCTGTTATCAAATGACAACTCATGTCTATGGTTAGGAAACCTTAACCATCGTTGATCAACGAATTAGTCTAGTAGAGGCTCACTAGGGGACACGATACTTGTTTATGTATCCACACATGTATTTAAGTTTCCGTTCAATACAATTCTAGCATGAATAATAAACCTTTATCATGAATAAGGAAATATGATAATAACCAATTTATTATTGCCTCTAGGGCAGATTTCCAATAGTCTCCCACTTGCTTTAGAGTCAATAATCTAGTTCACATCGCTTATGTGATTAACCTCCAATAAGTTTTGGGGTTTGATCATGTTTTTCTTGTGAGAGAGGTTATAGTGAACGGGACTGCAACATTCAGATCCGTGTGTACTTTGCAAATCTCAATCTCTCCATCCTTGATCCAATCACAGATGGAGTTGAAAAAGGGCATTAAATATGTGCTTCATATCTAAATCCCGCCTCAATGCTCAGTTTGAAACTACTCGAAATGTTCACTCCACTTTACGTATCCGGTTTGAGACTCGGGGTCATCTAGATCGGCGTCAAAGCTTGGATCGTTGTAAACCTTTACGACGAACTCTTTGTTACCTCCATAAATGAGAAACATTTCCTTAAGTAATTTAAGGATATTTTTTTACCACTGTCCAGTGATCCACTCCTGGATCACTCTAATACCCCCTTGCCAGACTTATGGCAAGGCACACATCAGGTCTGGTACACAACATGACATACATTATAGAGCCTATGGCTGAGGCATAGGGAATGAATTTCATCCTTTCTCTTTCTTCTACCGTGGTCAGGCTTTGAGTCTTACTCAACTTCACACCTTGCAATACAGGCAAGAACCCTTTCTTTGACTGATCCATTTTGAACTTCTTCAAAATTTGTCAAGGTATGTGCTTTGTGAAAGTCCTATTAGGCATCTTGATCTATTTCTATAGATTTTGATGCCCAATATGTAAGCAGCTTCACCGAGGTCTTTCATTGAAAAAATCTTATTCAAATATCCTTTTATGCTTTCCAGAAATTCTATATCATTTCCAATCAACGATTTGTCATCCACATATCATATCAGAAATGTTACAGAGCTCCGACTCACTTTCTTGTAAATACAAGCTTCTCCGTAAGTTTGTATAAAACCAAAAACTTTGATCACCTCATCAAAGCGTATATTCCAACTCCGAGATGCTTGCACTAGTCCATTAATGTATCGCTGGAGCTTGCATACTTTGTTAGCATCCTTAGGATTGACAAAACCTTCTGGTTACATCATATACAACTCTTCCTTAAGAAACTCGTTAAGGAATGCCATTTTGACGTCCATTTGCCAAATCTCATAATCATAAAATGCGGCAATAGCTAACATAATTCTAACAGACTTAAGGATCATTACGAATGAGAAAGTCACATTGTAGTCAACCCATTGAACTTGTTGGAAACCTTTTACGACAAGTCAAGCTTTATAGAGGGTGATATGACCAACGTCTGTCTTCTTCTTAAATATCAGTTTATTCTCAGTGGCTTGCCGATCATCAGGCAAGTCCACCAAAGTCTATACTTTGTTCTCATACATGGATCCTGTCTCGGATTTCATGGCTTCAAGCCATTTGTTGGAATTCGGACTCATTATAGCTTCTTCATACTTCGTAGGTTTGCCTTTGTCTAACAACATGACTTCCAGGACTGGATTACAGTACCACTCTATTGCGGAACATACCCCGGTCAACCTACGAAGTTTAGTAGTTACTTGATCCAAAGTTTCATGATCATCATCATTAGCCTCCTCTTCAGTTGGTGTAGGCATCATGGGAACTGCTTTCTGTGATGTGCTACTTCCCAATTTGATAGAAGGTACGATTATCTCATCAAGTTCTACTTTCCACCCACTCATTTCTTTCGAGAGAAACTCCTTCTCTAGAAAGGAGCCATTCTTGGCAACAAAGACCTTGCCCTCGGATTTGTGGTAGAATGTATACCCAATGGTCTCTTTAGGGTATCCTATGAAGATGCACTTCTCCACTTTGGGTTCGAGCTTATCAGGCTGAAGCCTCTTGACATAAGCATCGCACCCCCAAACTTTAAGAAACGACAACTTAGGTTTCTTGCCAAACCACAACTCATATAATGTCATTTCAATGGATTTAGACGGTGCCTTATTTAAAGTAAATGCGTCTGTCTCTAATGCATAACCCAAAATGAAAGTGACAAATCGGTAAGAGACATCATAGAATGCATCATATCCAATAGAGTGCGATTACGATGTTCGGACTCACCATTATGTTGTGGTGTTCCTGATGGTGTGAGTTGTGAAACAATTCCACATTGTCTTAAATGCATACCAAACTCATAACTCAAATATTCACCTCCACGATCAGATCATAGAAACTTTATTTTCTTGTTATGATGATTTTCCACTTCACTCTGAAATTCCTTGAACTTTTCAAATGTTTCAGGCTTGTGTTTCATTAAGTAAATGTGCCCATATCTACTGAAATCATCTATGAAGGTAAGAAAATAAAGATATCCACCTCGTGCTTCAACACTCATAAGACTGCATACATTGGTATGTATTATTTCCAATAAGTCACTAGCTCGCTCCATTGTTCCGGAGAACGGAGTTTTAGTCATCTTGCCCATGAGGCATGGTTGACATGTCTCAAATGATTCATAATAGAGAGATCCCAAAAGTTCATCAGCATGGAATTTCTTCATGCGTTTTACACCAATATGACCTAAGCGGCAGTGCCACAAATATGTGGTACCATCATTATTAAATTTGCATCTTTTGGCATCAATATTATGAATATGTGTATCACTATGATCAAGATTAAAAAAAACCATTCACAAGGGGTGCATGACCATAAAAGATATTACTCATATAAACAGAACAACCATTATTCTTTGTCTTAAAAGTGAATAACCATCTCGCAATAAAAAAGATCCAGATATAATGTTTAGGCTCAATGCAAGCACCAAATAACAATTATTTAGGTTTAAAACTAATCCCGAAGGTAGATGTAGAGGTAGCATGCTGATGGCGATCACATCAACCTTGGAACCATTTCCAACACGCATCGTCACCTCGTCCTTAGCCAGTCTTCTTTTATTTCGTAGCTCCTGTTTCGAGTTACAAATATGAGCAACCAAACCAGTATCAAATACCCAGACGCTACTATGAGCACTAGTAAGGTACACATCAATGACATGTATATCAAATATACGTTTGTTGACATTGCCAACCTTCTTATCTGCCAAGTACTTGGGGCAGTTCCGCTTCTAGTGACCATTCCCCTTGCAGTAGAAGCACTCAGTCTCAGGTTTGGGTCCAGCCTTGGGTTTCTTCATGGGAGTGGCAACTACTTTACTGTTCTTCTTGAAGTTACCTCTCTTTCCCTTGCCTTTCTTGAGCTAGTCCAAGGTTCTCGATGATTGCTCTCCAAAGCCTAATCGTGTAATGACACTTGAAGAAAAGATGTGCCCCCATTTATTGTTCCCTTTTGCAAAGCAGTAAAAGACTGCAATTTGCCCAACTGCGCCTCTCTAAACGATCGGCGGTCCAAATTCGATCTTGTAGAGCTAATCCAGCAAAGAATATGACCTTGGGGGTGCCCAAGCCTTCCCAACCAAGCGGTCCATGGGGAGATAGTCAAGCCAAGGAATTGAGCCTTATACGTGGTAGTTGTCGTGTATATCCCATCATTCACGTGCTTCCAAACAATGTCATCTACAATTTCTTCATCGAGGTGGAAGACATGCCCATGCATCAAAAGAGTGACAAATTCGCATATGTGGTCACCGGAGACAACGGTGTTGTGGTTGATTTGAAGAATCCACGCATTCTCAAAGAGTCCTCGCGCATCTCGAGTTCTTTCTTCTTGAGGCCTCGTAGATTTGCGGTGCAATATGTTTGGGTTTGCGCCTATTAAGCCATGGAGAGACCCAAAACAACGTTTTGGCGCCATCATCAATGATAACAGTTATAGAGGCATAGAAAAACTTGAGGTCATCATCGATGCAAGGGTTGGCAAACCCCACCCATAACTTGCGAGGCTCCATCCATTCATACCAAAGCCATCGTAGGTGCAAAGCATGTGCAAATTTTCCAGTGTTGAGCACCACTAGACAGTCGTACTCCTTTGTTTTGCAAACCATTTTCCAATTGAACTTGGCTTCCGTTGTCTTGTCCATGCCTGACCAAAGGGAAGCCCCCTCGGTCTTGTTTAGTCTATTAAGTGAGCTTGGTAGCACAATGATAGGTGTGATTGAGTAAACTACTTGGGAGGAGATGACTGATTTGATGAGTGACGTGCGTCTAATACTAGTGATGTTCTGTCCCTCCCATGTGACCAATTTACAGGCTTATTTATCTTCTAGGTATCGAAAATTCACCTTCTCCAGTTGCCAAACATAGAGCTGAAAGCCTAAATATTTCACGAGGAAGGAAGCACAAGTTGCCAGCATGTTGTGAATAATGTGCCCAACATCAAGATGATTGCATCAAATTGGCACCACCGAACTTTTATGGAGGTTGGTGCAGAGGCCCATCACCTCTCCAAAGTATCTCAAGTTAGAGGAAAGATTCTCAATGTCCCTCCTGATAGGTGCCATAAATACTTCCCCATCATTCGCATATAAGGAGGTTCTCACCATGAGGACCTGCCCACGGATCTTGTGGAGAAGACCTTTCTGAGTTGCCAAGTCCAGAATATTATGAAGTAGGTCAATCGTTATGGCAAAGAGTAGGGAGAGAGGGGGTCCCCCTGCCATAGCCTGCGACCATGCTTGATTTGAGGGACGAGAATCCTATTTAAAAGGATCTGAGACGATGATGAGGAAAGGAGCATGACAATCCAAGCATGGAACTTGGTTGGGAACCCCAAAGGTGAAGAAGATCCCAAATGTATCCCTGCTTGACCAAGTCAAAGTCCTTTTTTATGTCAAGCTTGAATTGAAGGGCGGGGGTCTTGCACTTGTGTAGCCGTTGGGAAAAATTCCTAACGTACATGAAGTTGTCATGAATGCTTTGCCGCTTGATGAATGCGCTTTGCGTGTTGGAGATAATATCATCCATGTGGGGAGCAAGTTGGAGAAAGAGAACCTTAACAATGATTTTGGTGACGGTGTGGATGAGGCTAATGCCAATAATAAGAGATGCCTTGTGCACCCCCCTTTTTGGACAATAGAACAACATTGGTGGAATTGAGCCATTGCAGGTTGGAGGTGTGAAGGAAATTTAAGTGTTGAATGACCCTCATGACCGCATGCTTGATGATTCCCCAACACTTTTTAAAGAAGATCCCTATGAAGCCATCTAGATCGGGCATCTTATTGCTAGGCATCTCCTTGATGGCCTCCGAGACCTCATCTTTAGTGATAGTGGCACCAAGGTTGTTCAAGGCATGGTTCTTGGTCCCAAGTTCCTCCCAATTGAAGTCTCTATTGCTCGTGTCTACCCTTCCCATGATCTCATAGAAGTGGTCATAGATGATCTAACTTTTCTCCTTGTGCTCGACAACCCAACCATGCGCATGTTTGATCTAGTGAATGTGGGTTTTCCGCCTTCTGGCGTTAATGTGTCGATGGAAGATTTGGTGTTTGCATCCCCATCCCTCAAGTTTTCAATCCCATCACATTGGCTCTTCCTATCCCTCCCTAGCACCGGCAAACTAATCACCCTCTGCTTTAGCCTAGTATGTATGTCACATTCCTCTGGAGAGACAACCATCTCCTCTTGTGCAATGTGGAGGTGAATAATCACAAGTAGGGCTGCATGAATTTGGATGTTAGCCTTGGAGAAAAGATTCTTTCTCCACTCGGTGAGTTCGATCGCAATTTTCTTGAGCTTATGACGCAAGACTTGGTATGGCTTCGAGTGCGTGACATGCTCGGTCCATGCCTTTTGCACCACTTCGTTAAAGCTGGGCAAAGATACCCAAAAAATTTCAAACTTGAAAGATCTTGGCCTCAATACAAAAAAAAGACACATCCGTGACATTTTGGGCCGAATGAAAAAAAATTCTGTCATACTTATGACACTTCTATGACGATAATTGTGAAAAAACCCGGTATCATGATAGATGTGGTGGGCACCTACTTCTATGACAAAAAAATCATGACAGAAAATGGGCTTTTCATCCTGGGCAGGCCGGAGCCGCAACTGCATGACATTCTTTGGGCTGTCCATGACCAAAAAAACCGTGGTAGAACCGAGGGCGAGGAAAATATCGGGGTGTTCCCGGTTACGGCGGGTTGTCAGGGCCGAGCGATGCACGGAGGTTTGCGCATTTCTCTCGTACACACGCACGCACGTGGATGTGAGGCATTGGGCTCTAACTGAACCCAAGCGAGGCATTCGCCTACTGAACCCGAGCGATTGCACTTCAGCCTACGTGTTACTGAACCCGAGCAATTTATCGATGGCTGTTAACTGAACCTGATCGAGCGATTCCTTTGCTACTGCTGCTAACTGAAGCTGATCGATGTTGCCTCTGGATGAACAATGAGCATTGCTGGGGGGTTTGGATGAACAGTTCTGGGTGGGGGTGGAAGAACGGGACCCCGTGGTGTTGCCTCTGGATGAACAGGACCCCGATTGACCGAGCCGGTTGGGCTGGATGAACAGGACCCCGATTGATCGAGTTGGTTGGGGCTTGATGAACAGGACCCCGTGGAGGGCTGGATGAACAGGACGACCCCGTGGAGGGCTGGATGAATAGTAGACGGTGAAGGGGTGGATGAATAGTAGCCCGTGGAGGGGTGGTTGAACAGGAGCCCGTGGAGAGGGTTGGTTGAACAGTAGCCGGTGGGGTAGCGCACGATGGAGGCTGGATGAACAGGAGCCCGTGGATGAACAGTCGCAGGTGGAGGCTGGAGGAGGTCGACGGTGGATGAACAGTAGCCCGTGGAGGGTGGAGGAGGTCGATGGTGGAGATGAACAATATTCCGTGGAGTCCCGTTTTGCGGTATGCCACACCCCTCCCGATGAACAGGACCCCTGTTTCGACCTAGCGCTCCAACACAAGTCTGTTTCCTCCATTTTGCGGTATGCAACACCCCTCCCGATCAACAGGACCCCATTTTGACCGTAGGAGATCCAACACAAGTCTGTTTCCTCCATTTTGCGGTACGCCAGACCCCTTCCAATGAACAGGATCCCATTTCGAACATGGCCTGTCGAACACAAGGCCGTTTCCTCCGTTGTGCGGTACACCAAGCCTCATTTCCATTGGCTGTTCCATCCAAGACCTCCCGATGAACACGACGACGCATTCCGTTCCGACCCAGCCGGTTGGCTCCCCATGAACACAATGACGACACTGTTTCTCCGTTCGGATCCAGCCATGTACACGAGCCCTAGCCGTACGTATGCGCGAGTAGGCGTTCGAGACCCCGCCCGTATGTACGTACATGGCCATATTTTATTTCTTGCACCCTTGCCGTTGTACGTGCATGTACATGCTACGTGCGTGCCTCTACTACGACACGTGTGCGCCTCTACATTGACCAGTATGTACGTACACGTTCGCGACCAGAATGACAATGCTATGTATGCTTCGACCAGGTGGGTCCCGACTGGTAGGCACTTCCTTGCATGCGAAGATGTAGATGGTGGGTCCCAGCAGTCAGGGGGGCGAATCATTTTTTTTGCCTGGACGCACTTCCTTGCGTGCAAAGATGTAGCTGGTGGGTCCTAGCAATCATAGGGGAAACCTTTTTTTCATGAAAGATGGTGGCCCGTCCGGTGGGTCCCTGCTGTCTGATGGAGGAATAATTATTTCGCAAGTAATAAGGAGGCACTTCCTTGCGGCCGCCGTGGACCCAGCTGTCAGCCTCTCCATGTGCAGTACTCTTCCGACGGAAGTCGTTCCTTGACCACGTTGACCACACCGCAACGAGAGCACCAGGGCGGTGGATGACAGCGAGGCCTAGGAAGGGGACGATGCGGAGCCAGGGAAGACGTGGCAGTGGAAGCCCGCGCGGAGAGGAGTACGAGGGTTCGTTGGTTCGGCTGCAGTGTGAGCTGCCTTCACCACAGGGCTAGCAGTGGGAATAGTAGGGGGCGGTGAGGCCTCCGTGGCAGCACAGCCGGCCACGGGAGGTAGGAGCATGCAGCACGACCGGCGCTGCTTTGGGCGGCTGGAGCAAGAAGACCAGAGGTTGAAGAAGCACTATGGTCGTTGGATTGACATCGTACGATCACTGGAGCTAGAATCGTTCATATTGACTAAGTTGACAAAGCCCTCCATCCCGGTCAACTTAGTAGGCCCACAAGTCATCCTCCCACCAAGGTGGGTCCCAGCTAGTAGGGGGAGTATTCATTTTTTCTGCGTAATAAGGAGGCACTTCCGGTGGTCCGAGCTGACAGCGGGGGAAACGTTTTTTTTCGTGAAATATGGTGGCCTGTCTGGTGGGTCCCAGCAGTCAGGGGGGAAACATTTTTTTCACAAAATACGGTGGCCCGTCCGGTGGGTCCCTGCTGTCAGGTGGAGGAATAATTATTTACCGCGTAATAAGGAGGCACTTCATTGCGGCTTACGTGGACCCAGCTGTCAGCCTCTCCACGTACATTACTCTTTCGATGGAAGTCGGTCGTTGACCACATTGGCCATGCCGTGCCGAGAGCACCATGGCGGTGGACGACGGCAAGGCCTAGGAACGGGAGGACGTGGAGCCGGGGAAGACAAGGCAGTGGATTCCCACGCGGAGAGGAGTACGAGGGTTCACTGGTCCGGCTGCGATGTGAGGCTGTCGTCGCCGTAGAATAACAGGGGGTGTGGGTGAGTGGGGGGATGGCCTACCAGCGGTGGGAGTAGTATGGGGGCGGTGAGGCCTCCGTGGCAACACAGCCGGCCACGGGAGGTAGGAGCAGGCGGCACGACCGACGCTGCTTTGGGCGGCTGGAGCAAGAAGACTAGAGGTTGAAGAAGCACTACAGTCGTTGGATGTACATCATACGGTTACTGGAGCTAGAATCGTGCATATTGACCTAGTTGACAAAGCCCTCCATCCCTGTCAACTTAGTAGGCCCACTATACTGGGTCCCAGCTAGCAGGGGGAGTATTCTTTTTTTTTTGTGCGTAATAAGGAGGCACTTCCTTGCGTGCGAAGATATAGCTAGTGAGTCCGAGTTGTCAGCGGCGGTAACTTTCTTTTTGCGAAATACAGAGGCCCTTTCGGTGGTTCCCAGATGTCAAGTGGAGGAATCATTATTTTGCGCATAATAAGGAGGCATTTCCTTGCGTGCGGTCATGGACCTAGTTGTCAGCCTCTCCAGGTACAGTCCACTTCAGATGCATGTCGGTCATTGACCACGTTGACCACGCCGCGCCAAGAGCACTAGGGCGGTGGACAACGGTGAGGCCTAGGAAGGGAACGACACGGAGCCAGGGAAGACTCGATAGTTGTTTCCCACACGGAGGGGAGTACGACTGTACGAGGGTCTACTAGTTCATCTGCTATCGCCGGAGAATAACAACGGGTGTGGGTGAGTAGAGGGATGGCCAGGCCAGCGATGGGAGTACGGTGGGGTGGTGAGGCCTGTGCGGCACCACAGCCGGCCGCAGGGAGGAGGGAGCAGGCAGTCCCGCCGGTGCTTGTTTGAGCGGCTGGAGCAGGAAGAGCATAGATTGAAGAAGCACGACGGCCGTTGGATGGACATCCAACAGTCACTGCTTGTGCGTCAACCTTTTTTTAGGAAAGCCTCAAATCTATGGAAAACAACATACAGCCCATCTGCCATTATTTCTAATAATTTGCAGCCCATTTGCTAATTATTAAGGCTTTTTTTGGAGCCCATATTCTTTTTTTTAGCATTACATCCCATATTGTGGCCACGGTTAAAAAATTATATGAAATTTTGCATATTTCGGTGCGGTCCAAACTGTTTTTAATCCCGAAATTTCGAGTCACATTCAAACTGATTTTATAAATAAATGTATATCAATATAAAATCCAATAAATTGTCCATGCATAAAAAACAATGCAATTTAAAATCTCGAAATGAAAAAAAGAAATTTGAAACTAATTGCCGGTTTGATCTGTTTTAAAAATGTATAGCCCATTTCTCATTACTCATAGGCCATTTTCTCGGCTAGCCAAATGAAGCTCTCATCGTCTTGAAAGAATTGCAACCCAACAGGCCTGACAAAGTGACTTACTTGACAAATCACAAAAAAACTGGGCAAGCCATTTTCACAAAGAAAAAAACTACTGGGCTGGTTTGTGGTAACATAAAAGAAAAGGTTGTCTGGACAGGCCAGAGTGCCCCGCACAGCCCAGTTGACACCCTGCTTCCTCTCAAAAACAAATTAGATAAATGCCACTCCAATTATGAAGATTCATAAAAATGCCACTGCAATTTCCAAACTTTGAAAAATGCCATTGCAATTTTTGCAAACTTTGAAAAACGCCACTGCAATTTGCAAACTTTGAAAAACGCCACTCCAGACTTCGAAAAATGCCAATGGAAATGGCATGAAATGGCATTTTTCCAAGTTTGGAAATTGCAGTGGCATTTCTCAGAAACACCAGATTTGGAGTGGCATTTATCAAATTAACCCAAAACAAAAATAACTGGGCGAGCTGTTGGGTCCATGGTGTCAGCCACTCGTTGTGCAATTCTCTCATTTATTGACTATGTTGACAATGGCATGGGACCCAGATGTCAGAAATCCATTAGGAGGAGCCTTTTTTTATTGGCTTGAAATAAGGAGGCACTTGCTTGCGTACTACCATGACCTTGGCGGGTCCCAGCTATCATCCTCTCCATGTACAATCATCTCCTGATTGTGTACGCGTCAACTTGGTAGGCCCACAAGTCAGCCTCTAAACCCGTGGAGGACAAATACAACCCATTTAAAAAAATAACAGCCCATTCCATACGTTCAAATAGAAAGTTCAACATTCAGAGCAAAGTAAAAGGTCTGATCCACATATAGAGTACTGAACTTCCACGTTGACAACCATCATAGCCAAGTTAACTATCTACTCCCACTAATACTTTAGTAGCATACAAGTACTAACTTACTCTTAGCTAACTAGACGATGCCGGCCGCCATCTGCGGTACACGCTAAACGCCGGCACCGGCATCCTCCGCCTCGCCTCGGACTTTCTAGAGGTGCGGTAGGGCACGTTGCTCGCGCGCGTTGGCCCTTTCCATGCCGGCGTGGTCCACCGAAGCTTCGGCTTCTAAGCGGGAAACTCACTTGACGAGCTGGTAGTAAAAATCAGCATCGCGAACGCGTGCGTGCCCTACAGCCTCTAGGGGTATTTGCCGGGCGCCGGCCTCCACGTAGTCGGCCCATTTGCGGGTGCTCTGCTCGCGACTCAGAGCGTCGGTGCGCTGCTGCTCGATGTCCCACTGTCAGCACAAATCGGTGATACGCTGCTCCTCCGCCAGGTGGTTGTGCTCCAACAACTCCTGCTCCTCCAACAGGCGATCGCGCTCCAACAAGTCCTCGATCTCCGCATTGCCATCTAAAGACCGATAGAATGCCTCCTCCCTCCGTCTGCCTTCCGGTGAAAAACCGAACACTAGTTCCAGTGGTGACCGCCTCCGGCCTCGCCTATCGTTGACGGGCGGGGACATGGCGGATGTGGCGAGAGCAAGGATAAGTGGCGAGCGATGTCGGGCCGGTGGGGGCTTATGAGGATATGGCGAGTTGGGTCACGGTGCCACCGGAGAAGGCCGGGAAACATTACTTATAGGCAGAAGTAGCGTGATGGTCATCGGAATTCAATGCATAAGCAGGCATGGCTTAGCGTGCCAGCTTGCCGTGGAAAACTAGAGAAATTGAAATTATGACTGTGTCGTCCCATCCCATCCATGATGGGGCGCACGCCGGCATGCATGACGGTCAAACAAGTGCACTCAAATCATCTCCATCCTTGTCAATAATGATTGCACAGATTTAAAAGGCCCACAACAATTAAAGCGCATCTTTTTTCACATCAGTTAGCTGCCTTAATTACGGCTGGCTGCATGCAGGCACTCAGAATCGCTCGCAGCCAGTACGCGGAGCAGCATGCAACGAGTCGCAGCCGAGGGCACACATGCAGCCACTTAAATCACTGGAATTAATTAGGCTTAAACTTCTGCATGCAGTTAATTATTGTCATGCCTTGGTCTTGCTGCTTTGCTCACGGGACTAATAACCCAGACGGAGAGAGTACCTTGGTTGGTGAGATTTTTGAATTAAGCCCTGCAAACTGGAAAGGAGGTACTAGTACGTGCGTGATCCGCTATTTATTTGTCTAGGATCGAGTAGGTCGTTTCTTGAATTGAGCCCTGCAAACCGGAAAGGAGGTAGTACGTGCGTGATCTGCTATTTATCCGTGTAGGACCGAGTAGGTCGGATAGTGTATGTGTAGGATCGTGTAGGTCAGATGGTGTACGTGTACGATCGCAATGATGGTGAAAGGCGATCCAACTGCTGTTGACACAATGTTGCTACCATTTATGAGAAGCAAATGTATCTTTACCTCGGACATTTTGGTGGTTCCCTACCCTGGTACTAATATAGTAAGTCGCTTCAGCCTGGATGATCAGTCCTGCATTGGTCTCGAGATTGACAATAGATGGCCCTTCCCAGAGAATCACTTGTGGTTCAAAGCAAGCGTTTCCAACGCCGAGGATTGGTTGAGTTGAAGTTCATTTCATTGCTTGTTATATGTTGTGTGATGAAAACTTTAGTATTTATAATGTATCCTCGTTGTCGTTGTAGGTTGATGACCTGTTGTATGTAATAAAATGATATGCCTGTGATAAACCTACTAAATTTATGAATGGCTTCCGAGTCGCTTCTCTGAGTGAGTGCTGCGACGAGGCAAAAAAATATTTTCCGAATACATAATTGTATGTGCATTGCAATAGGTTATCGGATGAGGCCAATCAACAATAGTAGTACACTATTTGTACTAGCTCCACATGCTTCACGCGTCGGGCGGGTATTTTTACTATAGCTGTGAATCCCATCATCCTAGGTCCTCGGATTAGTCCAATAGAAATTGCATTCTGATGTTTGGGTTCAAACTTTCAGAACGGCTGCACTATCTCTACGTCTACGTATACGTAATACAACAAGTTTTAAACTTGAGACCAGCCACCCACCCTCACAAAGAACACTTTTTAACCTAGCACAGACTCCAGGAAATTTGGCCATAGTGTGAGGTGGGCCATATGTTAATGTGTTCGTTGTACATAACCAGCACCTCAAATCCTCGATATTACTACTATAAGTAGTAGGAGTAATAGGGTGGCATGGGCTAGAACAAGCATTCACGTCCAGGAGTACGACACACGCCACCAGCACGACTTCCATCTGACACCATATTTCTTGGTGTCCGTGCTACAACAATCTCTTCAACCTCGTCGTTTCTCTAACTCAGCCATCGCACGGCGGGCGAGGTGGGGGTTTACCGATAGTCGGTTTCCTCAACTACGGTCCCACTTGTAAGGCCAACTCCAACGCACGACCCCAAATGGACCTTCGTTTTGCCCGAATTCTGTCCGTTTGGGTAGGGCAATGGGGTCGTGTCCGGGCCATTTCTCGAATGCGGTGGCCGCGTACATTTTTCTTTGCAAACACATATCTTTTTTTCATCATTGATTTTTTGGTACATGGAAATACATCACCAAAATTTTGACTAAAAAATCAAGACCAAAGAAAACAAGAACCACAAGAATACATTTTAGAAGATATCCAACTTCCATAACTGCTCCTGTAAGTTGGATTAGTGCCTTCTTGATGCATTCATTGTTGATCTGCGGAGGCTCGATCTTGCGTGCTTCTTTCTTCTTTGAGTGTAAAGAAGTAGACGTTGCTTCCTTGCATCTAGTCTCATGTCTAGCCTCTATTCTGTCAACAAGTGCACCAGTCTCATCTCTAGCCTCTATGCTAGATAAAAGTGCTAGAACATCTACTAAATTGTGCTCTATCAATATATCGATGTACTCTTCTTCCCAATACCAAAACTTGCATCCATTCTACACAATAAAATTTTAAGTTAGCACAACTAGTATAATCCGAGAGCACAACCGAAGATTTGGTCGGGTTCTTCCTCCTTTTGCTGACACGTGGGACATCCAGCATCCAGGTTGTGTCATGCAAGAAAATAGAGTGGTAGTTGAAGCCACGTGATGTGCACTTTGGGTTAAACTATAAATAGAATCTTACTACTCTTGAGTAACTCCAAAAGTGGCCACTGAAGATCTTTATTGGATTTGTTTTTCATCACCAGCACGCTGAGGTGAAAGATGTGCAGGTTCAGTGGGTCCTCTTGAGTTTTCACTGACATGTGGGACCGCATATGAGCAAACAAATGATGGGATCTACGCGTCCGCTGGCTGGCTGAGAAGAGAGATAGAGGAGGGCTGAGCACGGACTCCAGGAAATTTGTTCTTCGTAACCAGCACCTTGATATAGGCTTGATATAGTGGGGTGGCATGGGCCATAACTAGCATTCACGTCTAGTAGTACGGCACACGCCTCCACACGAGTCCCATCCGACACCAATTTTCTTGGAGTCTGTGCTACAGCCATCTCTTCTCCCTCCTGTTTTCTCAGCCATCGTGCGGTGGGCGGGGTGGGGGTTTGCCGATAGTCCGTTTGCTCAACTACGGTCCCACTTGTAAGTGAAAATGCAACACTGCACGCATTCCCCCTTGAGCGGCATGCCGGACCAACCATGTGGTGGTGTGACACGAACATGGCAGGCTTTTCCTTTTGAACTTGTAACTTGTAAAATTTGGTTCTGCTCCATGGCGCGACCGATAGATTGAAATACCAATTTTCCCTAGAGTAATGAGAAGTTTGGTTCTGGTGTGGTTCATGCATGGAGTACGTACGAAAATTATGAAGTGGCGGGCATCGCAGAGCCTTGGGCACGTCAGCTGGAGGCGTACGTCAAGGTCGTCCGTGAGCTTCTTGACGACGGTGAACTTGTCGAGGAAACCAACGAGGACCTCATCGAACAATGAGACGAAGTTGTCGTCCAAGCAGCCCCTCGCCCTGGCGGCCTCAAGCACTACCTGGAGACGTTCCTTGGTGCCGGGCCGCAGGCCGGCATCCTGGACCATCTGGCACAGCCGGCTGATGCTCGCGCTCATCGCCTCCATGGGTCTAGCTTAGCTTCTAGTCAACTGCTCTTGCGATTCGAGTGATCACTCTTGCCCTTGGTTAGCGTGCGTAGGTGCGTAGGATTTCATACTAGATTGGACTGGCGGGGAGCCTTTATATGAGAAGTGCAGACTGCATTGAATTCACGTGCGTGTTGGCCATCTACTCCTCGGCCCTCTACTGCACCTGCCTTTGGCTGTATGACAGGTGGGCCAGCCACCCGTTGGGCCCACATGTCATTCACCCAAAGGTAGTTGCAGTAAGTCAATGAAGCTGCGTCCCCCTCCATGCCTGTGCAGTATAGTCATCTCACCGGACCTCAAGTTGGGGCCAAACGAGAGAAGTTTGATGTTTACTGGTTTATTGGTCCCCTTTGCATTTTGCGCCAAGTTTTGACCTTTGATTTAACAAATAAAATGTTAATGCATGTAAACAAAAATGTTGTGTAAGTCACCTTACAAAAACCAAATAATCCCAAAACACTTAGGCACGGTACATTAACTCCCTCCTCGTTTCTTATTCCGTGATATATCAACCAATGAGAGATGTGGGTCGTGCATGCTTTCAATGACTTCAGACTACCAAACATGACATGCAGTGTTTAGTTCATTGCATGTAATCCTATTAATTATCAAAAAGACATTAAGTTCTCTCGCCGATAGGAATAAAACAATACACCATGTATTTATTTACAGAGGGAGTAGTACATTTTTTGTGACATGCATTACTAAATATTGCTAGTCAAATACTAAAATCCAGATGGACGTGGTAGTACTCCTAAATCCAGACGGTGGTGCTAGTAGTACTAGTAGTAGTACTACCAATGTAGTACTAGCACTGTACTACCCATTGATCAAATTATTACGTGCTGCTCCTCACAGTGAAGTGACAAGACCCTGCGCCGAAGATGACACCTGAGTATAGGCGCCGTGTTCGTCATACCATAGTCAGCCTCACCGTCTGCAGTCACTATCATCATGGCTGTAGAGCTAGCCTGCTTACAACTAGCCCTGTTCAACATAATTTCTCGTGCGTAGATTCCCGTGCATTGCACCGAACACCAAGATTGGGGGTGGACGGCGCCGACAGCGGCCATTGCGCCAGATTTTTCCATGGCCTTCTAGATGTGGTGGGGAGGAAATAAGTCTGATTGTGAGAGACAAGGAGTTGTTTGTAAATAGGGAACAAGTGCGGGCATCTTTTTGCAAAATGGAGAAGTTTGGTTTGTATGCGTCAGATCTAGATCCGACGGCTATTGGTGAAAGATGGGAGGCACAACATCATCACCAACTTAGGACCTGTTTGATTCGCAGGATTTTGAAAACACGGGAATAGGACACGACAATATTACAAGTTTCAAACTGATATTACAAATGTTAGGAGTAATGCTGCACCTACGAAGAGGGAATTACTAGGAAGTTTACGTAAGAACTTTTGTTACTTTAGGTGGATGCAGCATTATCGTACAAACTAAAATCCACCGCCCTAACAAGTCACTAATGGGCAAATAAGTTTTTCAGTCTCTTGCCACTTGATGTTTCAAAAACAAATTCAGCTTCTGCGGAGACTTTGTCATTTAGGTTTAGACTCTTGCGGTGATCAGCACGCCATTCATTGTTGCGCTAGAGAACGCCAAACCTCATTACCTTGAGCACAGTTGCCTCCAGAACAAAGAACCTGGCCAATTTAATCTCTGATGTGCTGCCTCGGTAGTCGATCAAATCAATTTCTGTAAGATGGAGATCAAGGCATTCGATGAGATTGTTATAGTGCAGCACATTTTTCACTTTCGGGTCTTTTTTTATCTGCAAAATAAGAGAACATATTAGAGCAGCTGATCGTATAAGATTGTCGTGTCATTAAGAGGTATCAATATCATTTGCTCATACGATAGGGTTGGCTGGCTAGTGATATTTTCTCTCTCTCTCTCTCTCTCTCTCTCTCTCTCTCTCTCTCTCTCTCTCTCTTTCTGTTTCCTCTCATTTACCTAGGAGCACGTGAAGAGCTTGGGCATTTGTTGCCTTCCACTATGTGGCCGATGCCATATTTCGCAAAAGTATGCCACATAATACGCATCGATGTCAAATCAAAAGATTTTGGCACCGCTCTCGCGATGTGAGAGAGTTGGCACCGCTGTGCACACAGACCCACATGTATAAACAAATCAATCAAACCAAGTACACCAGCCTCTCACTCTCCCAAAAACAAGTGTTTTTCTATTGCCTCAATCCTCTCTCTCTCTCTCTCTCCCACGCAGTGTTTTTCATTGCGTGAGTTAATTTGGCACCGGAGCAAAGTAGGTGGTCCAGATTGGGGCACCAGGTGAGCAATGGAAGGGCATCGATGCGAAATGCATCACAAGTAAATTTGGCACATGTTTTGGCATACATAGTGGACGGTTGTTATAGCCCACTTTTTTACTTCGTCCGTCCCAAAATTCTTGTCTTAAATTTGTCTAAATACGGATGTATCTAGTTACATTTTAGTGTTAGATACATCCGTATCTAAACAAATGTAAGACAAGAATTTTGGGACGGAGGGAGTACTACCTCGTATTTAGTATAAAATTTTGACCATAGATTTACCTAAGAAAATGCCAATGCATGTCACTAAAAATTACACCATTTGAAATTATGTTCAAATACGAATCCAACGATATAGTTCTTAGTCACATGCATTAACATTTTGTCAGTTAAATCTATGCTCAAATTTTGATACTACAAAATAGGAAGAGTAAACCAGGACGGAGGTAGTACTTGCTTTTAGGGTAACCATAAAGTTACTGGAGTAGTCTAAGTTACTTTCCACTATGACTAGCCTAGGCTACTATAGTAGTACAACAAAAAAACGATGCAGGTGATCACGTGAGAAAAAAAATACTAAAAACATTTCTTTCGGTGCAGTGCGTAGATGCAATTTCGAACACTACACTTGTCATCGTAATTTGGGAAAATTACGAAAAAAATTGAGCTACGTTGTGATTACCGTTTACTAATAGGAAAGAAGTTTCACCTCGATGAGTAGCTTCTCCGTGCACGGAACGCATGTAAGGAATCCAACAACTTGATCCAGATTGGGGCCGATAGATTTTATTGCCAAGATCTTTACTGTGCCCATAGACTGGGTCAAGCTTGTGGGAATCATTTTCTGGAAGACGGTCGTAAATACATCAAGAAGAAATTTAAAAATGTGAATTTCAAGAAAACGGAGAAGAAGATGAGTGTTGTACCTGAACGATTACGGATCCAATAAAGAGTTCAGAGAATTTCGCAGACGAGTACACCAACGCTGTCAATTTCGACGCGTCAATGACCCTGATTTTTGTTGGACCTTCTAGATCGGATACAAGCAATCTCTCAAGGAAAGGCGCATTCTCAATGACCATAACGTGGAAAAGCTGGAGTGATCTCTTCCCAATTGATGTCTTGTTGCGGGGCCAGCAAGACGCATAAATCCATCGGATATTCGTCGAGGCAATGTGGAGGCTAATGAACCCGTGGATCTGCTCAAGACGAAAGTACTCGAGCGCAGTACAGCTGTGGAGCAGGTGCTCCATAGCCTTATTTGAGATGACAACATAGAAGAGGTCGAGCTGCTTGAGTTGAGGGAGAAGAAGGGCGGGTGCGGCATTAATCTGGGGAAGATAGCAGGAGCTGAAGCTGGCGCGGCGCAGCGTTGGTGTGAGGCGGAGCGCGGACGACGGCAGAGAGTGACATCGTCCAGCTTCAAAGCTGAGCTCCTCGAGCTGATCTAGGGTGGGGGATAAGAACCACTCATCAAACTTGGGTTGGACCTTGAAGTTGGTACTGAACATGCGGATGTCAAGGCGTCTGGCTGGCCCAGGGTGCGATGAAACGATCTTGGAGACTGCGGCCATGCGTTTCCAATCCCCGTCGCAGAGGCAGCTGTCGACGGTGAGGTTGAGGGGAACGCGGCACCATAGGGGGCTCCACCGCCGAGAGAGCAGGGCGGTCCGCACGACAGATTTGGTGGGGAGGAGGCCGATGATGATGAGCAGCATGTCGTCGGGGAGGCTGCTGATGAAGTCCAGGCTCGCCGGATACGGTTTTGGCTCGAGCCGCCTCCGCTTGTTGGCTGCCTTGCCATCCATCTCAACCAGCGGCGATGCCAGCGTACATGTGTGCTGGTGTGTGTTGTATGCTGGGTGTGCGTGAGTGCGTCCTTTTGTGCATGCCGCCGCGCAGTGGTGAATTGTGCGCAAGTGCGTCCTTCACGCGAAAGAAGTATCCTCAATGCGCCCTCAATTTACTAGTGTGCGGGGTGCTACCCCGAGTGGTTTCAACTTTGTTTACTTCACCGCGTGTCAGATGGGCCTCTAGTTTACTTATTTTCACCCACTGCTACATGGGCCAGCACATGAAGATACAGAACACGAGCTGACAAGGCAGCATGTGGACTGGTTGATCGGTCAACTAAATAATATATGGAGCTATACGCTGACACAGTGAGCATATAGTTCGTCGGTATAGCGAGTTCGAGTGAGAGGGGAGGCCCGTGAGAGATAGTAGAGAGAGAGAAAGAGCTACTCCCTCTGTTCGATAATGTAGTTCCAACATTTTTTTAAGTCAAACTTTTGAAACTTTAACCAAGTTTATAAAGAAATTACTTATATCTACAATACCAAAGATAAATGATAGTATGACGTAAGTACATGTTGTGATGAATCTAATGATCGTTCCAGATGTAAATGTTTTTCTCCACATATACCTGGTCAAACTTTTTTGAGGTTTGACTTTTCAAAACATCCATATGCTTATGGACGTGAGAGAGTCCCTAACTAGAGAGAGAGAGAGTGAGTGAAATAGAAAGAGTGAGTGAAAAAAGTGTGTGTGCATGTGTGAAAGAGACATGGACAACACACGATAAAAGTAGAGAAAAAGCATGTGTGTCTTATGCAAACATGTCACACATGCATCTTCGACAATGGAAGCAAGGTGAGGAGATAGTGTGTGGTTGTTTGCAGCTGAGAGAGCAAGACCCCTAGCACGTGGCCAAGAGGGGTCTGACAAACAAGGGAGAGAGGTCGAGAGAAACGTACAGAGAAAATGCAGACATGGGGAGGAGAGAGTGTATGTTTGTCATAGAGAGATCCCCTGGAGATCGTGATGGGACTACATGGGTGGGAGATCGAGTGACAAGGTGTGTGCACGATAGAAGATAGCCCAAGAGATATTGAGATAGATGTATGGATGGAAGGAGACAATACGTGTGTTCCTGATGGGTAGTGAGAGATAATCATACTTAGGGGGGAGTGCTTGCGCCTATGATGGAGTGAGGGATTATGGTACTTAGGGGGGTGCGTGTCACATAGAGAGAGAACAAGGGCGGAGAGTGTTGGATGGGTCTATATGTATAGCGTGAGTGAGACATGTGCATGTGTGAACCAGGGAGATATAAAGTTTGAGAGAGATTGACGAGCCCCGATAAGGCTGAGTGGTGCGTCAAATAGCTGAGAGGGGGAAAGAGATATTCCATCCGCTCGATAATGCAGTGCATGTAAATTTTTTAGAAGTCAAACTTTGGAAACTTTGATCAGGTTCACGCAACTGTTATTTATATCTACAATACCAAAGATACATCATACGAAACTACATCTCATGGTGAATCTAATGGTATATGTTTGCCATTCTAGATGTAATTGCTTTTCTCCACGTACATGGTCAAACTTTGTGATGTTTGACTTTTCAATAAATCTATATGCTATGGAACGAGGAGAGTGCCTAAGTTGAGAGAGATCAAGTGCGTGTGAAAGAGAATGAGTAAGTGTGCAAAAAGAGTATGTGTGTGAAACAGAAAGTGACAACAAACGATAAATTAGAGAGAGAGTGTGTTTTTCGCTTCTTATGCGAACATATCACACACGCGAGGAGATACACGAAGATAGCTAGTGTGTGATTGTTTGCAATGGAGAGAGACACCTCTATAGCACATGTCCAATAGAGGTCTGGCCAACAAGGAACAAAGGTCAAGAGGGACACATGGAGAACATGGACGCATGGGGAGGGAGAGAGGGTGTGTTTGTGATAGACAGATCCCCTCGAGATCGTGAGGGGACTATATGGGTGGGAGATCGAGGGAGGTGCGTGCGCGATAGAAAGATGCCCCGAGAGAAATCGAGATAGACCATGCACATGTTTGTGATGGAGACTAAGATTAGCTAGTCATATACATATAGGGGGGATTGCGTGTGCCTACAATTGAGTGAGAGACCATCATACTTGGCTAGCTAGGCATGAGATTGTGTGTGTGCGTGTGAGATGGAGAGAGAACGAGGGAGAGAGATAGAGTTTTAGATGGGCCTATCGAGTGCGAGTGAGATATGCATGTGTATGTGTGACCCAGGTAGATGGAGATTTTTTGAGAGGGGGGGAAGAGCTCCGAGATGACAGAGTGGTGCGTGAGAGAGTTACGGGCAACGAGCCAAGGAATTTGTGTGCGTACGATGAGTGCACCCAAGATATCTATCTTGGAATAGAGTATCATACATAGTGTGCGAGAGAGACCTATAGATGGAGTATATATGCGTGCGAACTAGAAAGACCCCCCCCCCACACACACAGAGAGAGAGAGAGAGAGAGAGCAGAAGTCCGGGAGAGGGGGAGGTCGTGTTTTATGCATCAAAGACTGATATAAACCATGTTTCGATATAAACTTGCATTCAAATATTTAAATTGGAGAACATGTTGTCTGCAATCCACACATGAATGGATATATGCGTATATCAAACAAGTTCATTAATTTGACTTTCAACATGTTCATGGAGTAATATAATACTGTACAACATGCTACTCGATTGAGGCGTTCACTATTTTGACCTGGTGAACGAGCTATTTCATTGAATCGAGATATTTCATTTTGGGTTTGATTCCCGTTTTTGAGTGGGTCAACTATTTGTCATATAGTAAATCGCTAGCAACAAGCATGTAAAAACACATTACTTCCGAGCATCATCTCTCCATCTAAAAAAGAAGTGGCAAGCTAATATTTCAAGTTTCATTTGAATTGACTTGGTAAGGTAGACGTGGATGCTCGTTCTCCCAAAATTCGAACGAACCGTTAAACATCCTCTGCTCGGTGGAATTCGGTCGAGCAAATAAATGGGAGATGCGAAATTACCATCCTATGTGGGACACGCATCAATTGGCCCGTTGTACATCGAGAGTAGGTTCGTAACTTCATCCAAGCACGCCTTCTCCTCGGCCGAAATGACATGTGCTGAATAATTCATAAACCATGGTCGGCAAAACATGCTCTCCTCGCTCAAAATAGCTCGCGCCCACTATTTCAAAACACGCTCTCCTTGCCCGAAATCGTTCGCGCCCACTATATTTCAAAACACGCCCTCCTCACCCGAAATCGCTCCCGCCCACTATTTGGGGGAGAAGCAAAGTTACTCTACTATCTCCGACCCTCAGTACGCAGACCCAAGCCGAGAAGCCTAAAGGCAGGGGTAGAACTGTAACTGCCCCTCACATTTCAGACAAATGCGTCCGTAAGACATGGTTCCACTCCCCTCCCAATCCCCCCCCATTCATACCTCGTGGGCGCCAAATCACCTTCTCCCTGGAAGCTCCATTCTCCTGAGCCGCGAAACCTCAGCCCCTCCTCCATGGTGCCCCCCCACCACACCAATTTCACAGCCGCCCTCCTCCCTAATGCCGGAGACGTTGTCCATTTGCCGTCGTGCACTGGGCCGTGTGCCTCTTACTCCGTGCTGCTGGAGCTGCCTCAACAACGGCTGCATGAACCATACCGAAGCTGATTCACCCCCGCTATTGTTCATGGCGCCGAAGCGGCTCCAACTTCGGATCTGTCCAGAGTCCCGACGCTGATTCCTCCTAGCCGTCGACCGTCACGACATCATTGTTTCCCTGCCGCCGGTTGCCACTGCAACCGCGCCGGCTTCACCGACTCGGCAGCTGGACCTGCCTACTTCACCATGCCGCCAGATAGGTCGCACCCTCATTTCAAATCACTTTATTTAGGTGTCAGTTGTTTGAATTTTTATTCTGGGCCAATTGATATCCAATGGGAAGCAGCACCCCTCGAGGCGGCGGAGCTCCTAGGCTGCCGGTTGGCTGGTGTCTAACGTAAGGGTGCGGGGCCGCAAGTTCGCCGCGGAAGCAACGCTTAGATGGCTATCTTAGAGTTGCGTGGGTTGAAGGTACTGCCGCCACCGGATCTGGATGACGGGGATTCTTTGTGGATTGGCCCGGGGGCGGCGCAACCACTGCAGTGCGATGGGGCAGGGACTGGGGTTTTGGCCGGGGCCACGGACGGTGGAGGCAGGCTACTCTGTCGTTGGTCGCTGGCTCTTCGGTGAAGATTCCGAACAGTGTCAGTCGGGCGGCACAAGACGGCCATCAAGCTATCCGGCGTAGATCGGATAGTACCAAAATAAAATAAAATCGTGTGACCCCAATTTAGTCTTCAGTCAACAGACGTGTGACCACTCTTGTGCCTTGTTGTTGATCTCTTAGTGTATTTCTTCAGATCAAAGAGATATGTCGTTCTTAACATTATGCGTTATCTGCATATTCAGCCACACCGTCTTCCGACTCACCGCAGCTGCTCCAACAAGGGAAGCATACACCATAAGGGGGCTATAGTCCCCATTCAACAGTTCCCTGCATCGAATGTGCGTGCCTGACATGGACAGCCACAACAACTGCCGGGCCATCGACAAGTCAGCACATGATGCTCACTCCTATGGATGGCGGCCAGATAGGTTGTAGCCTCATCTTACTTGTGTGCAACATTTATGGATTTGTTATTCATCTAAGCAATGAAAATAGATCATCACATTTCACTGTATATTCATGTTGATCTTTTACGGGTCTTGTTCAGGAGTTAACGTTGTTCCATAGTTCAGCTAAGATACTTGTTCTTTAGGTAACGTTGTTCCATAGTTATCATCCATCAGCCAATGCTATCCCACAGGGTGGTGATTATAGTATTAAACCACTTCTAGAATTACCTATGTTGTTCTTTAATACTTTTGTGTGCCATCTAGTTAATCTCGAGTATAAACGATACATATTCTGTAGCTTTCATCTATGTTCTCCCTTTAGTTTTTGAGACCTGTTGCTGCTAGTTAAGCCCAGACCTACTATTTATGTCATCACCTACAGGCACTCATTACATAAATCTAACTACTAGTTGTCTTCCATGCATGTCAGATATAATTGCACACACCGATATATCCACAAGAACCTCACTGAGCAATGTAAAGGCCAATAAACTTGATGTCAATGATACCCAATATGATGGAACATGTAAAGGCAGTTCTTCAGAAAACTTGCAGAAAGATGATGAATCCTCTTCACCCCACAAGGTCCTTGCTCTAACTTGGACCGTGATATGGGTACAACATGCATATAATATCCTGGAGTGTATCTACTCTGTTACAATGCCATGTGCTTAGCATGCTGATCATGCATGTAAATATGGCATGCCTTCCTGTTTTTCAATACCTATTCCATTCATGATAACATGTTTTCAAATTCAAGTACTGTCATTCTACTCTATCGCAATGCCATCTGCTTAATTTGGACATCATGCTTCTGAATATCTTATGCATTGTTATTCATCAGTGTGTACTTCATCTGTCTACCATACCATGTTTTTTTACATTGAAGTGTTGTTCTAGTGCTCTGTTGAATTGCCATCTTAGTTTCCCAATCATACACATGTATGTTGCCTTAGTTTTTCTGTATGTATTCCGCTAGCATACAGTTTTGCATCCAACTAGTGTTTTCTTTACTGTGTTGTCCTGTCGTATCCCTAGCTCTTACACCATATCCCCCTCCGTCCGGATTACATGTTGTCGAAATGGATAAAAAAGGATGTATCTAGAACTGAAATACGCCTAGACCCATCCATTTTTTTCCGGATGGAGGGAATACATGTCAATATATCATGCCTTTCTATTCTTCGGTACCTATTCCATCTCTCTGCTATAGCATGTTTTATAATTGAAGCACCATTCTTCTATACAAGGCATGCAAGGGGAAGACGACTATGTTAGAATACGAAGGGTTACAAACAAGGTCTTTGCAAAAGATCCAAACGCCAGGAGATAATAAACCAACTCCAGTTTTTATAGATACTTCTCCAGCACAGTGAAACCCAACTCCTACTGATAATAAGCAGATTCCAGTAGTCAAAGAACTAGTCTGCTCCAGTCCAGCAAAAATATGTCAACTCCATTATAAGAAGTGTGTGTGTATCCTTGCATCATGAAATTTTATAGCATGCTGATCATATTTTCTACATGTTTCTTACCCATCTCTCTTTTAGAAAATAAGCTTAACAAATAGAAGAATTTCTGCACTTGTATCGTCTATGAGGAAAGATTCTTGCAGGAATTCTCTATGCTCCAATGCAGATGTAAGTACCTATTGTATATCACTATATTTTTACATCAGCATGTATTTTGTTAATCGGCGTGAATCCAACCTTTATTTGATCTAAATTTAGTTGCAGCAAAATGTATGATTAAAGGCCACAATGTTGATTTTTGTGAGGACAACTGTCTGGTAGTTTTGCATCCTGAGCTGCATGAGTGTACTATCTCATATCAGTGGGTTTGAATACTTTGGTTCTGCAACGGGTTTTCGGTGTTTTTTTACTGTGTTGTCTTGTCGTATCCCTAGCTCTTACATCATACTCCCTCCATCCGGATTACATGTCGCAGAAATGGATGAAATTGGATGTATCTAGAACTGAAATACGCCTAGACCCATCCATTTATTTCCAGATGGAGGGAATACATGTCAATATGTCATGCCTTTCTATTCTTCAGTACCTATTCCATCTCTGTTGTTGCATGTTTTATAATTGAAGCACCATTCTTTTATATAAGGCATGCAAGGGGAAGACGGCTATGTTAGAATCTGAAGGGTTACAAACCAGGTCTTTGGAAAAGATCCAAACGCAAGGAGATAATAAACCAACTCCATTTTTCATAGATACTGCTCCAGCACAGAGAAACCCAACTCCCACTGATAATAAGAAGATTCCAGTGGCCAAAGAACTAGTCCGCTCCAGTCCAACAAAAGAATGTCAACTCCATTCTAAGAAGCGTGTGCGTATCCTCGCATCATGAAATTTTATAGCATTCTGATCATATTTTCTACATGCTTCTTACCCATCTCTCTGTTAGAAAATAAGGTTAAATGATAGAAGACTTCCTTCATTGGGATTGTATTCGAGGAAAATATCTTGCGGGAATTCTCTGTGCTCCAATGTTGATGTAAGTACCTATTGTATATCGCTATATTTTTTACATCAGCATATATTTTGTTAATTGGCATGAATCCAACCTTTATCTAATCTAAAATTAGTTGTAGCAAAATGTTAAAGGCGCCAATGTTGATTTTTTTGAATAAAACTGCCTGGTAGTTTTGCATACTGAGCTGCATGAGTGTACCATCTCATATCATGCACATTACTGAATTGTAGTGCTGCTCTGGTTGCCCGTTCATTCATTGTGTCAATGTTTCTTTCGTATTACCTTACCTGGCTGATGATAGCTGTGCCATATTGTGTTAATTTGGTGTAGGCTAGTTGCCCACACATTCGTTGTGTCAATGTTGCTTTCCTATTATCTAACTTGGCCAATGATAGCAATGCTAGTGTGTTAATTTGGTGCAGGCTGCTGAAGATAAGAAGACAAACTCTGAAAACAGCAAGGCAACCCCATTGTTTCTTTCCAATAAATCTAGGCCAGGTAATATGGCGATAACTCTTGATTAATATATTTGGTTCCCCTCCTAATTTATGTTATGATGTAGTGGTCGAGACACTCTCCACTATCAATAATACAAGCCTGCCAAAATCGCCATCTGAATCTGTTCAGTATCCTCTATCTCGAATGAAACGGAAAAAGGTATGTTTGTGAACCAATTAATGGCTGAAGTAATGATGGAAATGGTGGAGGAATCAGAGGTGCAGAGTCTGCGACACAACAACTGATCAATGTTTTCAGAGACAGTGTAGCAAAGCAGCAAGAACTTGCCCACATGCTTATGGGCGCCATCCATGCTGAGGTTGCAGATTGTGACGTTGTAGATCGTTAGGTTCTATTCATTTATTTGCACTGGCATCAATCTTTGATTGCCCAGTGGATGTAATTTCATGTAATATATGCAGGATGTGCAACGTTTTTCCCTATATGTCGTACTTTTGCTTGATCGGTTTTGGTCCTATGCATAATTGCTCGTCGTAATGGGCTCAAACTATCTAATTTGGCCTAAAGACATGTACGAACTTAAGTGGGCCCATTAAGTTAATGGGCCGTTACCAGGCCGAAAGTTAATGGCCGGCCCTCTTACCTCCCGGGTCGTTAATAGGCCGACATCGAAGAGGACAATAGGTGGGCCCAATTGATTTCATGAGCCGTTAACAGGCCGTTACTAAGTTTGGGCTACATATGGCCCAACTATACTGTGGGCCTTTAGCAGGCCGAAAGAGACAGCGGTCTTGTACTGGACCATGAAGAGCATGGGCCGCTAAGAGGCCAAAAGTCAGGTCATATTGTAAATGGCCCAACTGTGTTGTGGGCCTTTAGCAGGCCGAAAGAGAAACCGGGTTGGTATTGGACCATGAAGGGCATGGGCCGTTAAAAGGCCAAAACTCAGGTCCGACCAGAAATGGCCGAACTCATTTATGGTCCGTTAATAGGATGAAAGGCACACAGGGCCGGGAATTGGCCCAACACTTAAATGGGTCGCTAAAAGGCCAAAACTCAGGTCCGACTACAAAATGGCCCAACTGATTTATGGGCCGTCAACAGGATGAAAGACACACCGGGCCGGAAATTGGCCCAACACTTAAATGGGTCACTAAAAGGCCGAAACTCAGGTCCGACTACAAATGGCCCAACTGATTTATGGGCCGTCAACAGGCTAAAAGACGCACCGGGCCAGAAATTAGCCCAACATTTAAATGGATCGCTAAAAGGCCGAAAGATGTAAATCTTGAAAATTGGCCCATCCATTGAATGGGCCCTTAACAGACCGAAATCTCATCGGGGTGATATTGAGCCCAAATATATAGCAAGCTGTTAATGGGCTCGAACTGACGATGGGTTGCAATGGTGTCAAATCTTTAACGGGTTGTTGACGGGCCGAATTGGCACATCTCATATGGGCCGTGGGCTTAAATGGACCTAACACAAGTAGGCCTTATATGGGCCGGCCTGCTAATTTTTACTGGGCCAGCCTTTTTCACCGGAATGGGCCACTGTTGGTCCATGCCGCGTGTCGACCTATCATAGGCGCCTCATGTCCAATGAGTGGATGACATCTATCCCAACGGTGAGGCAACACGTGTGTCCTCCGGCCAATAATGATTTTACACGTGGAAAACCCCCATTGGTCTGGGCTGTTAACAGGTTATCGGATCCAAAACCGGACCCGATAGCTTAACGGCGTTCCGTTACGGTGGATGCCACGTGTTGGTCACCCTTGACGAAAGCACTTCTGTGGCGCGCGATTTATCGTCATGGAAGTGGACACTTCCGTGATGATAATTTTGGTAATGTCATGGAACACTTCTACGATAGCACATGTATGACTATCTTGATTCTGTCATAAAATCATCATGGATGTACTTGCATGACAAAAAACGCGACCTACTGTGACAAACACGTATCATCATGGAAGTGTATTTTTTTGTAGTGCCACATAGGCCCCTTCTCATTAGTAAGCAGTAGGGGCAATGGCCGGAGAGGGAAGATGACAAAGCATTTAGCACATATGTGCTAAAGCCATATCCCATTCCGCATTGCAAAAGGAGTCATGTTTGCAAAGAGTTGGGTTGTCCCTCTCAACACCCCACGTGAAGCGCCTATTTTGTACGTGAATTTCCTTGATCTCGCACAATAGAAGTGTAGCATTGTTGATCCTACTCCGATTGACATTTCTTTTTTTACATGCACGATAAATTTGGGAGAAATCCGCAAGGGCTAGCCAAGCAACCCCCATGAGTGGCTTGTGAGAGGTGAGCTCGGTGAAGAAGGCATCTTTGTAGGCATGATCAGTGGGGCCATAGACGGAAGTGAGCCTAAAGCACATGTCATTCGCATGAATATGGACCACCAGAGAGGCAATAGGTCAATGCATATGGGAGACCTTGAGAACATTGGCATCCCATAGCATAAGGATCCCTCCCCTGGAACCAGTTTGTCGAGGGTTGCACAAATTTTTGTAGCATGTTGCCACCAAGGAAGGCAGCGGCATACTCATCAGCATTTGCAAGTTTCGTCTCCTATAAAAATACTAGTTGACATGAGGAGGTGGCAATCGCTGCACTAACCATTGCCTTCCTAGTTGGGTAGTTTAACCCACAGACGTTCCAACTTAGCGTGTTGATGGGTTGTGTCGCCTTGGGGCACACCAAACTTCACTTTTACCTAGACAGGTATGATGGCAGTACTCAGAAACTAGGCATAGATGCAAAACTCTAGAAGAAACATAACAACATTGCATGTAGCTTAACATAAGGCCAGACCATGTCCCCCTAATACAATACACACCTACAACACTGATAGCAACAAGGCCATTCCACGACACATGAAATAGATGGACTAATATAAGCAACAGGAGTTGCACTAACATGCAAACTAGGAAATCAAGCCACTAGGGGCCTCATAACCATCTTGAATAAGTTCTAGTGCTCCCTTACCACCATGGGCAAGAAGGGCCTCATCGATGTCATTGACAATAGAGTCATCAAGGTGAAAGAATTCTCTCATGGCCATAATCACCCATGGAGCCAATTGCTCTTTGAATTTAATAGTGAACTCATCCAATGTGGCCGCCGCAACATCCTCACCATCTCTCGTGATTCCTAGCATACGACAGACTAGCTTTTCCGCCACATTGCCCGATGGCACAACAATAACACTTGCACTAGCATGTTTGATCCTTTACAGTGAGAGACCTCCTTTCCTGGAAATCGTTACTCCTGCTAGCATTTTTCGATGAGCCACTAGGGGTCTAGAAGGGGGCGATGCAGGCGTGGCAAGAATACTTTGTTGCCGCTCCTCGAAGATGGACTCTAGGAGCTCGTTAGTGGCCTTGGCATCGTGGCCAGTCATGAGAGAGGGGGTGCATTGCAAAAGGCGGTCATAGACCAGCGGCAGCATTGGAGACGACTGAAACTCAGGCGGCCAGGATGGCAAGAGCAGAGGCCCCTAGAGTGTCACGGGCGAGCATAGCTCTACTAGTGGTTGGCTGGGCGCCGCGTGCAGTAGAGGAGAACTCGTGGCCTCGTCGTGCTTGGATTTGGGGCTGAGTGGCACCACAATTGTCAGGGAGAGCACTGGGGGCACCAAGGGTGTGCCCTCCTCCGGGGAAGAGTGCCTGGAGGAGCAAGGCAAGGCCTGTCGCGTGGGGCTACCCGCGGCCAACAACATGTGCTGACTCCTGGATGGATAACAGCTCTAGGGCGTGAGTAGGCTCGCCGCCTCCCAACCCCGAGCTCCATAGTAGGCGCAACGCACGTCGAGGGAAGTAAAGGTGCAGGGGCATTGCCATCATGCCGACGGGCATCGGGGCGCTCTCTGGAGCAGTCCTGGCCCTCCTCGTGGTGGCGCTCACACGTGTTTCTGATGACCCACAAATATAGGGGATCAATCGTATTCATTTCAATAAGTAAGAGTGTCGAACCCAACGAGGAGCATAAGGAAATGACAAGTGGTTTTTAGCAATGTAATTTCTGCAAGCACTGAAATTGTCGGTAATCAGTAGTTTGATAGCAAGATAATTTGTAATGGTCAAGTAATGGTAACGGTAAATAAAGTGCATCAAGGTATCCCAATCCTTTTTGTAGAAAAGGATTGGCCAAAATGGTCTTGCATAATAAGCAAAGCGTTCTTGTGGGCACACAGGAATTTCATCTAGTCACTTTCATCATGTTGGTTTGATTCGCGTTTGCTACTTTGATAATTTGATATGTGGGTGGACCGGTGCTTGGGTGCTGTTCTTAATTAAACAAGCCTACCACTATGATTAAAGCCTCACAGGCATCTGCAACTATGAGAAAACTATTAAGATAAAATCTAACCATAGCATTAAACATATGGATCCAAATCAGTCCCTTACGAAGTAGCGCATGCACTAGCGTTTAAGCTTCCGTCACTCTAGCAACCCATCATCTAATAACTAATCCACAATGCATTTCCTTAGGCCAAAAGATGGTGAAGTTTCATGTAGTCGACGTTCACAAAACACCGCTAAGGGAATCACAACGTACATATCAGCAAAATATCGAACACATATCAAGTTCACATGATTACTTGCAACAAGATTTCTCCTGTAACCTCAAGAACAAAAGTAACTACTCGCAAATGATAATCATGCTCAAGATCAGAGGGGTATTAAATAGCATAATGGGTCTGAACATATAATCTTCCACAAAATAAACCATATAGTAATCAACTACAAGATGTAATCAACACTACTAATCACCCATAGATACCAATCTGAGGTTCCGGTACAAAGATTGAACACAAGAGATGAACTAGGTTTTGAGATGAGATGGTGTTGTTGAAGATGTTGATGGAGATTTGACTCCCAAAGGTGAGAGGGTTGTTGGTGACGACGATGGCTTTGATTTCCCCCTTCGGGGGGAAATTCCCCAGCGGAATGGCTCGGCTGGAGGGCAAAAGTTCTCCTACCCAAGTTCCACCTTGAGACGGCGGCGCTCCATCCCGAAAGTCCCCCCTATTTTTTCTAGGTCAAAAGACCTCATATACCAGAAGATGGGCACTGAAGGTGGGTTGGGCTGCCCACCACCCACCAGGGCGTGCCTGGGGGGGGGGGGCTGGCGAGCCCTGGTGTCTTGTGGGTGCTAGTTGTCCCCCTCCGGTAGTTCTTTTCTCCAAAAATTATTAAATTATCCAAAATAATTCTCCATAAATTTTCATCTCATTTGGAGATGTGCAGAATAGGTATCTCTGACGTAGCTTTTTCAGGTCCAGAATTCCAGGTGTCGATATTCTCCCTCTTTGTGTAAACCTTGCATATTATGAGACAAAAAGCATTAGAATTACTCAATAAAGCATTATTATGCATAAAATCATTATAAATAACAGTAAGAAAACATGATGCAAAATGTACGTATCAACTCCTGCAAGCTTAGACCTCGCTTGTCCTCAAGCGAAAGTCGATATCGAAAACCATGTCCACATGTCTAGAGAGAGAGGAGTCGATAAAAACAAAATACGGACATAGTAGCATCATGCTTATTATTATAACATCAACAAACTTTATCATAAAGCTCTATCATATAACTTCTAATGAAGAAGTAACAATTCATCACAACAATGAAGTAAAAGGCATAAACTTTATTGAAAACCAACAAACTATGTTCTCAGTCAACTTTGCAACTACAATTCATCATATTTTTAGGAAGGGTCTCGTATCGGAGCCTTTTGGCAAATCCACATACTTGACCATCAATTAATCCTCTATGATCGCTAATACTCACAGCATACATATGAGCAAAAAGTTTCAACCGAACAAATAGAAAGATAGGGGCTTATAGTTTCGCCTCCCAACTTATTCACCTCAATAATAACTCATGCTCACTCATATCCAACTGGGTATATGTGCCTAGATCTTTCCTCACCACATGATGCTTGCCCAAGAGAAAAATAAAAGGAATAGAGAAGAATACTTTGACTCTTGCATTAAAAGTAAATACATAAAAGTAAAAGATATGCCCTTCGCAGAGGCAAGCATAGGTTGTCATGTGCTTTCTTGTTTGTATGCACAATCTGTTAATGCAAAAGAACGTCATGATGTATTGCCCCTTATGATAGCAACCTCTATTATGCAGTCTGTCGCTATTATTACTTTGCCATCACAAGTTCGTACAACGCTTAATTTTGCTTACACTAAATGATCAAACACATTTAGAAGCAATTTTTATTGCCTTTTTGCACCGATGACAACTTACTTGATGGATCTTACTCAATCCATACACTACTGGACTCAGGATCTTTGTCGTCAGCCAGCTCTTTGTGTCAGCCAGCTGACAGCAAAGAAGGTCTTTGCCATTTGCTTATAGAAAACTGACGGCAAAGATCATGTTTGCCGTGAGCCAGCTCTTTGCCGTCCTCTAGCGGCTGACATAGAAGCTTTGCCATTACCTAGCAGACGACAAAGAGGGAGGGTGGCCCACTAGCGAGAGCCACCTAACATCCACTTTGTTTGCCATCCACCAGTCGACGGCAAAGAAAGTGACCAAACTAACGTCCGTTAGCTAAGCTCTTTGCCGTCTGCTAGCAGACGGCAAAGAACTGTGCCCTAACTAAAATGGCAACGATGCCCGTGCCCCATCTCTCTGTCTCGTCTCTCTCTCTCTCTCCACCCCGTGCCCGAGCCGTCGCCTCCCCGCGCCACCCCGCCCCCGTGCCGCCGCCGCCCCGTGCCACCCCGTCGCCGCGT
>NC_041389.1:415262646-415265383 GCF_002162155.2 Triticum dicoccoides | reverse complement strand
CTCCACCACTACGGCCTCCCTGCTGTTCCGGTGCCCCCTCCTCCACCTGGCTGCCCTGATGCCCCTCTCCTTCACCACCGCGGCCGCCCCACCACTCTGGCGCCCCCTCCTCCACCCGGCCGCCCCGGCACCCCTCTCCTCCACTCCCGCGGCCGACCCGCCACTCTAGCGGCCCCTGCTCTAGTGAGACCTTGTATTTTTTTAGATTTAGTTTTGGTTTAGTTTAATTTAGGCTTGGTTTAGTTAGGTTTACTTTAGGTTTTGTTTCTATTTTTTAAGTTTTGGTTTACATTTAGTTTACTTTAGGTTTAGCTCAGGTTAAGAAGAAAGAAGAAAGATGAAAAAAATAAGAAGAAGAAGAAGAAGAATAAGAAGAAGAAGAAGAAGAGGAAGAAGAAGAAGTGGGGAGGAAGAAGAAGTGTATTTTTCTCAAGTGCATTGCTTGTTTTCGGTTTGTTTTTGTTTGTTTGTTTGTTTTTCAGTTTCATCTAGCTGACAGGAGATTGTGTGAAATTGCCATGTTGTAGGTAAACACTGCCACAGTTTGAGTAAAAATGAGGATAACACACTTGATTTAGAACAGTTCGTGTAGAAACTGCCATGGACCACAACGTCAAAACTGCTATGTTCCTGAATTTTTTGCCAAGCCACCTAGGAAATTTCCGTGTAGTGCAATGAGGGTAGTTCCGCCGGGGTTTATGGCTGATTTACAAATTGAACCATATAGGCATGGCATTTTTGTAAAAATAACAAGTATATACGATGGCAAATCAATGTGTGATGCATGGCAATTTATTTGTTTGTTGAAATCATGACAATACTTTTAGAAAGCATAGCATTTTTACCATGGTTGTTATTCAGAATTATTTTCGGTGACATTTATTTGTTTGTGCTAGACATGGGGAAAATCCACATACCAAGGATAGGTCACCTGCCCTCATCAAACAACGTGTACATTCTCAAAATGTGTAATAGTAAATTGTTCGATTTAACTACTACAACTTCTGCATTTTACGAGTGATATTTTTGTGTATCTTTGTATGTTGATATTTTTGTATATCTTTGTATATGAATTCGTAAGGCTTATGGTGTCGTGAAGTACTTATCATTATGTGAAAATTTCATTAATCATACACAAACTTAATTTCTTCCAAGTAATCATGTGTCCATTATCTAGTCCAAAATCTATACTGAAATTGTATTAACTTCCATTGTTTTCACTTTTCGGAAAGAATTTATCTTTATGTTGGAGTTATTCCAGGTTGACCATATACCAATATATAGATTGCTCCCCTGAGATTTACTTTTGTGCCTATCAATCTTAACATATCGAGCTAAAGATGGTGAGGATATATATTCTCTTACATTTGATGATCAAGAATATATGGAATAACATGCTACTAATAAATCTTGTGCTCAGCTCTAGTATGTCAACCTAGAGCCACCTAAAATATGCTCTGTTTTTAAGATTACTATGCTCTATTTTTCAACATTTTTAGTTTTATTTCATGTCTAAAGAAATTCCTAGTTTTCAAGGGTGCCAATTGCCATTGCCAACTAACCTACCAAATTAATTAAGTGTTGTTGATGTTGTTGAGCACAAGTGCATTGCTTTTTTTCTCTCATTTTTCTTTCATGTCTAAAAACTTGGCTCTGTTCCAACTATTGCCAACTAACCTACCAAATTAATTAAGTGTAGTTGGTTATCTTCTGCTCAAAACTTCTGCTGCTATAATGTTGTATGATGTTGTAAGGGTAGTAATTGGTCTCTTCTGCTCCTTTTCAGAGATGGGGGGAGGCCGCCACCGCAGGCTGCGCTCTGCCACACCGGAGTATGACTTGGAAGGTTTCAAGTTCTTTATAATCATACTTGAGAATTCCTCCAGAAGGCAGGTATATAAAAGCAGAGATCTCCCCTTCACCCACCTCTTTATCATAACTATGTTGTTTTCTAGATCACCGATTGAGCCATGCTATAGAGGCTGCCTGACACTTTTATAAAGATGCTGGACGGCCATCGGCCAAAGAAAGTGAAGCTGTGACAGGGCGGCAACAGGCTTCACGGGATGTGGGATGTGGAGGTGGTGTTCAGGTATGACCACATGTACATGTGTCGTGGCTGGGAGAAGTTCGTCCGTGCCTACGACCTGCGGCATTGGTACTTCCTTGTCCTCGGGTATGATGACAACGCCATGCTCACCGTGAAGGTGTTCAACACGACTATGTGACGCATGCGCTATCAAACGACGATGATGCCAGTATGCTCTGCCTCTTCTTCCTCTCCATTTGGCTTTGACTCACACCAATTCTTAAAAAAACTTTGTTGTATTTGGTCAGGCAATGGGAGCAGCAACAACAACTCTGGCTACAGCAAAAGCAGTAGCAACTCTGGCTACAGCAAAAGCAGCAGCGAGGATGAGGAGGAACGAAGTGGGGAAGAAGAGGAGCAGAGCGGGGATGACCTCGCGATGGTGGTGGTTGACGATGGCCACGTGATGGTGGTGGCTGACGATGGCCTCGCGGTGGTGGTGCCTGACGATGACCTAGCGATGGTGGTGCCTAAAGATGGCCTCGCGATGTTGGTGGTGCCTAACGATGACCACGCGATGGTGGTGGCACTGGCGATCCCACAGCTGGGGGACTACAGGACCATGCCAATTGTGGTAGAGGAGTACATCCCACTACCTCGCCACTCTAAGCACATCAAGAAGAAGAAGAAGAAGAAGAAGAAGAAGAA
>NC_041389.1:415254165-415262323 GCF_002162155.2 Triticum dicoccoides | reverse complement strand
CCTTAGTTTAACCTTTTAGTGTAAACCTTTTAAGTATGATAGTGTTGAACTTTCTTAATTATGTGTGTCCATCTCCATTACCTTCGAAACTCAGTTTGGTAATTGATGGAATTGAAATTTTGTGCATGCTCATGGATGCTCATGAATTGAAATTATGTGTTTTTGTGCTTGCTCATGGATGCTCATTCATTGAATAGTTCCTGATAAAATTATATATCTGTGAAATTCTGTGAAATTGAATGAATTTAAGAAAAAACAGAAAAAACAGGGGCTATACAGGATCTCTGTCATCCGCTGGCAGACAACAAGCATCTTTGTCGTCAGCCAGTAGACGGCAAATCTGCCACGTGGCAGCCACCTATGCAACCTAGGGTGGACTGGGCTGGCCTATTTATCAGCTTTGTTGTCTCCTGGTTGACGGCAAAGATCTTTGCATCTTTGTCGTCCGCTGGCAGACGGGAAAGATGCAAAGATGTTTGTCGTCTGCCAGCTGAAGGCAAAGCATGCCATTAACCCCTTAACAGACCTAAGGTGCCACGTGTGTCATCCAGGCTCTTTGTCGTCCGCCAGTAGACGACAAAGGCCTTTGCATCTTTGTCGTCAGCCAGCAGACGACAAAGAGGCCTTTATCGTAGCTTATTCAGCCGGACATGTTGTTGTCTGCTAGCTGACGACAATGGCCTTTGCCGTCAGCCATGGCAGATGGCAAAGTGCCCGATTCCAGTAGTGATAGGTAAGTATGGTGGACTCTTAAAACATGAATTTGGGTTTAAGGTTTTTTGATGCACAAGTAGTATCTCTACTTAGTGCGGAATTTTGGCTAGCAAAGATATGGAGCAAGCACCACATGTTGAAGGATCTACGACAATATAACTTCTATGTGAATATGAACAAACATAAATCATTATGTTGTGTTCCTTGTCCAACATCAATAGTTTTGGCATATAATATTTGATGGGTGCTCACAATCATAAAAGATGTCCAAGATAGTGTATTTGCATGTGAATCTTCTCCTTCCCT
Organism: Triticum dicoccoides; assembly: GCF_002162155.2. Classification (NCBI taxonomy): domain Eukaryota; kingdom Viridiplantae; phylum Streptophyta; class Magnoliopsida; order Poales; family Poaceae; genus Triticum; species Triticum dicoccoides. The sequence goes on along the minus strand of NC_041389.1, from coordinate 415,261,303 downwards.
TATTAATTCTTTCATGAATTGCATTATTGACCAATGCTATATTTGTCAACTTCCAACAAATTTTACCACTTATACTTTTCCTTATGTGATGTCATTACTTACCATAAGATTATCATATGATATTTTTCATTATTTTCTTTTATTTTGATTGAAACATGAAATAAAGAAGCACAAACTCAAACTAACTTTATTATATAACTCTCACTCGATCACATAGATAGATAGATCACAAAACTAGCACTCGAAAATAGATCATAATAAACTTTTATTCAACTAAATCATGAAATAGTTAAGGGTTGAACTAAGATAGGTAAAGGTAATAAAAGTGATGGTGATACAATACTAGGGCATCTCCCCCAAGCTTGGCACACGCCAAGGGGAGTGCCCATACCCGTGTACTCAAGTCTCCTTCTTTGGTGATGATGGTGGTGGTGGTGGTGTTGACACTACAAAAGAAAGACACATCTGTGACATTTTGGGCCGAACGAAACTTGTTTCTGTCATACATATGACACTTCTCTAACGATAATTGTGACAAAACCCGGTATCATCATAGATGTGGTGGGCTCCTACTTCTACGACAAAAAATCATGACAGAAAATGGGCTTTTCGTCATGGGCGGGTAGGAAACGCAGCGGCATGACATTCTTTGGGCCGTCCATGACGGAAAAAACCATGGTAGAAGCGAGGGCGAGGAGAATTTCGGGGAGTTCCCAATTACGGTGGGAGGTCAGGGGCCGAGCGACGCGCGTTTCTCTTGTACACGTACGTGCGTGTGTGCGAGGCGTTGGCTCTAACTGAACCCGAGCGAGGCGTTGGGCTCTAACTGAACTCGAGCGATTGCACTGCAGGCTACGCGTTAGTGAACCCGAGCAATCGATTGATGGCTGTTAACTGAACCTGATCGAGCGATTCCTTCGCTTCTGCTACTAACTGAAGCCGATCGATGCTGCCTCTCTGGATGAAAAGTGAGCATTGCGGGGGTGGGGGGTTGGATGAACAGTGAGCGGTGGCGTTGCCTCTGGATGAACAAGACCCCATGGTGTGGAGGGCTGGATGAACAGGACGACCCCGTGGAGGGCTGGATGAACAGTAGACGGTGGAGGGATGGTTGAACAGTAGCCGGTGGAGTAGCGCTCGGTGGAGGCTGGATGAACTGGAGCCCGTGGAGGCTGGAGGAGGTCGATGGTAGCGAGTGGAGGCTGGAGGAGGTCGGCGGTGGAGACGAACAGTATCCCGTGGAGTCCCGTTTTGCGGTACGCCACACCCCTCCCGATGAACAGGACCCCCGTTTCAACCGTAGCGCTCCAACACAAGTCCGTTTCGTCCGTTTTGTGATACGCCACACCCTTCCCGATCAAAAGGACCCATGTTTTGATCGTAGGAGGTCCGTTTCCTCCATTTTTGCGGTACGCCAGACCCCTCCTGATGAACAGGATCTTGTTTCGAACGTGGCCGGCCGAACACAAGGCCGTTTCCTCCGTTATGCGGTACGCCAGGCCTCGTTTCCATCGCCTCTTCTGTCTAAGCCCTCCCGATGAACACGACGACGCATTCCGTTCTGACCCAGCCGGTTGGCTCCCACGCGTTTCGTTGCCTCCCGATGAACATGACGCATTCCGTTGCCTCCCCATGAACATGATGCATTCCGTTGCCTCCCCATGAACACAATGCATTCCGTTGCCTCCCCATGAACATGACGACGACACTGTTTCTCCGTTCCGACGCAGCCATGTACACGAGCCCTGGCCGTATGTATGCACGAGTAGGTGTTCGAGACCCCGCCCGTATGTACACATATGTGGCTGCATTTTCTTTCTTGCACACTGGCCGATGTACGTACGTGTACATGCTATGTGCGCGCCTCTACTACGACACGTACGCACCTCTACTATGACACATGCGCGCCTCTACTACAACACGTGCGCGCCTATACATCGACCAGTATGTACGTACACGTTCGCGACCAGAATGACAATGCTACGTACGCTTCGACCAGGTGGGTCCTGACTGTCAGGCAATTCCTTGCGTGCGAAGATGTAGCTAGTGGGTCCCAGCAGCCAGGGGGGCGAATCATTTTTTTTCCCCGGACGCACTTCCTTGTGTGTGAAGATGTAGCTGGTGGGTCCCAGCAGTCAGGGGGAAACATTTTTTTCGTGAAATATGGTGGCCCGTCCAGTGGGTCCCTGCTGTCAGGTGGAGGAATAATTATTTTGTGCATAATAAGGAGGCACTTCCTTGCTACGGCCGTGGACTCAGCTGTCAGCCTCTCCACGTACAGTCCACGTCCGATGGAAGCCGTTCCTTGACCATGTTGACCACGCCGTGCCGAGAGCACCAGGGCGATGGACGACGGTGAGGCCTAGGAAGGGGACGACGCGGAGCCGGGGAAGACGCGACAGTGGATGCCCACGCGTAGAGGAGTATGAGGGTTCACTGGTTCGCTGCGGTGTGAGGCTGCCGTCGCCGCAGAATAACAGGGGGTGTGGGTGAGTAGAGGGATGGCCTGGCCAGCGGTGGGAGTAGTAGGGGGGATGAGGCCTCTGCCGCATCGCAGCCGGCCACCGGAGGCAGGAGCACGAGGCACGACCAGCACTGGTTTGGGTGGCTGGAGCAAGAAGACCAGAGGTTGAAGAAGCACTACGGCCGTTGGATGGACATCGTACGGTCACTAGAGCTAGAATCGTGCATATTGACTAAGTTGACAAAGCCCTCCGTCCCCGTCAACTTAGTAGGCCCACAAGTCACCCTGCCACTATACTGGGTCCCAGCTAACAGGGGGGTATTCATTTTTTTGTGCAATAAGGAGGCACTTCCTTGCGTGAGAAGATATAGCTGGTGGGTCTGAGCTGTCAGCGGTGGTAACAATTTTTCGCAAAATATAGAGGCCCTTTTCGGTGGGTCCCTGATGTCAGGTGGAGGAATCATTATTTTGCGCGTAATAAGAAGGCATTTCCTTGCGTGCGGCCATGGACCCAGCTGTCGGCCTCTCCACGTACAGTCCACTTCAGATGCATGTCGGTCATTGACCATGTTGACCAGGCCGCGCCGAGAGCACCAGGGCAGTGGACGACGGTGAGGCCTAGGAAGGGAACAACATGGAGGCAGGGAAGACTCAGCAGTTGTTTCCCACGCGGAGGGGAGTACGACTGTACGAGGGTTTACAGGTTCGTCTGCCGTCGCCGGAGAATAACAGCAGGTGTGGGTGAGTAGATGGATGGCTAGGCCGACGATGGGAGTACGGTGGGGTGGTGAGGCCTGCGCGGCAGCACAGCCGGCCGCGGGGAGGAGGGAGCAGGCAGTCCCTCTAGTGCTTGTTTGAGCGGCTGGAGCAGGAAGAGCAGAGATTGAAGAAGCACGACGGCCGTTGGATGGACATCCAACAGTCACTGCTTGTGCGTCAACCTTTTTTTAGGAAAGCCTCAAATCTGTGGAAAATAGCATCCAGCCCATCTGCCAATATTTCTAATAATTTACAGCCCATTTGCTAATTCTTAAGGTTTTTTTAGCCCATATTCTTTTTGTTAGCATTACAGCCCATATTGTCGCCACGGTTAAAAAATTATACGAAATTTTGCATATTTCGGTGCGGTCCGAACTGTTTTTAATCCCGAAATTTCGACTCACATTCAAACTGATTTTAAAAATAAATGTATATCAATATAAAATCCAACAAATTCTCCACGTATAAAAATTAATTTAATTTAAAATCTCGAAATGAAAAAAAAGATATTTGAAACTAATTGTCGGTTTGATGTGTTTTAAAAATGTACAACCTATTTCTCATTACTGATGGGCCATTTTCTCGGCCAGCCGAATGAAAGCTCTCCTCGTCTTGAAAGATTTGCAGCCCAACAGGCCTGACAAAGCGACTTACTTGGCAAATCACAAAAAAACTGGGCTGTGGCCGTGGACCCAGCTGTCAGCCTCTCCACGTACAGTACTCTTCCGCTGGAATGTCGTTGACCACATTGACCACGCCGCACCGAGAGGACCAAGGCGGTGGACGATGACGAGGCCTAGGAAGAGGACAACACGGAGCCAGGCAAGACGCGGCAGTGGATGCCCACGCGAAGAGGAGTACGAGGGTTCACTGGTTTGGCTGCGGTGTGAGGTTGCCGTCGCTGCAGGGCCTGGCTAGCTGTGGGAGTAGTAGGGGGCAATGAGGCCTCAACGGCAGCATAGCCGGCCACTGGAGGCAGGAGCAGGCGGTTTCCCCGGTGCTGGTTTGGGCGGCTGGTGCAAGAAGAGCAGCGGTTGAAGAAGCAGCAGGACCATTCGATTCAAATCCAACGGTTACTGCTGCTAGAATTGTTTCTTGACTAAGTTGACAAGCCATGTGTACGCGTCAACTTAGTAGGCCCACAGGTCAGCCCCCCAACCGGTGCGCCCCAGATGTCAGTGGGAGGAATCATTTTTTCGCGTAATAAGGAGGCAGTTGATTGCGTGCGGCCAGGCCGGTGGAGGGAGTAGGGTGGGCCGGGAAGCCTGCGCGGCATCACAGCGGGCCACAAGAGGAGGGAGCAGGTAGTCCCGCCGGCGCTAGTTTAGGCAGCTGGAGCAGAAAGATCAAAGATTAAAGAAGCATGTCGGCTGTTGGATGGACATCCAACAGTCACTGCTGCTAGAATCGTGTGTTCACTGACAAAGCCTTGCGTAAACAAGTCAGCCTCGAAATCTGTGGCGTGTACAACCCATTTGCTATTATTTTTATAATTTTTACTCATTTTCTAATTCATATGGAATTTATTGCAGCCCGTTTTCCATTTTAGAATTGCTGGCCATTTTCTGGTCAGTACTAGGGTCAAAAAATTAACTAAATATGTGGAAAATTTTGAAAATTCGCAAATTTTTGCTGGGGAACAAAATATTCTTAATCCAAAAATTAATAGCCATACTAAAACAATTTAAAAATAAATTAGTACTATGTCATGTTAAATCCAATGAAATACGTATAAGATATCAGTGAAGAACAAAAACAAAAAAAGAAACTAATATCCCATTTGCTATAATTTTTTTGGAATTTTCAACCCCTTTTGATATTACTTTTAACAGACATTGACCATACTCTTTGGCGAGGCCGGAATTCATCCCTCCTCGTCTTGAAAGATTTGCAGCCCAGTAATTCGGAGAAAACAAATAGGCCTAGCTTGGGTATTCTTCAAACAGAAATACTGGGCTACCTATTTTCCCAAAGAACTGGTGCATGAGCATTTAGCTTTATTTATTTATTTACTTATTTATGTTTAGGGGGCCATGAGCATGTACCTGGGCCGGATTCATGTGAGAGCCTCCCTTCCAGTTAATTATGGGCTTCTCTATTGGGCCTTCATCAGTGGGCTGCATGTTATCAACAAGTGGAAAATGTGTTCCGTACGAAAAATAGTATGAGCTGCGTACAGTATGGGGCACTAAAGGATCAAACCATGCAACGACTTCCAAAACATTGTGTTTATCGTTCTAACAACACATTTATTCAACTAACAGACGAAATATACTACTGATTGTACATTGAAAATAGCAGAAGCAACAACCAGGGCTGGGGGTGCAACAGAAGCAGTAAGCAGGCCAGAAGAGTGAAGACGCAGCTCTCTCTTCCAAACCAAACATCAGCCATCAGTACAAAAGGGCTACCAAAAAAGAACAAGTGTATGCATCAAACTAAATAATGATCCTACTACACCAAGTGTACGCATCTAACTAACTGGCTCAGTTAGACGTTACTATTTATTAAGCTGTGGAGATTGGGTGACGGCTTGAACCAGATGGGTACCTGATGGGGGAAACTCCAGCCAGCAGGTCGAAGTCTGATACTTGCGACCCTCTCTCCTACTTTGGGTTGCAGAGCATGGCGGCACATATCAGGGTATGGTGCATGCAGAGACGCATGGTACGCTGTGTACACACAGTTTTGCCTGATGAACGAAACCGCGCTGCCATCATGATTCTTGCCATCGGTTATCTCCTGGTTAATCGGATAATTCAGTCTGACAAACAGAGAGCGTGTACCAAGGCTACCAGCCTCCAGTCAAAAATTCCTAAAGGCCCGGAGAAGCTGGGATCGTGCTCAAAGACCTTGCAGTGACTGTGATTGTATTCCGCGAAACAACATGTCCGGTACGTGCGAATGATCATCAATCTTTCGTCATCGTCTGATCGAGCCAGGAACCACCTGCAACTGCCATGCCGCTTTTCTTTGAAAGGTTCTGGGATTAGGAAGGGTAGGGACACCAGGCGGCGTACAACATCATATCAAGTTGGAGTCAAATAAAAAAGGGCTCTTGATTTAGTCAATCTTAAGAACAGCATGTTATGAGCATGAATATTTTTCATTAAATGTTGACAGTAACATAAGCAAGCCATCATGATATCATAGGAAAGTAACATACTGCTGTAACAGCTGTTTGTAGCGATGACTGGAGTAGGCCAGCAATACATCCAGCCATAGAAGGAGTCGACAGCGTAAATGAAGCCCTTGTGTTCAATGGCATCAGAGAACCATGGAGGATGTATGATCCTGTGATGGACGTGCAGATTTATCCACTTACCGCAGTGACCTGTCAGATAGGCGAGACCGCGGTTGAAGAATGCAATTAGCCTGAAGTCTTTATAATTCGCAGATCTTGTGGGCACTTGGCAGATTACAACCTTGAGCAAATCAAATTTGGTATCATGTTGGCTACTGTAAGATTCCGAGTATTCTGGGCCGTGGTGCCAAAGCAGTGCAGTGTTAATCGAAGGAAGGGGGATCAATCATCGGGTGTAGACTTCCACGAGCATCCGGCTGCCGCGATCATCGACGAGCACCATCCAAGACGTGTTCATGCCGATCCAGTACATACCGTTAATGTAGTTGAGGCTGGCGGGGATCGGACCGCAGTCAAGGGGGTTGATGCTCGCCACCTTACGATCGTTATGCTGCGTGACATGCCGTTTCTGAAGATCAGGCGGCATCAGCAAGCAAGGAGCTGGCTTAAAAAGCTCCGGCCTGAGGGCTTTGAGTAAACGGTACAGCCCCGACGAGCACGCGGCGAGCGGCATGGTACTGAGATTGTCCACACGCGAAACAATGAGCTTGATTACCTCTATAGGGAGCGAATTCCAGCCACTCTTTCGGCGGATGCTGCTCGGTTCTGCC
>NC_041389.1:415216865-415253981 GCF_002162155.2 Triticum dicoccoides | reverse complement strand
AAGATTGGACAAGATTATGTGCAGACAAAGATGGAGAAGCGAATATGTGCTGCGGGAAGTGGACAGGTGATGATGACTACAGCATGTTACTTGACTTACGAGACACATACCAACAGCATAGGGTCATATCGATGCCAGACAACTTGCTTGAGTGATCACAGTACTGGTACTCCCTACAGTACCTACTACAGTACTATGCCCTAACTTGCTTGAGTAGAGTAGTAGAGTAGGACTCTGCTCTACTACTAGCACCGGAGGAATAGTATATTCTAATCTAAAATAGTTACAAACTTCAATGCCCGAGCGTGGAATGACTACGAACCGTGCTCAAAGACTGTGTCTACATGGTGTCTGGACTTATATACAAAAAAAATAGCAAGATGCCCGTGCATTGCACGGCACACCATCATCACCAACTCGGTTTTTTCAATACTCCTACTCCTATAAAAGACTCAGTTGGTGATGATGGAGGCGAGGAGGCGTGTTCAGCCGGGCGTGCAGCGGACGGCGCACACTATTCGATTCGTTATAAAAAAACAAAGAAGAGTAGTAGAGATAGAGACTTAGGGAGGAGCACGAGGTTGTGGGAGATAAGGATGAACGAGGTAAGGCCTTATCTGTAAATGTGGAGAGAGGTGTGGGTATCTTTTGTAAAATTGTCATAGTTGGCTTTCTATCCGTCAGATATAGATCGGACGGTCTATATTACAAGATGGCAGGCATACCATCATCACCAACTCAGTTTTTTATAAGAGTAGATATAGGCCCTGTTTGGATGCTCTAACTCAGTTAGAGGTTAGAGTTAGATTCTAACCTTGAACTAACCCTGAACTAACTCTAGCCAAAGAGGTGTTTGGATGACAGGGTTAGATGGAGCGCGGATATGGCGAGGCGCCTTCACGGGCGTTGCGGGAGGGAGGGAGGAAGAGGACGAGAAGCTTCGAGGAAGTGGGGAGGATGTCTCCATCTTTCTCATAGACCTAACTTCTTCCTCTCTCTTTCTCTCTCTATCTCTCTCTATCTGTCTCGTTAGGTTTGTCTCCTACTCTCTTGTCCACATACATACAATCTTTCCCGCCCTATCTGCTCCATCTTCAAAAGCTCTCTCTGCATGTTTCATTCACACATTGGGATATGTCAAAATGTTGCTTCTATAATGGTTGATGTAGAGTTATGGTTGTTTTTGTTGCATCCTACAAAGTAATAACTATGAAATGCATTTAGATTCTCATTTGACTGGGATTATGTGAGTTTGAGCATGTTGTGAAGTACTATAGACCTTGTATACGTCTTGGGATTCGACAATGATTGTAACTATTGAATTGTGTAGACCATTACATTCGAAGTCAATAGCCTAATATATTTATTTGACAATTTCAACAAATGATTAGTTCACTACAAACTAAGAAAACAAATGTGTACTCCCTCCGTTTTTATTTAAGTCCGCGTATTAGCATTGGTCAAAGTCAAGTTTTGTAAACTCTCAGAAAGCTTATAACAAAAAATATTAACATATACAATAACAAATAAATACCATTTGATTCATTATTGAATGTACTTTCACATCATACATATTTGTTATGGTAAATGTCTATATTTTTTTATAACTTGGTCAAACTTTAGGAAGTTTGACTTCGGTCAAACCTAATATGCAGAGTTTACTACTACTCGCTAGTCGCTTAGCCGAATCACTCAAGACGCCACACGGGGAGTCCAGTGTCACAAAATTTTGAGGTCGGCGGGAAAATCTCCCGCGACCCTGATTCGAGCAGTGGGAAGTTACCATCATAGCCTTCGGAACAGGCTTACGGATGACGCTTGCTAGGGGGCTGTTTTCATAACTTCAGGTTCACCCTACCTAGCCAACCCCACCCCGGCACCCAGAGTAGTACACCTGAATACTCCCCATTTTCTATCCCCACCGCAAAATAGACTTCTCCACGGCACTGCAGCCTTCATGCTCCTCCCCTTTACATCGGCGCACTCATCTACCGTAGCGCATCTGCCTCATCGACGACCTCGTACGCTGCACTGGAGCCGGTCCACCGTCATCGTCGTACATGGAGCCTCTTCCCCGACATCGTCTTCCACGGTCTCGGATCTGCTTCCCGGAAGCCGACACCAAGCGCAGAAGTACCACCGTCGTGGACAATGAATTGACTCCCATTGTCGACCATGACTCACAGAGGCCGCCGCGACCATCGTTCTCCTCCTCGATTGGTAATGTGTGTATTGAATCACTTAGCAGTACATGTGCAGTTCCAATTTTGTTCATACCTACCCTTCAAATTTCCTGGGTGCTATTGTTCCCGTAAAAGTAATTGGTTATAGCCTCCATTGTCCAACATAATATCAGCTTGTAATTGTGCGTCACTCCTGTATCGCGCTATGCTTGGCTAGGTTTTTCATCTGCAACCAGTAGTGTGGCAAATGATGGAAAGGTTTTTAGAACTAGCAAGATGCCCATGCGTTGCATGCATCAAGATGCATTTGTATGAGTAGTTTATCTTGTGGGAGAAAAGGATGAACGAGGGAAGGCCTTATTTGCAAATCTGGAGAGGGGTATGGGTATCTTTTTGCAAAATTCCCATTTGTTTTCTTCCTATCTGTCCGATATAAATCGGACGGCCTATATTGCAAGAAAAAAAGTATAGAGAAAAAAAAGTAGACAATGGAGAAGTAGAGATAAATATTAAATATAAAATATAAAATAAATATAACAGTAGAGAAGAGAGTAGAGATAGCAGAGACGTCAGGAAAGGATCACGCGCGCGGGGAAAAGCGGTCGGGCGTGCGCTAGTTTTGGCGCGCGGCGTCCGGCGTGCTTTATAAAATCCAACGCCATCCCACCGCTCTGTGCCTTGCCACCGCTCTCTCCCCACTCTTTTTCGCTCCACCGCCGGTGCGCCACCATGACGCTGCGTCACCGGGAAACTTGGGGATACCACGGCGTCCGCGCGTGCCCCTCCGGCAGCTTCTCCGCCGAGATCCGGTTCCGTGGGATGCGCCTCAGCCTCGGCAATTTTGACACCGCCAATGAGGCCACCCGCACGTACGACGCGGCGGCGTGGCGCCTCTGGTGGCCTCATAGAACATTGAACTTCCCCAACATGCCGACGCGGGAGCGGGCGCAGGAGCTCGCCCCTCTGCCGCGGCTTAGCACTGACGAGGATCGACGCAACAACCAGAGGTGGGAGCACCGTCTCGGCATCGCCGAGATGGATGAGGAAGCCATGGCGCTGTGGCGCCAACACTTCCCGCAGGACATCATCAACGAGCACGAGTTCTACGTGCAAAGAAGGGCGGAGAGGGATAAGAGGAGGGCAGAGCGAGCCGCCTAACGCGAGGACAAGCATAGGCGAAAAGCGGACGCTCAATTCAACATGAGGCTAGGAGCAGCGTCGCCCTGGGAATCCGACGACAATCGGTATCTTCACGCCTACAGTCAGACGTCGGAGGAGGACATCACCGAGGAGGAGTCAGACGACGAGGAGTAGTTGAATTATCTTTTTTTATCTATCTATGCTGAGAACTATCCTCTACTACCACCGTCCTGGTTTATAGGTCCCCTTTGTAGTTTGTGCCAAATTTTGACTAAAGTTTTAACTAACAAAATGTTAATGCATGTTAAGAAAAACTATTTCATTGGATTCGTATTTGAGCATAGTTTTCAAAAATATAATGTTTGGTGACATGTGTGAACATTTTGTTAGATTAAACTATGGTCAAAATTTAACACGAAATACAGTGAGGACCAATAAACCCGGACGGAGGTAGTACTCTCTAGTCTCTACTTCTCGATCTTAGCACTGTAAACGCTTTTTTAAAGCGCCGCACGTTGCAATTCTGTTGGAGATGCTCTAACATGGCAGCCAAGTGCTTTAATGTTGCCCACAAGATGCGCGAGTATTACTAGTAGTATATTTTTCTTGCCATGTTGAGATTTTAAAACCATGAGTGCGAACATGCAGAGGAGCAATGAAGACCAAACACGGGATATTCGGGACATCTTCAAGGAGCGTTGCAAGTTAAAGAGGAGCTGCACCGAACCTATAAAACGAGCTTTGGTAAGTAACACCCTTTCAATTACTTTCGTTTAGCCTCGTGTTTTTCGATGTGTATATGTTGTAGTTTCTGTTTCTCTTAAGCATGGTTTTCTTCGATGTGTAATAAGAAGAGTCTTAATCATCCTAATGCTTTCGTTTTTAGCTTGATGTAGGAAGTGGGTGTTCTCACCTTGTAGTCTGTTTTTATATATTTTTTTCCTTTTGAATTCACTTCTCCGAGTTCTGTTTATCTGGCTTCTACTAAATGGATCTAGGTTGCTCTGAGTATTTATCTAAAAAAGAATTAACTTCATGTCAGGATGCAGTTCCTGCAAGGAGGGAAGTATGGTCAACCTCGAGATCATGTTTCCAAAATGAGGCTGGATTACACACAAGGTGCCAGTTCCCTAATGATGCTGGATTAGACACAAGGTGCAAATTCCCAAATGATGCTGGATTACACACAAGCCAGGTGGAGTCGTCAACTGTTCGTGTCCTCGTGGCATTAGTAAAGGTTGAAAGAAAGCGTGCAGCAGCCCTTGAGAATGTAGCTGAGTTCCTGGAGAAGCGAAAAGAGTAATCAGATGCTCTCTTCACGCAAGCCAAATAAGAGATGGAAGAAGCCAGAAATAAGCTAGCAGAGGCAGAGCAGGCTAGGCGTCTCCTGCTATCTAAAACTGTTGTCAATACAAAATTTCCTTCATAATAGCTAGGTTCAAATGTTTATGCAGTCAGCATGCCTGTTGTGATGTCCGTGCATCTACTGATGTGGCACAAAATGTTTTTTTCAGGTCATGTAATAATAGCAATTACTTTCCAAACAATAACAGACGAAGCATTGGACATGGTATAGTTCACGTGAAAGCCCGACATTCCAAGTTCAACTTCCACATCAAACTCATGTTCACAGATATCTGCACATTCATACATAATGTCCACAACTATGATTCACTTCAAAGCCAAAAAATTGTGAGGAGAGTTATATATAAAGAAAAACCTCTACTAGTTCCTACTACTAGTGCGAGCAAAACAAGTCAAGACCATGCGTAAATTAATTATATTTTAGTCATTTTTTGTGTTCAAAAATGCCTGCCGGCTCGCGGAAGGACGTGTTGCCGGCACACGCACGGATTCAATGAAGGCAGGCGGGGCAGTCTTAAGCTGGTTGCATGCGGCGAGGATGTGTGCTCAGCCGGGCCTGCAGCGAGTGCGGCCCTCTTGGTCGGCGCGCCGGTTCAATGCCTGCGCTATGAGAGGTCGCGTCCGTGTCAGAGCAATCACTCCTTCCAGTCCTTTTTTGTTTGGGTATAACAAAATCTCATTTTCCATTCACATTTTACATGTAAAATTCATGGACAAACTTTAACCCAAAGTACGATGGGGACTAGTAAACCAGAATGGAGGTAGTAGTTTTTTTAATCAAAGAAGGGTTTCCCCTTCTTATTTTCATTACTGAAAACCAGCATCTAAATCTAAACCATAGTATTTTCCCTAGAACTAGCAGGTTCAACATCTCGCAACATAAACCCATACAACCATACACCAAGGAGGTACGTAGTACTATGAATTCCATTTTCTCTCCATACCAATCGTTCTAAAAACTAGTTACTACTTATAACGCACCATTGAAAATTGGAACTCTTAACGCCGCTAAAAACGATATTTTAAACATGGCTACTCGATCTATGGCAACTGGCGAGCCACCGCGCTCCAAGTCGTTCACCTGTGGTCCCGACCATCAACTCCTACGGATCAAATTATCACGCGAGCTGACTATTCCTACAAAGGTGCCCCACCACGTACCCGGTACCCGCGAATGCAGCAATCGTGCACCTAGGGTTTTGGGGTTTATTTGTTAATGTCTCCTTTACGTAACACTCATATGTGCGGGACAACGAGAGGCCGACTGCATGCGTGCTCCTCTTCTCTTCGTATATGTACTCCACTGTTTGTCTAGTGTCCAAAATATTATAATAACTACTAGCAATGTGACAATGCGTTGCCACACGATCAAAGTAGATTAATACATATTCACCAATTTGATAGAAAAAAATCTAGTTTTGAAATACGTATATCACTAAAAATATGTTATGTTTCACTCAAAATATATTCCTTTGGTGGTTTTGATGAGATAAGGGAGGAATGTTGTTGGTTTCAAGATTCGAGAAGTGGTATATGTCTAATATCTACTCTTACTAGCAAGATGCCCGTGCGTTGCACGTAACATCAAGATCTTGTGGGAGAAAGGGATGAACGAGGGAAGGCCTTATCTGCAAATATGGTGAAGAGTGCGGGTAAATTGCCATATTTTCCTTCCTATCCGTCAGATATAAATCGGACGACCTACATTGCAGGATGGCAGGCCCACCATCATCACCAACTCTATTTTTATCCCTACTCTTATAAAAAGTATTGTCGGTGATGATCGTGTGCCTGCCATCCTGCAATATAGGTCGTCCGATCTATATCTGACGGATAGGAAGGAAACTATGGCAATTTTGCAAAAAGATACCTACACCCCTCTCCACATTTGCAAATAAGGCCTTCCCTCGTTCATTCTTTTCCCCCACAAGATAAACTACTCATACAAATGCATCTTGATGTTCCGTGCAACACTTGGGCATCTTGCTAGTTGTTGCAAAAAGCCCATGTGTGTGTGAGCGAGAGGGAGAGTGGAGGAGGACGGAGTGCATGTGTGACAAAGACACAAGGAGTGTGTGTGCGATAGGTATCAGCTTAAAATGAGGCGATAGTGTGTGTGTTCACGATCAAGAGGGCCTGTCTCAAGAAGGGAAGAAAAATCTACATAGATACAAGGAGCGGGAGAGAGACATGTATGCAATAGTGGAAGCACGAGTGTGCGGGTGTATAAACCTATCTAGAGGCTAGCTAGTCGATAAATGTTTGTGAGAAAAATACGAGTCAGGGTGCGAAAGCGAGAGTTTGTGTGAGAGAGAGAGAGACGATAGTCGGGAAGGGTGTGGAAGCGGGAGTTGTGTGTGTGCGTTTGTGTGAGAGAGAGAGGAGACGGTAGTTGGGGTTGTCTGATCGGTAAACAAATGAATAATGTCAGTCTGGGATGGAGACAAAAAGGATACCACAACAAATGTTGTGGCTACAGGAGAGAGAGAGAGAGAGAGAGAGAGAGAGTAATTTTAGTGGTATGCGTCATATGTAGAGACATATAGGGTGTGTGAGAGAATCCCATAGAGAGAAAGACAAAGTGAAAGACGAGTGGAGACTGTGTGTGTGGCGGTGAAAAAGAAAGCTTAGGTACCGAGTGATACCAGAGAACAGTAGAGACGTGAGAGATAATGAAAAACCGTGTAATGTATAATGATAGGGAGAGTGTGACACTTCTCAAGGGAGACGTCGAGAGACCATGTTTGCGAGGATAGGAGAAACATGAAGTGAGCGTGCGGGTGAGCTGGAGAAAAGAGAGTGATAGCTACCTGAAGGAGCATGCATGCGAGAGATATGGGCGTGAAAGGAGTGAACAAAAAAGGGATTCAAATATTTGAATTCGAGATGATGATATGTAATCCATACTCGAACCAACATTGATCTATCAAACATGCATACTCATATGAATTCACGCACATCTATGTTATTTAATATGTAGATATTACTGATCCATACATTTTAGTAGAACATAATTTGGCTAAATGTTTTGGAATTCAACCTTAAGATTTTGAGATCATTGTATTTGTAAATCATATTATACATATAAAGGAGCAGAATTCTTTGTTGTGCTTTTGAAAGTATATATAAAAAAATGATGTATATAGAATGTAATTCCAATTGAAAATGGATCTCGTCTGAAAAAAATAGAATACAAACGGGATTCGAATTGAGTTGGCACGGTAAACATGCACTCTGCAAAATTTGAACAAAGCGGGGAAAGTCACCAGTAACCGCCCGAAACCAAAATCTGCGAGATGGAAATTACTACTGCCTATCCCTGCCACACAAAGCCTATCTGTTGGATTTCTATAGGTTTCGATAGGGGTAGGTTTGTAATTTCACATAAACGTGATGTAACCGCCTCTCACCCGGATTCATACACGGTGGGCGCCAAAACACAGTGTGTCCTCGGCCGAAATCGACTCCCTCCCCGATTCATATTCATACACGGTGGGCGTCAAAAACAAACTCTCGTCGGCAAATATTCGGTGTATGCGAGATTACCGTCCTATCCCCAACCGACTAATATTGCTGTGATGTAGTAGAAATTTGAAACGGGGGCTAAGTTTGTAAATTTCCTTGCATTCGAGACAAGCGCGCCATGAATACATGGTTCCCCCCTTCCTCTCTACCTCCCTTTTCCCCATTCGTACTCCGTGGGTGATACGTCTCCAATGTATCTACTTTTCCAAACACTTTTGCCCTTGTTTTGGACTCTAACTTGCATGATTTGAATGAAACTAACCCGGACTGATGCTGTTTTCAGCAGAACTACCATGATGTTGTTTTATGTGTAGAAAACAAAAGTTCTCGGAATGACTTGAAAATCCACGAAGATAAGTTTTGGAAAATATAAAAAATACCGGCGAAAGAATCAAGACCAAGGGGCCCACACCCTATCCACGAGGGTGGGGGCGCACCCTCCCCCCTGGGCGCGCCCCCCTATCTCGTGGGCCCCCTCACGCTCCACCGACCTCAACTCCAACTCCATATATTCCGTTTCGCGGAGAAAAAAATCAGAGAGAAAGTTTCATTGCGTTTTACGATACGGAGCCGCGGCCAAGCCCTAATATCTCTCGGGAGGGCTGATCTGGAGTCCGTTCGGGGCTCCGGAGAGGAGGATTCGTCGCCGTCGTCATCATCAACCATCCTCCATCACCAATTTCATGATGCTCACCGCCGTGCGTGAGTAATTCCATCGTAGGCTTGCCGGACGGTGATGGGTTGGATGAGATTTACCATGTAATCAAGTTAGTTTTGTTAGGGTTTGATCCCTAGTATCCACTATGTTCTGAGATTGATGTTGCTATGACTTTGCTATGCTTAATGCTTGTCATTAGGGCCCGGGTGCCATGATTTCAGATCTGAACCTATTATGTTTTCATGAATATATGTGTGTTCTTGATCCTATCTTGCAAGTCTATAGTCACATATTATGTGTTATGATCCGACAACCCTGAAGTGACAATAATCGGGATACTTCTCGGTGATGACCATAGTTTGAGGTGTTCATGTATTCACTATGTGCTAATGCTTTGTTCCGGTTCTCTATTAAAAGGAGATCTTAATATCCCTTAGTTTCCACTAGGACCCCGCTGCCACGGGAGGGTACGACAAAAGATGTCATGCAAGTTCTTTTACATAAGCACGTATGACTATATTCGGAATACATGCCTACATTACATTGATGAACTGGAGCTAGTTCTGTGTCACCCTATGTTATAGCTATTACATGAGGAATCGCATCCGACATAATTATCCATCACTGATCCAATGCCTACGAGCTTTTCACATATTGTGCTTCGCTTATTTACTTTTCCGTTGCTACAATTACAATTCCTACAAAACTATTATCTTTACTTTTGCCACTGTTACCTTTACTATCATACCACTTTGCTACTAAATACTTTGCTGCAGATACTAAGTTATCTAGGTGTGGTTGAATTGACAACTCAACTGCTAATACTTAAGAATATTCTTTGGCTCCCCTTGTGTTGAATCAATAAATTTGGGTTGAATACTCTACCCTCGAAAGCTGTTGCGATCCCCTACACTTGTGGGTTATCAAGACTAATTTCTGGCGTCATTGCCAGGGAGCATAGCTCTATTCTTTGAGTCACTTGGGATTTATACGTTGCCGGGGAGCATAGCTCTATTCTTTGAGTCACTTGGGATTTATATCTGTTGATCACTATGAGGAACTTGAAAGACGAAAGAACCAAGATTTTTTCCCTTAACTATGAGGGGAGTTAAGGAACTGCCATCTAGCTCTGCACTAGATTCTCCTTCTGTTTTGAGTGAGCTTGCGACACCTAAACCTGGTACTACTATGAATTCTGATATGTTGCATGTTATTGATGATGCCACTTCTGCTATGCATGATACTTATGATGAAACTACTTCTGTGCGTGATACTACTTTGCCGTTAGGTGAATTTCTTGATGAACAACTTGCTAGGGTTAGAGAGAATGAAATTATTAAAGATGTTATTATTGATGATAGTGATGATGAAAGTTGTCCCCCTGATTATGAGTTACCTGTTGTTCCTGAGGGTTATGTTATGGAGGAGGAAGCTGCTAGAGCTATTTTTGCTTGCAAAGATAGATATGATCTTAAAAAGTTATTAGCTAAATGGAAGCAGCAATCTCTTAATGCTAGAATGAAACCTGACCCTGCTTTTGCTACCTCACCTATCTGTGTTACTAATAAGGATTATGAATTCTTTGTTGATCCTGAAATAATTACTTTGGTAGAATCTGATCCTTTTTATGGCCTTGAATCTGAAACTGTTGTGGCACATCTTACCAAGTTGAATGATATAGCCACCCTGTTTACTAATGATGAGAAGTCTCGCTATTATTATATCCTTAAGATATTTCCGTTCTCATTAAAGGGTGATGCTAAGACTTGGTTAAATTCCATTGATCCTGGTTGTGTGCGTAGTCCCCAGGATATGATTTATTACTTCTCTGCTAAATATTTCCCTGCTCATAAGAAACAAGCTGCCTTGCGGGAAATATATAATTTTGTGCAAATCGAAGAAGAGAGTCTCCCACAAGCTTGGGGGAGGCTTCTACGATTACTTAATGCTTTGCCTGATCATCCTCTTAAGAAAAATGAAATACTTGATATCTTTTATAATGGACTCACTGGTGCTTCCAAGGACTACTTGGATAGTTGTGCTGGTTGTGTTTTCAGGGAAAGAACAGCCGACAAAGCTGAATTACTATTGAATAATATGTTGACTAATGAAAATAATTGGACTCTTCCTGAGCCAATTCCTGAGGCAATTCCTGAACCAATTGAGCCAACTCCTGAGCCTATTCCTAAACCCACTCCGAAGAAGAGAGGTGTTCAATTTCTCAGTCCTAAAGATATGCAAGAGGCAAAGAAATCAGTGAAAGAAAAAGGTATAAAAGCTGAAGATGTTAAGAATTTACCACCTATTGAAGAAATACATGGTCTTAATATACTGCCTGTTGATGAACCACATTGTCTTTATAACCTGACACATGTAGTAAAGGTAAATTCTCTCTATAGATATGATAAAGTTGAAATTCCCTCTACTAAATTTCATAGCCCATGCTTAGATGAATTTGATGACTTCATGGCTAGACAAGAAAGTTTTAATGCTTATGTTGGTAGAGAATTAAGGAATAATGCTTTCGAGATAGGACGCTTGAGTGATTATATGGCTAGAGTTAAAGGTGAACTTAAACTCATTAGCAAATATGATTCTATGGTTGCTACTCAAGCTGAGCAAGTACTTAAAGCTCAAAATGATTTGCTTGATGAATTAAATAATAAACTTGTCCTTGTTGTTAGAGTGGCTACTAGAACCGGTAGAATGACTCAGGAACCTTTGTATCCTGAAGGCCACCCTAAGAGAATCAAGCAGGATTCCCACAGAAATAATTTAGAGGCACCTAGTTCTTCCAAAAACAAGAAAAACAAAACGATAGGACTTTGCATGCTTCTGGTGAACCTGTCGTAGACACACCTGAGAATACCAATGATATTTCTATTTCTGATGCTGAAACTCAATCAGGTGATGTTTTCAGCAGAACTGCCACGATGTTGTTTTATGTGTAGAAAACAAAGGTTCTCGGAATGACTTGAAAATCCACAGAGATAATTTTTGGAAAATATAAAAAATACTGGCGAAAGAATCAAGACCAGGGGGCCCACACCCTGTCCACGAGGGTGGGGGCGCGCCCTCCCCCTGGGGGCGCCCCCCTGTCTCGTGGGCCCCCTGATGCTCCACCGACCTCAACTCCAACTCCATATATTCCGTTTTGCGGAGAAAAATCAGTGAGAAAGTTTCATCGCGTTTTACGATACGGAGCCGCCGCCAAGCCCTAATCTCTCTCGGGACAGCTGATCTGGAGTCCGTTTGGGGCTCCGGAGAGGGGGATTCGTCGCCGTCGTCATCATCAACCATCCTCCATCACCAATTTCATGATGCTCACCGCCGTGTGTGAGTAATTCCATCGTAGGTTTGCTGGATGGTGATGGGTTGGATGAGATTTACCATGTACTCAAGTTAGTTTTCTTAGGGTTTGATCCATGTATCCACTATGTTCTGAGATTGATGTTTCTATGACTTTGCTATGCTTAATGCTTGTCACTAGGGCCCGGGTGCCATGATTTTAGATCTGAACCTATTATGTTTACATGAATATATGTGTGTTCTTGATCCTATCTTGCAAGTCTATAGTCACCTATTATGTGTTATGATCCGACAACCCCGAAGTGACAATAATCGGGATACTTCTCGGTGATAACCATAGTTTGAGGAGTTCATGTATTCACTCTGTGCTAATGCTTTGTACCGGCTCTCTATCAAAAGGAGATCTTAATATCCCTTAGTTTCCACTAGGACCCCGCTGCCAGGGGAGGGTAGGACAAAAGATGTCATGCAAGTTCTTTTCCATAAGCACGTATGACTATATTCGGAATACATGCCTACGTTAAATTGATGAATTGGAGCTAGTTCTGTGTCACCCTATGTTATAGCTATTACATGAGGAATCGCATCAGACATAATTATCCATCACTGATCCAATGCCTACGAGCTTTTCACATATTGTGCTTCGCTTATTTACTTTTTCGTTGCTACTGTTACAATTCCTACAAAACTATTATCTTTACTTTTGCCACTATTACCTTTACTATGATACCACTTTGCTACTAAATACTTTGCCGCAGATACTAAGTTATCCAGGTGTGGTTGAATTGACAACTCAACTGCTAATACTTAAGAATATTCTTTGGCTCCCCATGTGTCGAATCAATAAATTTGGGTTGAATATTCTACCCTCGAAAGCTGTTGCGATCCCCTACACTTGTGGGTTATCAGTGGGCGCCAAAACACCCTCTCCACCCCACCCTCCTCCGTCCGCCTCTGTCCGCCACCCCATCTGCCGCCGTCCTCCTCCACCATGCCGAAGCTGATACCCCGATGTCGCCGTCCATTACAAGAGATCGACCTCTCTCATCCACGGCTTCAGACCGGGATCCTTGCATCCCCTCCTCTCGCTTCATTCCCGCTGTCGTCCACCTTGCCAGCACTGCTCCTACGACGGTCTCGTCCACCGCGCCCTGCCGCCACTGTCTACCCTCCTAGATCTGCTTCCACGCCACCGACATCCATCGCTACCGCAGCACAGTCAAATTCTCAGCAGATGCGTACACGGCGCCGCACCAGAGGCGGTACTCTTTCGTATCTGCTCAACTTATTTATCGCCGCAAGAAAATAGATCGCCACTTCTTTACTTTGATTTCTTGTCTTGGTTGTGAAGTTACCTTTGTCCGGTTTGCACCTTCAGATCCACCATGGCACGCTCAACACTATACTCCTAATGCTTATGGTTTTCCCCTTTTATATTCCACACTAGTTAAATCACAGTAGACTAAATTTCAAAATTGGGTCAGTCGATTTTTCAGAGCTCGCTGGAGTTTGCCGGTGCGAACAAAGGGGCTTGGGTGGTTGTGGGGCCTCGCCGAACGAACAAAACTCGATGTGGGTGGGGGTTGGGGCGGGGGTGGGGGTGGGGGTGGCGGAGGAACACAGGCGGTGGGGACCGGTGGTCCGGTCGGCGGCCCGTGCGGTGTTCTGTATGGGAAGAATCAGAGACGAGGAAGAAGATGGGTTAGTAGACGTAGGATCTTCATCCAACCGCCTGAAATGGTCGAGAGACAGCTGGGATTTGCATTCTTAATGCGCTCTGGTTCATCATGTGTGGGCACTGCGCAACCAACATTTTATTATCCAAAATCTGCTTGCTCTTCTTTACCATGTTCCTCTTCCGTTCTTCTTTAATATGTACTCTCTCCGTTCCTAAATACAAGTCTTTGTATAGATTCCACCATGGACTACATATGGAGCAAAATGAGTGAATCTAGACTCTAAAATGTATCTGGATACATATGTATGTGATCCATAGTGGAAATCTCTACCAAGACTTATATTTTGGAACGGAGGGAGTATGATAGTAGTACAGTATGTTCCTTGTACTAAAGATGAGCAGGGACATTTGCAGCGTAGAGGTCTATACGGTCGGTTGTGATGGACACTTTGAGCCTCTTTGATTCGTAGGATTTTGTAAACATAGGAATAGGATTTGTAGTGACCTGCCACTTGAATCCTATAAAATAGCAAGGAAATGCGGGGAGCTGTGTCGCCTTTGAGAGTTACACTGATATTAACAGTACCGCACCTTCAGTTGAAGAGAACTCCGAAGCCTTTCTAGCCTTACCAGCAGTACTAGCACATATATTCCAGCAAGTTCCACTTTGCTGATTTTACTCTGATGCGTATGGTTTTCCCCGTTATATCTACACTATGATCTGTGTAGCTGCTTTGTGTCGCACTAGCAGCAGTGCACTCTTGAAGCTAAACACTGCAATGACTTACAAAATTGGCACCAAGGCATTGAGTGCCATTCTGGATGCAATGAAACTCATACGCTCCCCACCTGTTGATTCTTGTTCAGAATATGATCCTAATGACTATTCTAACCTCGAGGAGTCAAAGGCAGATGGCCTGTCCTGTTCACCCATCAAGGTGCATGTTCTAATTTGGCAAGGTTTTATTGATTGCGGGTATCTTGCATATGTTGTCTTGCATTTCTTCTACTTTGTTGCACCGCCATCTGCTTAGTTTACTCATCATATATGTCGAGATGCCACGCCCATCCATTATCAATACATATTCCATCTGCCATCCTACCATGTTTTTGCACTCAAATGTTGTTCTTGTGCATCATACATCAAAAAGGAAGAGGGTGATTGCCGAACCTGAAGGAGCACCAGCAAAGTCCTTGAAAAACGTGGTGGTGCCGGAGAAATCAGACAGCACCCCACTTATATTGGTTGTACAACCAGTGACACAAAATGTAGGACCGACTCCAACAGACTGTACCCATACTTCACTGGCCACACCACTAGCCCCACCACACAGGACCTGCACTCCAGCAAAAGGTATACCGATTTCATTTGCCATAGCACCAGCCGTACCACAGAAAAATCCCACTCCAGCAAAAAGTACAACAAGTCCACCGGCCGAAGACCTATCCCAACTTCAGAGACGGCCAATTCCTACAGATTGGAACCCCATTCCATTTATTCCCAGTTTAAAAGACAATGCTTTCAATGTTGTTAGGGACTACGTGCATATATTCCCATCATGGGAAGATTATTGCGAAGACAAACACCATTTTCACATCTTCCTGTCCAACTTATGTGTAAGTGCTATTATTCATGGTTATTATTTTCCTGTTTTCTGCTGATTGAACACATCAATGATTATATTACATTGTTGTAACTAGGCGAGGGTCAATCTGGATAGTCATGACGAGCAAAGCATGCTTGTGCTTTTCAAGGAAGCATTGCAGCAGTATCGGTGTTACCTGAGGAAATCACACTTTGATGGCAAGTCTATAAACAAATTTCCGGTGAAGTCTCTTGTGCTAAATTTAGAAGACATTGAATGGAAAAACCTTGTTATGCACTGGCCTCGTTCCCAGGATGAGGTATTGTCTATGAAATCACATGACAATTTGAACTTCTACTTTTCTGCATGTGCCTTACGGATCTTTTTTGCAGGAAATCTGCTCGAAGAAGAATTCCGGTTTGAAAAGAATGACAGGATATCGCAAATATGCTACCCGCTGCTTTGCTCTTATTAGTACCTATTGTCCTGTATCACTGTACTTGCATAAATACCTGGTTCATTATGTGACAGCAGTATGCATGATAGCTTGCTTATCAATTGTTCGCTCCAAATTATCTGATCTGTATGAATGGTTACATTAGTGTAGAATATATCCAATGCCAATGTTTTTTTAGCTCTGCATTGTTCTTGTAAGTACATGTTGTCCTTTATCATTGTACTTATAATGATAGGTAGTTGTTCATGTACCATCACTCTGCAGTTTATTTTCCTTTGCCCTCCATTTTCTACACATCAGATCTATATTTACTCTTACCATAAGGTTGGTACTGAAGAAGTTTAGCTGTGCATTGCTCTTGGTTGTATCTTTTGCATGTATCGCTGCACTTACATTTATAGCTACTTGTTTATGTAGCATCACTCTTCATCTTATCTTAAATATTCTCAATTTTTTCGTATATTATCACATCAATATTTACTCTTAACAAAATGTAGAATAAAGGCAATGCTTATGAAGAAGATTCCGTGGTAAACTTCTTGAATTGCCGCCCCCCCATCAGCATGGACAAGGCCTTTATAGAGCCTGTCTTCACAAATAATGTAAGTTTGTACTTCTCAAGCCTTCAAACTTTGTTGTATATATTTGGTTAGGCATGACTGCAATAGCTGTTTATTTTTGGTGTTTGCATCAAATTGCATGTTTAAAGTTTATTATGTAGTTCATAAACAAAAGTTTGTCCTTCTCAATTTAAGTTTTCAGTTGTACAACCAAGTTCCTTCTTCATACCATGTAAATTAAACTATACAGAGCAAGTGATCTTCTTTTGCACTGCATGTATGCTTCTGTTCTTCATCCGTAATCCAGTGGTGTGGTGAACCTACCCACTACAACACAATGTCATATTCTGCAATGTCTTAACTATGAACAATGTCATATCATTCTACTACTATTTAAACCATCTCTCTATTTGCCAATCTGAAATGGGATAAATTGAGAGCACACTCACCATTGATACTTATGAGTTCTTGATCTGTAATCCAGTGGTGTCGTGAAGCTACCAACTCCTTCACAATGTCATTTCTTGCCATGTCTTGACCTGAACAATACCATATTGTGTTAATGCAATTTTAAACTGTGTCACTTTATTCGTCAGTAAGAAATGTGATGAATTGTCAGCACTGATACTTTTATGTGAAAAACCTGTCATCTGTCTGCTTATTTATCTTTCAGAGTGAGGAAGATATAAGTGTTGAACAAGCGCAGTCTCATCATCTTGCTCAGCTGCTTGCGCTGCAGCTCCCCAGTAGGGCTAACCTTTCTTGAACTTTATTGAAGTGTTGTCGGTTTTGTATATTTTTTTGTCGGCGTGTTTGTTTGCACTGGTGGCGATCTTTGATGCCCAATGTATGTAATATGTTGTCTGCTTGTGCTTTATTATCGTAGTGACAATCTTTGATGCCTAGTGGATGTAATATGTTGTAATTTCTTTATTGCATAGTCTAGATTTTTTCTTATTCACGATGCTGCAGTTATTTTAATGTATATATATCCTGTCTTCGCAGTAAACCGGCCAAACCATAAAATTATGATACATAATCGGGTCGTCATGCAATCACGATGTAGGTTGGGCCTGAAACATGCCGAACAGCTCACGGGCCGGCAGCAGCCCGAAATGGACCCCGGCCCATGATTGTGCGAATCAAATCATGGGCTTTTAATAGGCCAAAATTGTCTCGGTCCTTGTTTGGCCCAATCAGATATCGGCTGCGAGCAGGCCGGATGCAAACCGGGCCGTAGTTAGGCCCAACTATATGACGGGCTTTTAACAGGCCAAAATTAATATAGGGCCGAAATGTTAAAAGGGCCCTTAACAGGCCGAAACTAATATCAGGCCGAATTACTAAGTGGGCCTTTAGCAAATGGGCCCAAAAGCATAGCGTCCAGTTGACGGGTCAAATCTGATATGGGCCATAATTGAGCCCAAAGCCTCTTAAAGGGCCAGACCTGATCTGGGCCATAATTTGGCCCAGGATGTGGTAGGCTTTTAATGGGCCGGATCTCATATGGGCCATTATTAGGCCCAGAACGTGGCAGGTCGTTAATGTACCGGATCAAATATGGGCCGGCATTTGGCCCAAAACATGGCGGCCAGTTAATGGGCCGGCTTACTAGGGTCCTCAAAATCTTGTGGGCCTACATCTGGGTCGGCCCATTAATGTCGGCGAAATCTCGTGGGCCTTTAGCTGGGCCGGCCCATTATGATCTGCAAGAATCTTGTGGGCCTTTACCTGGGCTAGCCCATTATGGCACACAAAAATCTTGTGGGCCTTTACCTGGGCCGGCCCATTATGGCCCGCAAAATCTTGTGAGCCTTTAGCTGGGCCAGCCCATTATGGTCCGCAAAATCTCGTGGGCCTTTAGCTGGGCCGGCCCATTATGGTCCGAAAAATCTTGTGGGCCTTTAGTTGGTCTGGCCCATTTAAACTTGATGGGCCGGTCCACGTGTCAACATATCATAGGCGCGTCTCACCCATTGGATGAGTGACACCTGTGCCAACGCGAACTTGACACGTGTCTCCTCCAGCCAATGATGATTTTACACATGGAAAATCCCCATTGGTCGGGGCTGTTAACGGGTTATCAGATCCAAAGCCCGACATGATAGCTTAACGGTGTTCCGTTATGGTGGATGCCATGTGTCGGTCACCCTTGACGAAAGCACTTATGTGACGCGTGATTTATCGTCATGGAAGTGGACACTTCCGTGATGATAATTTTGGTAATGTCATGGAACACTTCTACGAAAGCACAGGTATGACTATCTTGATTCTGTCATAAATTTGTCATGGATGTACATGCATGACAAAAAACGTGACTTACTATGACAAACACGTATCATCATGGAAGTGTAATTTTTTGTGGTGTGAGGTAGTAAGTTTGTCCTCCGACTTCCAAGGCAGGGGCTCACCATCATAAGAGGATGCCCTAGTCTCCTGAGTCCTTCAACTGGCAGCTAAACTCATACCTTTAAATCTTGATTCATACTCGAAAACTTGATTTTGAAGATCATAGATTTGGCTTTGTAGAAAATTGATTTGCTTGTTGAAGGTGAAGACGATGTCCTTCATAGACTGGCCATCCACCATGTGATCACGGGTGAATTCTGTGATCATGGAGTGATTGGCACTGAGTCCACGCTTCACCATCCCTTGGCACTTGAAGATATCTAGCTTCACCGCCTCGGGCCTGGCCTTGACGCTTTTCGTCCTCTTGGGCCCTTGAATATCCCGGATGTGGAGCACCCCCTCATGCATCTCAATGGCTTGAGGGTGCTTCATAACCTCCGACAAGTACGGGTTGATGACCTTCTCGAAGAACTTGTCCTACGAGGAGCTTGGTGGAGCCATGACGATCTAGATCTGACAAGAAAACAACATGAAAATAATAAGAGAGGATTTCTCTGCGATGCGGTGGTCAAATCATCCAGGGGTATATATAAAGATTGTTTATCTTGGGAAACAAGCATATGGAAGATAAACGAAGTCAGAAAGGTACCCGAGGGGCCCACCACACACCAGGGCGCGCTAGGTGCGGCAGGCGCGCCCGGTGTCTTGTGGGCACCTGGGTTACCTTCCCGGTTGTTTCTTATTTTCCTATGTTTTCTAATATTCCAAAACTAACAAAAAATACTTTTGCGGATTTTTTAGAGTCCATTTACTTACCGTATCATGTACCTCTTCCTTTTCAGGGCTCGGGACTGTTCTAGAAGGTTTCTTTTATGTGGTCCTCCGGTATGATGGTTTGGATAATATTGCTTTCAACATTAATAGGCATACCTGAGATATAGTGCTTAATTCTTTGTCCATTGACCACCTTCGGGTTAGTACCTTCGGCATTATTAATCTTAATAGCTCCAGAGCGATAAATTCCTCGATAATATATGGTCCTTCCCATTTGGAAAGAAGATTTCCTGCAAAAAATCTAAAACGAGAGTTGTACAATAGAACATATTCACCAACTTTGAATTCCCGCTTTTGGATTATTTTGTCATGCCATCTTTTAATTTTTTCTTTGAATAGTTTGGTATTTTCATAAGCTTGGGTTCTCCATTCATCTAGTGAGCTAATATCAAATAACCTCTTTTAACCAGCAAGTATGAAATCATGGTTGTGTTCTTTATTTTTCCAATATGCTTTATGTTCTAACTCAAGAGGTAAATGACAAGCCTTTACATAGACAATTTTATATGGAGACATGCCTGTCGGTGTCAAAACTGGCGGATCTCGGGTAGGGGGTCCCGAACTGTGCGTCTAGGCGGATGGTAACAGGAAACAAGGGACACGATGTTTTACCCAGGTTCGGGCCCTCTTGATGGAGGTAAAACCCTACGTCCTGCTTGATTGATATTGATATTGTGGATGTTTACAAGAGTGGATCTACCACGAGATCAAGGAGGCTAAACCCTAGAAGCTAGCCTATGGTATGATTGTAATGGTTGTTGTTGTCGTGTCCTACGGACTAGAGCCATCCGGTTTATATAGACACCGGAGAGGGCTTGGGTTACATAGAGTCGGTTACAATGGTAGGAGATCTACATATCCGTATCGCCAAGCTTGCCTTCCACGCCAAGGAAAGTCCCATCCGGACACGGGACGAAGTCTTCAATCTAGTATCTTCATAGTCTTGGAGTCCAGTCGATGATGATAGTCCGGCCGATGACAGTTCGGCTGATGATGGTAGTCCGGCTATCCGGACACCCCCTAATCCAGGACTCCCTCAGTAGCCCCTGAACCAGGCTTCAATGACGATAAGTCCGGCGCATATATTGCTTGGCATTGCAAGGCGGGTTCCTCCTCCGAATGATAGAAGATTGTGAACACCGGGATAGTGTCCGGCTCTGCAAAATAAATTCCACATTCCACCGTAGAGAGAATAATATATACACAAGTTCAATCTGCTGACGTTTTTTGCGGCATGACGTCACGCCACTACCAAGCCATTACTTGAATCGTTTTTTACTCTATCACCTCAGCGCATTTAGCGAAGCGGTTTCCCTGGCACGTCTTGTCGAAGCAGAGATCGTGTTCGCCCTTAATCCGGGATTCTCATCAATACGGACGTGGGTAACCCAACCGCGCCATTGATGATGACGCTTGGGGGATAAGCGAGTTTTACCAGGCCAGTGGGGGACGCGTAGACTTCGCCCGCCCATATAAGGGATAAGGATTCACCTTTTCACCTACGCCTTCTTCCTCCTTTGCTTATCCATCTCCGCGCACTCGAGCTCCAGTGCCCAAGCCCGCACATCTCCTCTCAACCTTCCCCAGTTATGTCCGGAGCGGGAGGCAAGTGGATGACCTCCTCCGTTACGGAGGAGCACATCGAAAGACTGCGCAGCGCCGGCTACCTGTCCGGCGACATCGCGCACCGGCTGCCCGACGAGGGGCAGCTCATCCCCACCCCCAGGCCCCATGAGAGGGTCGTTTTTCTTCCCCACTTCCTACGCTGACTGGGTTTTTCACTTCACCCCTTTGTCCGGGGGCTCATGTTCTACTACAGCCTGGATTTCCATGATCTGGCGCCGAACTTCATCCTCAACATGTCGGCGTTTATCATCGTGTGCGAGGCCTTCCTCTGCATCCAGCCCCACTTCGGCTTGTGGCTCAAGACCTTCAATGTCAAGCTGAAGGTAGTGAAGGGCACTCAAGCGGAGTGCGGAGGCGCCATGTTGGGCAAGATGCCCAACGTCCTTTGGTTTGAAGGGGCCTTCGTGGAATCCGTCAAGGGGTGGCAATCGGGGTGGTTCTATATCACCGAGTCGCGCGACCCTACGTGGGCAGCGGCCCCCGAGTTCAGATCTGGTATCCCCACGCAGCTCACCTCCTGGAAAGAGAAGGGCTTGCTATGGGGTAGTTCGGAGGAGCTGACAGGACTCCAAGCCTGTATCCAGAAGCTGGTGAAGAAGCTCAGGCTGGTTAACGTGGTCCAAGTCATGCTCGTCCGCCGGGTTCTCCCATGCCAAGAGCGGGCATTCAATCTGTGGGAGTTCAATCCGGAACAGCACCAGGCGCTGAGCGGGCTCTTCGACACGACGTACGAAGGCACCTGGAGGGTGCTGTTTAAGGGCGCCGAAGCCCCCGCATCCGCGACTGAAGATCGCGGATTTCGCTCGCAGCGCCAAGCCGACGAGGTAAGTGATTCTACCCCTTTACGGACACTTGCTTTTCATAGTTTGACTCTATGCGGGTTTTAATTTCCCCTTTTCCTTTGACAGAATTGGATGAGGAAGGCGGAGCAGATTATATGCCCGGCTCCCATGCCAGAAAACCTAGTAGACGCCCGTCTAGCGAGGCTGCTGGTTCTGGCACCGCACGTGGTGCCGGAGAAGAAGGCCAAGAAGGAGGCCACGGGTGCTCGAAAGAGTTCCCGCTTTCAGGTGTCCGACGACTCCGGGGCGGACTCCTCCCCCGAAAATGAGGAGGAGAAGGAGGACTCTCTCCCAGAGGAGGGAAAGAGGAAGAGGAAGGCTTCCCCAACAGGGGAGGCCGAAGGGTCCAAGAGGGGAAGGACTATTCCCCCGGACAGCTCCGCCAACATCAACGTTGGCGAGGAAGAATGGCCTTCAAGGGCCAGGCCTCCAGCGAGATCGTAAGTATCCGGATTCCTGAGTGATTTATAATTTCTTTTTGTGTGTCACATAGTGTCATTCTGATGCCGCATGCTGCCTGTAGTCCGGGGCCAATGATGATCTCCCCGCTTCCTCGAGCGGGTCGTTGGCTCCGTCGGATGTAGACTCCATCCCGACCGCCTCCACCCCTCGCGACACCAAGGACGCAGAGGTGGGATCCCAAGAAGGGACCCATCAGGGGGAGGCTCCGGAGGCGCCACAAGGCGTCCTCCCGGACTTTGCGCCGGACTCCATATCAGAACCCGCAGTGGTTCCAGAGTCCGGCCGGCGGCCCCTTCGCACGAAGGGCAAGACCGTTTTGCCGGCGGCTTCCGTACAACCGGAGGCGCCGGACAATTTGTTGGAGGCGCTCCAGAGCGCTTCCATCGAGGAAGAACACCGCACTATTATGAGTGCGGTGATTCAGAAGGTACAGCTCGCCAAAAGCGGGCTGACCGAAGCCTGCAGTAGCCTTCTATCAGTCTTTGAGGTAAGAAGTTAAAAATACGCAATGTAATACCGCATAGATAGTAGCCCCTGATGCTCGGTTCGGTGTTCGGAAAGAAAAGCCGGACTGAGGATCTGAAATAAAAAAGAAGATATACGCAGGGTTGCTAAAAAATCATGTCAATATGGGTTGCAGGCTGCGCTGCTGACCTCTGCCGCACTGACTGCGGAGGTCGGTGCTTTGAAGCAGGAGCTCGAGCGGTCCGAGCAAGAGCTCGGCCGCTCCAAGAAGCAGCTCCAGGAAAAGAAGGTGAGTAACACCACTTTGAACTTGTACCTTACAGAAAAGGATTTAGGTTGCAACAAAAAATAACAAGGATAACATGGGTACTGCAGGGGCCACGAACGAGGTGGCGACCCTGAAGGAGGCCATGTCCGCGGCTGAACACAATGCGGCCGCGAAACGGGCAGAGCGAGAAAAGCAGGAGGCGCAGGTGGCGGTGGTTCGGCAAGAGCTCCAGGCTCTCATGGAAAAGCATGAGAGTTTGGAGCGTGACTCAAAGACTCGAGAGTCCGAGCTTGCCTCGGCTCTCGAAAGTGCCAAAACTGCCAAGGCCGATGCCCATAAGTCCCTTCAGGAGATTGAGTTGGTGAGGAAGATAGCGGCGGGTAAGGCATTTTTCATGCAAAGCAAGCATGTGAATGTAAATTACGTGTTACTTACCCGAATTCGGAGCTTTCCAGGGGCGTTTGCAGATCTGCCTCGCAGTGTGTCTGATGCCGCCGCATTCTACCGAGCCGAGGAGGGAGCTCAACGGAGAAGGTCTTCTGGTCTCAGTATGCTGAGGCCGGCCATCCGGTGCCCCCTAGCGACCAGCTGAAGCAGCTGGTCGAGCTCCACAAGGCGGCCGAGCAGGCCATGAAGGGCCTCATAGTCCGGCTGTGGCCTGGAGAGGCCATGCCTGGGAGCTACTTCGGCCTCGTACGACGGTTGGTGGATGCGTGCCCCTGGGTGGAGGTTATCAAGCGCTCCGCCTGTATTGAAGGTGCTCGTCGGGCCCTTGCCCGCGCAAAGGTGCATTGGGGCAAGCTGGATGCGGAGAAGCTAATCACTGACGCGCCACCAGTGGGCAAGGAATATCGTACGCCCGAAATGTACTATAAGACTGTCCTGAAGGGTGCCCGCAAGATTGCGGATGAGTGCCCCAGGGATGTAATTACTGAGTAAATTCGCAATGTGTTATCCTGTGCGCTGAAAACTTTGTTCATATGCGCTAAGCAACGCTTGTTAATTTAAAATATTACCTTCTGTGCGGCCGTTTATTAAATCTGAGAGATGGCAAGTCGTCGGCTTCAGCCCCCATGCCACGAGTGCTGGGGTGTTCGGGATAAACTTGAGCACTCTTGTTCCCATTTTTGGGTCCATCTAGGGAGGCGCTCAACACAACGAACAAGGCAACCGGACTTATAGTGCTTGAACACTCTCACTTAGCCATAGAATTCTATAATTTTAAATTTCGGCGAAGCCCCTAGTATTCGGAAGACCGAATTAGGGGCGCTATCCATGCCTTCGTCGGACATTATCCGGAACTTCGCTCGAAGCGGCGTAGGTCTTTAAGGACCCGAAAGGACCTCTCGAACAGCGACCAGTCTCTCGCCTTATCGTGACAGTCAGTTTTAGCTTTCTCCACTAAGGCGTTAACCCGGCTCAACCGGGGCGCAATCGCAGTGGTTCTCCCAGTGCTACCTTAGCCGATAGAATAGAACGTAAGGTGCCAAACATGGGAGCCGGGCAAACCCAACTATTGACCCAAGACATGATTCGGAGCCGATTCATATAATGCTATAAGTTCGGGGTGTCGCACTTGTGAAAGTGTTCAGACTTTATCACACCATAATACGGGGAACATAAGCCCCTGGTGTATTTGGCCGTACCAAAATGTATGGATGCAACATGTCGTAAATGAACATATATATATAAGGTAATGCAATTATGGGCAAAAAGTGCTGCATTTTATTCGAGAAGATCTGCTATGAGTGCGGAATGATACAAATAGTGCGGAAAGCAAGGGATTGGACGAATTAAAGGCGTCTCCCTCCAGGGGTAGGCCGCGGAATGGTGTAACAAATTTAATGCTCATAATGGAGACCACCTGGGTGTTCGTCGCGGCCTTTGTCCCTCCCTGGCTGTTGCATCATGAGTTCGGCAGGTTCGCCGCCGGACAGAGTTCTGTATAAAAAAGAGAGAAATAAAAGATAAAAAAGAGCGACACACTTGGGAGCCCCTGATGTGGTCAAACCGCACTCTGGGTCTGTTGTGGTTGTGCCTCTCCCCCTATGCCCATGGTATCTCCAGGGCGTAATTATGTACGCGGAGAGTTTGTCTTACAATTGTGCGAGGGCTGGGGTTGAGGTCGCATTGCTACGCGTGCTCGGAACGTGCCAGGTGGTCTTGGTTGATGTTGCTCCGGGCGTGTTTGGCCGTGTCCGGTCGTTTAACGGCCGGACTCGAAAATTGCCTTAAAAGTCTGCTCTGTACTTCTGCCGCGAGAGCCGCTGTATGTTCCTCCGTTCGGAGGGAGCGTTCCGTGTTTCCATTGACCGTGATGACTCCACGAGGGCCTGGCATCTTGAGCTTAAGGTATGCATAATGCGGCACCGCGTTGAATTTGGCGAATGCGGTTCGTCCGAGCAGAGCGTGATAGCCACTGCGGAAAGGGACTATGTCGAAGATTAACTCCTCGCTTCGGAAATTATCCGGGGATCCGAAGACCACTTCCAGTGTGACTGAGCCTGTACAACTGGCCTCGACACCTGGTATGACGCCTTTGAAGGTTGTATTTGTAGGTTTAATCCTTGAAGGGTCTATGCCCATCTTGCGCACTGTATCCTGATAAAGCAGGTTCAGGCTACTGCCGCCGTCCATCAGGACTCTTGTGAGGTGAAATCCATCGACGATTGGGTCTAAAACCAATGCGGCGAATCCGCCATGGCGGATACTGGTCGGATGGTCTCTTCGATCGAAAGTGATCGGGCAAGAGGACCATGGGTTGAATTTTGGGGCGACTGGCTCCATCGCGTATACGTCCCTTAGTGCACGCTTCCGCTCCCGCTTGGGTATATGCGTTGCGTATATCATGTTTACCGTCCGAACTTGAGGGAGGAATCCCTTTTGTCCTCTGTTGTTCGGCGGCCGGGTCTCTTCCTCGTCATCGTTGTGTAGCCCCTTGTCATTGTATTCGGCGATTAATTTTCCTGCCTGCTTGAATACCCAACAATCTCTGTTGGTGTGGTTAGCTGGCTTTTCGGGGGTTCCATGTATTTGACAGGAGCGGTCGAGTATTCGGTCCAAATTGGACGAGCCCGGAGTGGTTCTTTTGAATGGCTTCTTCCGTTGACCGGGCTTGGAGCCTCGGAATCCGGCGTTGACTGCCGTATCCTCATTGTTGTCGCTGTTAATGCGGCGTTTGTTTTTGTTTTGACGCGACCTGCCATTGCGGTCCTTGGTATCCGGACTGCTAGCGTTTTTGCTGAGGTTGTTGCTGCGAGCTAGCCAGCTATCCTCTCCCGCACAAAAGCGGGTCATGAGTGATGTGAGGGCTGCCATGGATTTCGGCTTTTCCTGTCCTAGGTGCCGGGCCAGCCACTCGTCGCGGATGTTATGTTTGAAGGCAGCGAGGGCCTCTGCATCCAGACAGTCGATGATTTGATTTTTCCTTGTTAAGAACCGTGTCCAGAATTGCCTGGCCGATTCGTCTGGCTGCTGGATTATGTAGCTTAGGTCATCTGCGTCCGGTGGTCGCACGTACGTGCCCTGGAAGTTGTCGAGGAATGCGGCTTCCAGGTCTTCCCAGCATCCAATTGACTCTGCGGGCAGGCTGTTAAGCCAATGCCGAGCTGGTCCTTTAAGCTTGAGCGGGAGATATTTGATGGCGTGAAGATCGTCGCCGCGGGCCATATGTATATGGAGGAGATAATCCTCAATCCAAACCGCGGGGTCTGTTGTGCCATCGTAGGATTCGATATTAACGGGTTTAAACCCTTCAGGGATTTGATGATCCATTACTTCGTTAGTGAAGCATAGTGGGTGTGCGGCGCCTCTGTATTGAGCAATATCGCGACGTAGATCGAGAGAGCGTTGTCTGCTGTGTTCGGCCCGGCCGGAGTAGTTGTATCCGGCGCGACGGTATTCGTCGTGGGTCTTGGGGTGCCCACATGATCCATAGATAGATCTGGATTGTCTTGCCTTGTCCTCTAATATATCCCGCAAGTCCGGCGCGTTCCCCCGTGGCTTCATGCTTTTTTAGCGATGCCGGGGTACGGTTTTGGTGGAGGGCTTGCATGCCTCTCTGTCGCGGCCACGAGGTGGTCGGTCTGCCGTATTGTGCGCTGGTGATGCAGGTTTGTACGCTTCCTCCTCTAGTCGGGGGAGCAACTTGCGTTTTGGGTAACTTTTGGAGGGGCGTTCGAGTTCATATTCTTCGGCCGCGAGGACCTCGGTCCATCTGTCGGCTAGTAGGTCTTGATTAGCTTGAAGCTGTTGCTGCTTTTTCTTTAGGATGTTTGCCGTGGCCATTAGCCTGCGTCTGAAACGCTCTTGTTCGACGGGATCCTCAGGCACGACGAATTCGTCGTCGTCGAGGTTTGCCTCGTCTCCGGAGGGAGGTAAGTAATTATCATCCTTGACCTCTTCGCCTGCCGCCCTCTCGTGAGGGCTTGCTTCTGCCTCCTCCTGCGCTGGATCGTGCTGGAGGGGGTTGTCTTCATCACTTTCTGGGGTGTTATTATCTCCTGTGCCGGAATCTCTATTCTTGCTGTGGCGGGATTTAGAGCGGCGCCGCTGATGCCGGCGCTTGGGCTTTTTCTTTAAGGAATCGGCCTCCGTTGCTTCTTCGCCGTCCCCATCTTTTGGGGTGTCCACCATATATATGTTGTATGACGAGGTGGTCTTCCAGTGTCCTGTAGGCACTGGTTCTTGATAGTCTCCAGCATCGTCGTCCATACCGTCGATGTCTTCGGAGTCGTAGTCGAGTACGTCGGTTAGATCGTCGACGGTGGCTACGAAGTGGGTGGTGGGTGGGCTCTGAATTTCTTCGTCGTCCGCGTCCCAACCATCCTGGCCGTAGTTCGGCTAGGGCTCTCCGGATAGCGAGAGATGCTTCAGCGAATTTAAGATATCGCCGAAGGGTGAGTGCTGAAAGATGTCCGCAGTGGTGAATTCCATGATCGGCGCCCAGTCGGATTCGACTGGCAGGGGCGCAGGAGGTTCAGAGTCCGGCAGAGAGTCCGGCACCTCGGAGTCATGAGCTTTATGCGGGACAAGGTAAGTGTTCGGCTCCATCGCCCCTCTCAATGAAAGCACCAATGTCGGTGTCAAAACCGGCGGATCTCGGGTAGGGGGTCCCGAACTGTGCGTCTAGGCGGATGGTAACAGGAGACAAGGGACACGATGTTTTACCCAGGTTCGGGCCCTCTTGATGGAGGTAAAACTCTACGTCCTGCTTGATTGATATTGATATTGTGGATGTTTACAAGAGTGGATCTACCACAAGATCAAGGAGGCTAAACCCTAGAAGCTAGCCTATGGTATGATTGTAATGGTTGTTGTTGTCGTGTCCTACGGACTAGAGCCATCCGGTTTATATAGACACCGGAGAGGGCTAGGGTTACATAGAGTTGGTTACAATGGTAGGAGATCTACGTATCCGTATCGCCAAGATTGCCTTCCACGCCAAGGAAAGTCCCATCCGGACACGGGACGAAGTCTTCAATCTTGTATCTTCATAGTCTTGGAGTCCGGTCGATGATGATAGTCCGGCCGATGACAGTTCGGCTGATGATGGTAGTCCGGCTATCTGGACACCCCCTAATCCAGGACTCCCTCAATGCCCATAGTATTTTTATAAGTTGTTCTATAAGCCCAAAGTGCATTATCCAATTTCTTAGACCAATTCTTTCGGGGCCTATTGACAGTTTTTTGTAATATTAATTTATTTCTCTATTGCTAAGTTCAACTTGACCACTAGATTGAGGATGATAGGGTGATGCAATTCTATGGTTAACATAATATTTAGAAAGCATTTTACGAAAAGCACCATGAATAAAGTGTGAACCACCAAGAGTCAATAAATATCTAGGGACTCTAAACCTTGGGAAAATAACTTCCTTAAGCATTTTAATGGAGGTGTTATGATCAGCACTACTATTTGGAATAGCTTATACCCACTTAGTAACATAATCAATAGCAACCAAAATATGTGTATACCCATTAGAGGAAGGAAAAGGTCCCATATAATCCAAACCCCAAACATGAAATAGTTCAACAACAAGTGAATAATTCATAGTCATTTCCTGACGCTTACCAATATTACATATTCTTTGACATTCATCACAAGACAAGACAAACTTACGGGCATCCTTGAAAGAGTGGGCCAATAAAAACTAGATTGTAATACCTTGTGCACATTCCTATCTCCTGCATGATGTCCTCCATAGGCTTTGGAGTGACACTTATGTAGGATTTGTTCCTATTCATGCTCAGGTACACAACGTCTAATAATACCATCTACTCCTTCTTTATAAAGATGTTGGTCATCCCAAAAGTGATGTATTAAGTCACATAAGATTTTTTTATTTTGTTGGTATGCGAAACTAGGTGGTATAAATATGGCAACAATATAATTAGCATAGTCAGCATACCAAGGAGTGTTATGAGAAGCATTTATCACGGCTAGTTGTTCATCAGGAAAGCTATCATCAATAGGTAGTAGGTCATCAAGAATATTTTCTAACCTAGACAAGTTATCAGCTACGGGGTTCTCAACTCCTTTTCTATCAGTGATATGTAAGTCACATTCTTGTAGCAAGAGAACCCACCTAATGAGTCTATGTTTAGCATCTTTTTTCCATAAGATATTTTATAGCAGCATGACCAGTGTGAACAATTACTTTGGAATCAACGATGTAAGATCTGAATTTATCACAAGCAAACGCAACTGCTGAAAAACTCTTTCTCAGTAGTAGCATAGTTTCTTTGGGCAGTGTCTAGAGTTTTGCTAGCATAATGGATAAGATTTAATTTCTTATCAACTCTCTATCCTAGAACATCACCAATAGCATAATCACTAGCATCACACATAATTTCAAAAGGCAAGTTCCAATCAGGTGGTTGAAAAATAGGTGCAGGAGTTAAGGCTTTCTTAACTGTTTCAAATGCTTCTATACAATCATCATCAAAAACAAATGGAACATCATTTTGTAAAATATTAGTAAGAGTCCTAGAAATTTTAGAGAAATCTTTAATAAATCTCCTATAGAAACCAGCATGACCAAGGAAACTACGAATACCTTTGATGTCCTTAGGACATGGCTTTTTCTCAATTGCATCAACTTTAGCTTTATCCACCTCAATACCTTGTTCAGAAATTTAGTGCCCCAAGACAATGCCTTCATTAACCATAAAGTGGCACCTCTCCCAATTCAAGACAAGATTACTTTGTTCACATCTCTGCAAAACTCGATCGATTAAGCAATCATCAAAAGAAGTTCCATAAACGGAGAAATCATCCATGAAAACCTCAACAATCTTTTCACAAAAATCAGATAATATAGTAGTCATACATCTTTGAAAGGTAGCAGGTGCATTACATAATCCAAAAGGCATCTGTCTATAAGCATAGGTTCCAAAAGGGCAAGTAAAGGTGGTTTTCTCTTGATCAGGTTGTGAAATAGGTATTTGAGAAAACCCAGAATATCCATCAAGAAAACAAAAGTGTGTGTGCTTAGATAATATTTCTAGCATTTGATCAATAAAAGGCAGAGGGTATTGATGCTTTCTAGTAGCTTTATTTAATTTTCTAAAAATCAATTACCATTCTATAGCCAGTAACAATTCTTTGTGGGATAAGTTCATTTTTGTCATTAGGAACAACAGTGATACCTCCTTTCTTAGGGACACAATGAACAAGACTTACCCATCTATTATCAACTATGGGATAGATTATACTTGCTTCTAGAAGTCTAGTATTTCAGTTCTTACCACTTCTTTCATCTTAAGATTTAATCGTCGTTGGTGATCAACAATGGGTTTAGCATCAGGTTCCATATTAATGTTGTGTTGACATAGAGTGGGACTAATGCCCTTAAGATCGTCAAGAGTATATCTAATAGTAGCACGGTGCTTCCTCAGAATTATAAATAATCTTTCTTCTTCATGTTCTGAAAGGATAGCACTAATAATAACAGGATATATCTTTTTGTCATCAAGATAAGCATATTTCAGAGTGTCTAGAAATTGTTTTAATTTCAACACAGGATCATCCTTAGACGGAGGAGGATCTCCTAGGGTTTCAATAGGCAAACTATGTTTAAGGGGAGGTTGTTGTCCAAACAATATTTTATCTATTTCATTTCTTTCATGCAAGTGCATATCATTCTCATGGTCTAGCAAATATTGTTCTAGTGGATCAGTAGGAGGTACGGCAATAGAAGCAAGACCTATTATTTCATCTTTACTAGGTGGTTCTTTATAATGAGGTTGTCTATGGAACTTAGAAAAATTAAATTCATGAGACTCATCACCAAACCTAACACTGGGAGTTTCTCTGTGGCAATCTATCGTAGCATTGACAGTGTTCAATAAAGGCCTACCACAAATTATGGGACAAAAGTCATCTTGTGGGGAACCAAGAACTAGAAAATTAGTATGATATTTTATTTTCCCACACAAGACTTCAACATCTCTAACTATCCCAAGTGGTGTGATGGTGTCTCTTTTGCAAGTTTAATAGTGACGTCTATGTCTTCTATTTTAGTGGGTGCTATGTCATTCATAATTTCTTGGTATAAGGTAAAAGGAAAAGCACTCACACTAGCACCTAAGTCACATAAACCGTGGTACCAATGATCTCCTATTTTAACTAAGACAACAGGCATGCCAACTACAGGTCTATGTTTAGCTTTTTCATCGGGTTTGCAATTCTAGCAGCTTCATCACAGAAATAAATAATATGCCCATCAATGTTTTCGACCAAGAGATCTTTAACCATAGCAACACTAGTTTCTACTTTGAATTTTTTCAGAGGGTTTAGGTGCTTTAATATTACTTTTGTGAACCACCGTTGATACCTTAGCATGTTCCTTTATCCTAACAGGGAAAGGTGGTTTTCAATATGAGCAGTAGGCACAATTGGATCAAAATTGTAAATAATAGTTTCATATTTAGCTTTTATCGGGTCTTTCATTTCTTATTTAATAGGGGGATGATATTTAAACCACTTCTCCTTAGGGAGATCAACATGAGTAGCAAATGATTCACAAAAAGAAACTACTACCTCAGAGTCAAGTCCATATTTAGTGCTAAACTTGTGAAAAGAATCGGTATTCATAAAATATTTAACACAATCAAACTCCAGCTTAATACCTGACTCTTTACCTTCATCGAGTTCCCAATCTTCAGAGTTGCGTTTAATTCTTTGTAAAAGATCCCACTTGAATTCAATAGTCTTCTTCATAAAAGAACCAGTACAAGAAGTATCGAGCATGTATTGATCATCACAAGAAAGCCAAGCATAAAAATTCTGAATAATAATTTCTCTTGAGAGTTCATGATTGGGGCATGAATATAACATTGACTTAAGCATCCCCCAAGCTAGAGTCATACTTTCTCCTTCACAAGGCCAAAAATTATATATATAATTTCGTCACGATGAACTAGATGCATAGGATAATTTTTTTTGGTGAAATTCCAATTTCAATAGATTCCAGTTCCAAGATCTAATATCATCGCATAGCCTATACCATGTCAATGCTTTTACCTTCAAAGATAAAGAGAAAACCTTCTTCTTAACTTCATCTCTGGGTAAACCTGCAAGCTTAAATAATCCACAAATTTCATCCACATGTATCAGATGCATATTGGGATGCTCAGTTCCGTCTCCTGCATAAGGATTAGCTAGTAGTTATTCTATCATACCCGAAGGAATTTCATAACCAATATTTTCAGTAGGTGTAGTAGGTTGAGGGGAAACTCTTTGTGTTTCCGGTCGAGGTGAAGATTCCCCGAACAAGCCCCTCAAAGGATTATTTTCCACGGTAACAAGTGAAAATAAATTTCAGCATGTAATATAAGTTTTTCCATACCGGTTTCCACTTACCAAGAGCGCTTCACTCCCCGGCAATGGCACCAAAAAAGAGTCTTGATGACCCACAAGTATAGGGGATCAATTGTAGTCCTTCGCAAAAGTAAGAGTGTCGAACCCAACGAGGGGCAGAAGGAAGTGGCAAGTGGTTTTCAGCAAGGTAATTTCTGCAAGCACTGAAATTGTCGGCAACGAGTAGTTTGATAGCAAGATAATTTGTAACGGACAAGTAATGGTAACAGTAAATAAAGTGTAGCAAGGTAGCCCAATCCTTGTTGTTGCAAAGGACAAGCCAAAATGGTCTCGTATACTAAGCAAAGCGTTCTTGAGGGCACATGGGAATTTCATCTAGTCACTTTCATCATGTTGGTTTGATTCGTGTTCGCTACTTTGATAATTTGATATGTGGGTGGACCGATCCTTGCGTGATGTTCTTACTTTCACAAGCCTCCCACTTATGATTAACCCCCTCGCAAGCATCCGCAACTACGAGAAAAGTATTAAGATAAAATCTAACCATAACATTAAACATATGGATCCAAATTAGTCTCTTAAAAGTAGCGCATAAAATAGGGTTTAAGCTTATGTCACTCTAGCAACCCATCGTCTAATAACTACTCCACAATGCATTCCCTTAGGCCCAAAGATGATG
Organism: Triticum dicoccoides; assembly: GCF_002162155.2. Taxonomy (NCBI): domain Eukaryota; kingdom Viridiplantae; phylum Streptophyta; class Magnoliopsida; order Poales; family Poaceae; genus Triticum; species Triticum dicoccoides. Next base: position 415,220,172 of record NC_041389.1, on the reverse strand, counting down.
AAGTGTCATGTAGTCGACATCCACATAACACCATTAAGGGAATCACAACATACATATCATGAAAATATCAAACACATATCAAATTCACATGATTACTTGCAACACGAATTCTCCTGTGGCCTCAAAAACAAAGGTAACTACTCACAAATGATATTCATTCTCAAGATCAGAGGGGTATTAAATGGCATAATGGATCTGAACATATAATCTTCCACCAAATAAACCATATAGTAATCGCCTACAAGATGTAATCAACACTACTAGTCACCCACAGGTACCAATCTGAGGTTCCAGTACAAAGATTGAACATAAGAGATGAACTAGGGTTTGAGATGAGATGGTGTTGTTGAAGATGTTGATGGAGATTGTCCTCCCAAATATGAGAGGGTTGTTCGTGATGACGATGGCTTCGATTTCCCCCTCCGGGAGGGAAATTTCCCCGTCGAAATCGCTCCACCGGAGGGCAAAAGTGCTCCAACCCAAGTTCCGCCTCGAGACGGCGGCGCTCCGTCCTGAAAGTCCTCCCCCTATTTTTTTTCTTGGTCAAAAGACCTCATATACCAGTAAATGGGCACCGAAGGTGCGATGCGCTGCCCACCACCCACCAGGGCGCGCTTGGGAGGCCTAGCACGCCCTGGTGGCTTGTGGGAACCAGGTGGCCCACCTTCGGTAGTTCTTTTCTCCAAAAACTATTAAATAATCCAAAATAATTCTCCGTAAAATTTCAACTCGTTTGGAGATGTGCAGAATAGGTATCTCTAACGTAGCTTTTTCAGGTCTAGAATTCCAACTGCCGGTATTCTCCCTGTTTGTGTAGACCTTGCATATTATGAGCGAAAAGGCATTAGAATTACTCCATAAAGCATTATTATGCATAAAAACATTATAAATAGCAGTAAGAAAACATGATGCAAAATGGACGTATCAGTTGCACGAGAGCGAGCCCGCTTACGACCTGGTTCATGTCAGTGGTCGTAGTCTGTTCCAGGAGCACTAAATTTTTATTCCAGTTAATGTGAACTTTAGTTGCATGAGCAGTAAGTTTTATGTTCCTTCTATGTTGAAATTTTGTTCCATGATCACTAAAATATTGTTCTAGGAAGATAGAATTTGTTCACCTACCTCGGGAGCAAACTTGTTGCACGACTACGCAATTTATTTCGTAGGTAACTAGTCATGATTTACTTCGTGAGCGGGAAAACTTTGTTTTGCTACTACTCATAATTCAATCAGCGAGCATTAGAATTTTGTTCGACTTGTCCTCCTCTCTCCCGCGCGCGTTGCATTGGATGCATACCGGCTCGGCGGCATCGCAAGACCACGCAAGTGGAGGGCTAGAGGCGATTGATCATCAACCATAGTTGCGAATCTCTACTCCTAAAAGGAGAGTTGGTAGGCCGGTATGCATGGTTTTTTTCCACCTTCATGGTTTATTTTCGCCTCCACATCCTACCACGTCCCCTACACGCTTGTTTTTTTGTCCACCGGTTTATTTCCCTCTCCACTCTTTCCTTGCAAACGCACTTTCCTAACGTACAAAAGATAACAAATCTAACTTTCCTAACTTACTCAAATCAACCAACATGTCCCATCAGACCAGTATAGCATAATACAATTTGCTTTAGGGAACAATAACATATTTGAAGGAAACTAACATGTAAATCCTGTTATGGAAGCGCTATGTATGTGCTTAATTTTTTTACGAAAGTATTATCAAAATTAAAAAGCATAAAGAACATTCAACTTTTGAGGAGACAAAACCTGAAATTTTAGGACGTAGTCACCCTCTCAGTTTGTTATGTTAAGCAAACAGATCCTGAAACTTCATCAAGCTCCGCTTCATGTTTTATTTTTATTTAAAGTCGAGGGTTACCCGCCGACGCAACCTCCAAATCATGTTGCATCCCACCGCCTCCCTCCATGCTCCACCACCGTTGCCTACTTCCTTCCTCCTCTTCCCACGTACTCTTTTGATTCAACGCATCTCCTCTTCCCAAGTCCCTATTCTGCTTTTATGCTCAATCATCAACAGGTCCTCGGGGAGCCACCGGTTCCATAATGTCACTTTGTACCATTGAGGATGCGGGAGCTGCCAGTTCCACAATGCCACCGCTGCAATGATCATTTGCACCGCCGGTTCTGCAATGTTGTTGTCTCCATAGTACAAGAACATGGGGATCACCACCGCTCCTGACGACACAACATCGCAGCCATGCAGGAGTCATGCGGCTTTGCCGCAGTTTCTCCCCGGATGCGCGCACATGGGATGCCTCCTCTGCTCCTGAGGACGCCGCAGGCATGGCAAAACCAGTGAGTACATGTCTTACTTCCTTTTTAGTCATCATCATTTTTTGTCAGCCACGTGTTAATTTTCCTACTTAATTTCTGACTCATCAAATTGCTCTTGATTTTTAGTCATGCTTGGTGCTTTGTTGTGCACATCTACATGTGATCAGAAAGCATGTCTTGGCTGCAGGTAAAATTGAAACTTGGAGGTGATCAACTCTTATGCTTTGGTCTGTAAGAGTGTAAATTAAGCATTACATATTTCTTCGCTCTAGATTTTGAGTTTGTATTTTTAGATTTTTGTTACGTGGCCTGAAATTTAGATTTTTTGCAGTTGATATATATTTATATCTTTTGTAGATTATTTTTCCTTTGGGTTTGGCGCCAATATATGCAGTTTGAGAGTGTTAGTTTTTTAGGAAAATAAGATTTTGTTTTATTTCACCATGGTTCTTATTTACATAGTTTTGAGAGGTAGTTAACTTAAGTTTTCTTTTCAATTGACTAATTGTCAAGAAAGGGGATCAAAGAATATTTTAGCATCTAAGGAGACACGACGATTGCATGTGTGGAAAGAAGCAGCAGAGATGATTAGTTTGTCGCTATATGAACGGAGACCACATGCCATGATGTTCGCCACACAATTCTTAATTAGAGAAATTGTTTATTTAGTTTATTTTATTTTTGGTTCCATGGCAACACAAGGTCTGTGTGCATGCCACACGCATATATATCAGTTGTTGCAAGTTAAGATCATCTTCTAATCCTCTCTTAATTTTTTTTGCCAACTTAATTAATCAATCATGTCAAACTGTAGATGCAGTGACCAGATGATGCAAAGTTCCTGTTTAGTTTGACATTTTTAGTAGAAGGTTTAGTGTCAATCTAGGACAAATTCTGATTTGAAACTACTGGTGTTATAGATTTGCTAGGACTAACTAAGTTGGGTACACACCTAATGCCCTTCCTGATGTTTTTCGCTGTCGAGAATACGCTTTTAGAAAATGTGTTTTTCACTGTT
>NC_041389.1:415215493-415216698 GCF_002162155.2 Triticum dicoccoides | reverse complement strand
CCCTTGATGGATGTACCAGATCGACACAAACACGGGGGGAGGGTATCAGGGCGGAGAGCGGGCCGGTTGGCGGGCGACTCCCGCTTGGCGGTCCGTGAGGAAGTATGGTGTAAAGGAGAGAGGCGTCATGGAAAAAGTGAGGTGGGAATCATCCGGTTTTAAAGGAGAGGGCTCCAGCAAGAAATGTCCTGCTACAACGAGAAACTGACGGGGAAGGGGGTCCGGTAGAAAAAGGAAAGAGTGCGACATGGGGTGGGTTTTTCTGTTAGGCCCGCATGTTGGAGATAACATGGCGGAAAGTCCAGACAACCACATTTATCCCAACATATGGTCTAGATTTAAGGACCCCGGACTGTCAAGACAGTTGAATTTTGGGAGCCTCTTGGGCACCCATTTGATGTCTGAACATGCCCAGACGTATGAGAATTGACCTTGGATACGACCTTCATTATTTATTTAATTTATTTATATACATTGTAGCTCGTAGCAATGTATGGGCGTTCTACTTTTTTCTATAGATTATGGCAAGTAGAAATCATCAGTGAGGGAGATTCATCGCCCGGCCGGTGGGAACCGGGTGACGAGCGGCACCCGATGTCGATCAGAGACGTTCCCGTGTTTATGGCCGGATTTACAATGTGTAGCTAGATGATGATATTGTGCTCGTATTTTCCTGAATTTATTTTAGGCCTTTCGGTGATGTGTGTTTAGTGGGAGAACATTTTCTCTTCGACTATGAAGGTGTCTGTGGCGACATTGTTAATCTAAAGATAATATGCCAACTCAGAGATAGGTTATGCGTAAGGCATTCATAGGGATGCATATATGTGCACATGTACAAGCATTTGTGTATGTACAGTGTTAAAAAAGCTAGACGTGTGCAGGCACGACCTGGCGTAGACACGTTGCAAGATGCGAGGCAACATGAAACTTGTGATATGATACCATGGAACTTGTAAGGAAAGATCGATTTGGGGGGCATCCCACAAAATATAGGACGCGTCTAGGTAGCAACTGAGTGCTGCATTGGGATTCCTGGCAATCTGCTAGATTAGGAAAAAATTGTCCCCCCTTGTAAGCAATGGAAAGTTTTGCCCCCTATGTCTACACGCGATGGAACCTGCGCGTTTCCACACCGCGCTGGGAGGACGTGACTGGGATGGTCATCTGATCCCTCCTCCCACCTGATATACCCCCCACAATCA
>NC_041389.1:415171498-415214987 GCF_002162155.2 Triticum dicoccoides | reverse complement strand
CCCTCCCCTCTTTGGTCTTCTTCTCCACCAAGGAAACCTCCTACCTACAAATCGCCATGGATCTGAACCAATAGAGCTTCGAAAATGGTTTCATAGCAGCAGCAAGAAAAGATCTGCCGGTGTGTAGGAGAAGGAGGAGGTGTGATTTTTACCTTTCTCCCTATTCTTGTTCATGGTGGTTCTCCCCCTACCATCCGTCCAAGATGAGCCTTCTCTCTGTTGTTTTCTCTGGCAATTATGTTGTGCAAAAAAGTAGGCAAAAATAAGCAACGAGATTGACATGATTAGGCAAAAGTAGTGCAGATCATAAGCAACACGATTGTCATGATTAAGAAAAACTAGTGTAGATGGTAAGCAACTGTTGGCTGCTTCTTGATGCTATGAATTTCTTAAAATTGTAGCAACTGTTGTCAAAATTGCAGGCAACTAATTGTGGTACAATAATAATTTTGTTACTGGCATATCTGTTTTAAGAAAAAGTAGGTCAGGTGGTAAGCAAATTGTTGGCACATTATGTATGCTATGAACTCTAAATAATTTGTACCAACTATTGTCAAATTTGTAGGTAACTAATCGTGTCAGAACAAGCAAGTCATCATCGAGCCTTGTGCATGACTGATTACATACGTGTCGTACATGCTTGCCACAAAGTTGCCTCACCCCACCCCACCCCCAACCCCAGGAACTAGAATTACCCTAGCAAACAACTAGTGTGTACGTGCTGGGCAACCATGTGTTCATGTTTAGACAAAAGTAGTGTAGCTGCTTGTCCATGCTATGAATTCTTAAAGTCTGTACCAATTGTTATGAAACTTGTAGGTAACTAATTATGTATTGTGCATGTATAAGATGGTTTTGCAACTATAGACAACGACTAGAAAATGTTATGAAAAGGATTGTAAAAATATTACCTTGAGCTTGTGGTGGATTTCTGACAAGTTCATCCTAGGTACCGCATTGTGCTCCACCAACCCACCACCCCCATACTCTGCAAATGAATAAAATGGGAACAAGAGGCAAAACCCTGGGACGATTGTGCTGGTGACAAAAAGCTGGGATGAAGCAGCACCATTTTAAGCAGTACTGGCACATAATTTAAAAAAAGCACAACATGTCTTTTAGTACTAGTACTACTATAATCTTTCAACATTTTCCAATCCTTGCGAAAACTAAAAGCAATGGAATCGTCATGTTATGTGCTGCTGATAACACCTCCACTCCATGGAAAAAAAGAGTGCATCACATCATATTTTTTTCTTTTTTTTGACCCTGATTTCTCCTCCTAAAAAACAAAATAGAACACAAAGTTATAATCTCTATATTGATTGGTGCATGAACTATGAAAGTATACATTATGTGTGGATTGGTTTTGTTTCCTCGTGTTAATGTATTCTTCCTACATATTTGGTCAGTAGTAGCTTTCTTTTTGACAAATTATGCAGCAGGAGATGATCGACCATAATGAATTTCCAAATGAGCTTAATAATGAGTTGTCACCCAATGTTGTAGTGAAGATTGTTGAACCCATGTACTGCACACAACCTTCTGCACATAGGGCTTCACCTCTGAACAATGTCCATGAGTTTGTGGCTGAATCTCCAAACCCTTCGGTCACACAGAATGTTGCTGACCCTGGTGTGCAAGCAATGCACATAGAAGAGCACACCCTTGATGACACAAACACTTTGGGTGCCTAGGGGGTACTGTTGGGCATTGCTACCTCTTGAGCTTGTATTGGTTTTTCCCTTGAAGAGGAAAGGGTTATGCAGCAAAGTAGAGTAAGTATTTCCCTCAGTTTGAGAACCAAGGTATCAATCCAGCAGGAGACAACGCACAAGTCACCGAATACCTGCACAAACAATCAAACAAACTTGCATCCAACGTGATAAAGGGGTTGTCAATCCCTTCACGGTTACTTGCAAAAGTGAGATTTGATAGAGATAGATAAATGGTAAAGTAAATATTTTTGGCATTTTTGGTTTATAGATCGGAAAGTAAAAGATTACAAAATAGTATATCAGAAACTAATATGATGGAAAAGAGAACTTATATGATGGAAAAGAGACCCGGGGGGCATAGGTTTCACTAGTGGCTTCTCTCAAGATAGCAAATAATACGGTGGGTGAACAAATTACTGCCGAGCAATTGATAGAAGAGCGCATAAATATGATGATATCTAAGGCAATGATCATGAACATAGGCATCACGTCCGTGTCAAGTAGACTAAAATGATTCTACATCTACTACTATTACTCGACACATCAACCGCTATCCAACATGCATCTGGAGTATTAAGTTCATAAAGAATGGAGTAACTCATTAAGTAAGATGACATGATGTAGAAGAATTAACTCAAGCAATATGATGAAAACCCCATCTTTTTATCCTCGATGGCAACAATACAATACATGCCTTGTTGCCCCTACTGTCAGCGGGAAAGGGCACCGCAAGATTGAACCCAACGCTAAGCACTTCTCCCATTAAAAGAAAAACCAATCTAGTAGGCCAAACTAAACCGATAATTTGAGGAGACTTGCAATGATATCAAATCATGCATATAAGAATTCAAAGAAGATTTAAATAATATTCATAGATAATCTGATCATAAATCTACAATTCATCGGAGCTCGGCAAACACACCGCAAAAGAGTATTACATCGAATAGATCTCCAAGAACATCGAGGAGAACATGGTATTGAGAATCAAAGAGAGAGAAGAAGCCATCTAGCTACTAGCTATGGACCCGTAGGTCTGTGGTAAACTACTCACGCTTCATCGGAAGGGCAATGGTGTTGATGTAGAAGCCCTCCATGATCAAATCCCCCTCCGGCAGGACGCCGGAAAAGGCCCCTAGATGGGATCTCACAGGTACAGAAGGTTGTGGCAGTGGAAAAGTGTTTTTGTGGCTCCCCCTGATGGTTTTGGGGTATATAAGAGTATATGTGGGCGAAAGAATTAGGTCACGAGACCCATGAGGGGCCCACAAGACAGGGGTCGTGCCCTACCCCCGTGGGCGCGCCCTCCACCCTTGTGGCCACCTCGTGGCTCCTCCGACTTCATCTCCAAGTCTCCTGGTTTTCTTCTGGTCCAAGAAAGATCATCGTGAAAGTTTTATTCCATTTGGTATTCCTTTTCTGCGAAACTCTAAAACAGGCAAAAAACAGAAACTGGCACTAGGCTCTAGGTTAATAGGTTAGTCCCAAAAATAATATAAAATAGCATATTAATGCATATAAAATATCCAAAACAGATAATATAATAGAATGGAACAATAAAAAATTATTGATACGTTGGAGATGTATCAAGCATATCCCCAAGCTTAATTTCTGCTCGTCCTCGAGTAGGTAAATGATAAAAATAGAATTTTTGATGTGGAATGCTACCTAACATATTTATCCATGTAATTCTCTTTATTGTGGCATGAATCTTCAGATCCCTAAGATTCAAAACAAAAGTTTAATATTGACATAAAAACAATAATACTTGAAGCATACTAACAAGGCAATTATGTCTTCTCAAAATAACATGGCCAAAGAAAGCTTATCCCTACAAAATCATATAGTCTGGCTATGCTCCATCTTCATCACACAAAATATTCAAATCATGCACAACCCCGGTTTCAGCCAAGCAATTGTTTCATACTTTAGTATTCTCAAACTTTTTCAACTTTCACGCAATACATGAGCGTGAGCCATGGACATAGCACTATAGGTGGAATAGAATGGTGGTTGTGGAGAAGACAAAGGGAGGGAGATAGTCTCACATCAACTAGGCGTATCAACGGGCTATGGAGATGCCCATCAATAGATATCAATGTGAGTCAGTGGGGATTGCCATGCAATGGATGCACTAGAGCTATAAGTTTATGAAAGCTCAAAAAGAAACTAAGTGGGTGTGCATCCAACTCGCTTGCGCACAAAGACCTAAGGAAATTTGAGGAAGCTCATCATTGGAATATACTCCCTCCGTTCCTAAATAATTGTCTTTTTGGAGATTCCAAATGGACTATCACACAAGGATGTATATAGACATATTTTAGAGTGTAGATTCACTTATTTTGCTCCGTATGTAGTCACTTGTTGAAATCTCTAGAAAGACAAATATTTAGGAATGGAGGGAGTACAAGCCAAGTTCTATAATGAAAAATTACCACTAGTATATGAAAGTGACAAAATAAGAGACTCTCTATCATGAAGATCATGGTGCTACTTTGAAGCACAAGTGTGGAAAAAGGATCGTGACATTGCCCCTTCTCTCTTTTTCTCTCTTTTTTTCTTTTTTTCTTTGGCTTCTTTGGCCTCTCTTTTTCTATTTTTCCTTCTTTGGCCTCTTTTTTTTAATTTCCTCACATGGGACAATGCTCTAATAATGATGATCATCACAGTTCTATTTACTTACAACTCGAAAAATTACAACTCGATACTTAGAACAAAAACATGACTCTATGTGAATGCCTCCGGCGGTGTACCGAGATGTGTAGTGACTCAAGAGTGACATGTATGAAAGAATTATGAATGGTGGCTTTGCCACAAATACGATGTCAACTACATGATCATGCAAAGCAATATGACAATGACGAAACGTGTCATAATAAACTGAGCGGTGGAAAGTTGCATGGCAATATATCTCGGAATGGATATGGAAATGCCATAATAGGTAGGTATGGTGGTTGTTTTGAGGAAGGTATGGTGGGTGTATGGTACCGGCGAAAGTTGCGCGGCACAAGAGAGGCTAGCAATGGTGGAAGGGTGAGAGTGCGCATAATCCATGGACTCAACATTAGTCATAAAGAACTCACATACTTATTGCGAAAATCTATTAGTCATCGAAACCAAGCACTACACGCATGCTCCTAGGGGAAGGGTTGGTAGGAGTTAACCATCGCGCGATCCCAACTTCCACACAAAGGATGACAATCAAAAAATACATCATGCTCCAACTTTGTTACATAACTGTTCACCATATGTGCATGCTACGGGAATCACAAACCTCAACACAAGTATTCTTAAATTCACAATTACTCCAATAGCATGACTCTAATATCATCATCTTCATATCTCAAAACAATCATAAAGAATCAAACTTCTCATAGTATTCAATGTGCTTTATATGAAAGTTTTTATTATATCCTTCTTGGATGCCTATCATATTAGGACTAAATTTATAACCAAAGCAAATTACCATGCTTTTAAAAGAGACTCTCAAAATAATATAAGTGAAGCATGAGAGTTCATCAATTTCTATAAAATAAAGCCATCGTCATGCTCGCAAAAGATATAAGTGAAGTAATAGAGCCTAGCTCAAAAGATATAAGTGAAGCACATAGAGTATTCTAATAAATCATGATTCATGTGTGTCTCTCCCAAAAGGTGTGTACGACAAGGATGATTGTGGTAAACTAAAAATCAAAGACTCAAATCATACAAGATGCTCCAAGCAAAACACATATCATGTGGTGAATAAAAATATAGCCTCAAGTAAAGTTACTGATAGACGAAGACGAAAGAGGGGATGCCTTCTTGGGCATCCCCAAGGTTAGGCTCTTGGTTGTCCTTGAATATTACCTTGGGGTGCCTTGGGCATCCCAAGCTTAGGCTCTTGCCACTCCTTATTCCATAGTCCATAAAATCCTTACCCAAAACTTGAAAACTTCACAACACAAAACTCAACAGAAAATCCTATAAGCTCCGTTAGTATAAGAAAATAAATCACCACTTTAAGGTACTATTGAAAACTCATTATTTATTTATAATGGTGTAATATCTACTATATTACAACTTTTCCATGGATCATACCCCCTGATACTACCCATAGATTCATCAAAATAAGCAAACAACACATAGAAAACAGAATCTGTCAAAAACAGAACAGTCTGTAGCAATCTGTAACTCTTGAATACTTCTGTAACTCCAAAAATTCAGAAAATTAGGACAACTTGAGCAATTTGTGCACCAATCCAGAGAAAAAAGAATCAGATCAAAAGCATGCTTCAATAAAATCCAGGAAATTATTTACTGGGCCCAAAAGTTTCTGTTTTTCAGGAGGATCAATACAACTATCACCGTAAGCTATCCTAAAGGTTTAACTTGGCACAAACACTAATTAAAACACAAAACCACATCTAACCAGAGGCTAGATGAATTATTTATTACTCCCTCCATCCCAAAATAAGTGCCTAAAGTTGAGACATTTATTTTGAGACGGAGGGAGTACTAAACACGAACAAAAAGCAAAGAACAAAAATAAAATTGGGTTGCCTCCCAACAAGCGCTATTGTTTACTGCCCTTAGCTAGGCATAAAACACGAATAGATCTAGGTATTTTCATAGTAATGATAAGGCAAATGTTAAAAGCTCATCTCGTACTCTCTACGTTCAGCAACAAATTTTCTTTGGGGTAAGCAAAAGTAATCAAAAGGGTTAAATTTAATGGGATAAATATCCCCAAGATCAAGCTCCGGAGGAATTGAATCCTCCTTTGGCCCTTTATATTGTATAACCAAATCATAATTGTAACCATTCATTTGGCAAAAAGTCATGAACTTTTGTTCAAGAGAGAAACCCAACCCATTGTTTTGAATAGACAAATAATCATTAAGCTCAGAAATCCTATCAACCAAAACATCGGTAGGGACCCTCTTTCTTAAACTTTCATTATAAGCAACATGATCTAGGGATCGTAAATGTATTATGTCCTCTTGGTTAAAGAGAATTGACTATATGGGAGGACGACCACCATCTACCTTGTAATGTGAAAAAAATTCACTAGCTTATTTTATTATAAATCTAAACTCATGTGCTAGAAAGATGGTAGCTACACGCTTAACAGAAGAATGCTCAATATTAGGAAACTCTAGAAACATCCTTTATATGAATGGATGCATGTGAACAAATTGTCTTTCAAGTTCAACCACGAGCAAAGATATGGCATCCGCAAGACTGCTAGTTTTGTGGAGAATAGATCCACCCATTGTGGGTAATGCACCGGCACAAGTAAAGAAATCTTGAAGAACCCCTTTTCCAATAACATTGTCGCTACCAATGCGAAGCTTTTTAGTGTGCAAAATAGTAGATTCTTCATGAGGATTATTAGCAAAAGCATCAAAGTTTCCCTCATTGTTACTACTATCTTTTTTGCGATAACCTCCTTGGATTCAGACATGATGGCTACAAACCAATCTAACAATCTAGCAAACCGAGGGCAAGCGAGATAGATGAACAGAAGAGGGGCGAAGAAAAGGCAAATCTTTTCGAAAATCGTTTTAGATGTGGGGGAGAGGAAAACGAGAGGTGAATGGTGAATGATGTAATGCAAGAGATCAGAGTTTATGATGGGTACTTGGTATGGCTTGACTTGGCGTAGATCTCCCCAGCAACGGCGCCAGAAATTCTTCCTGCTACCTCTTGAGCTTGCGTTGGTTTTTCCCTTGAAGAGGAAAGGGTGATGCAGCAAAGTAGAGTAAGTATTTCCCACAGTTTGAGAACCAAGGTATCAATCCAATAGGAGACAACTGATACGTCCATTTTGCATCATGCTTTTATATCAATATTTATTGCATTATGGGCTATTACTACACATTATATCTCAATACTTATGGCTATTCTCTCTTATTTTACAAGGTTTATCATGAAGAGGGGGAATGCCGGCAGCTGGAATTCTGGCTGGAAAAGGAGCAAACATTGGGAACCTATTCTGCACAGCTCCAAAAGTCCTAAAACTCCACGAAACAACTTTTTGGAATTATTAAGAATTTCTGAGCGAAAGAAATAGGCCAGGGGGCCCACACCCTATCCAGGAGACAGGGGGCGCCCCCCCCCTATAGGGCGTGCCCCCTATCTCCTAGGCCCCCTGGTGGGCTTCCGGCGTCCATCTTCTGCTATATCATCATTTTACCCTGGAAAAAATCGTGGGCAAGCTTACGGGATGAAACTTCGCCGCCACGAGGCGGAACCTTGGCGGAATCAATCTAGGGCTCTGGCAGAGCTGTTCTGCCGGGGACACTTCCCTCCGGGAGGGGGAAATCATCACCAACGTCATCACCAACGATCCTCTCATCGGGAGGGTGTCAATCTCCATCAACATCTTCACCAGCACCATCTCCTCTCAAACCCTAGTTCATCTCTTGTATCCAATCTTGTATCCAAAACCACAAATTGGTACCTGTGGGTTGCTAGTAGTGTTGATTACTCCTTGTAGTTGATACTTATTGGTTTACTTGGTGGAAGGTCATATGTTCAGATCCTTAATGCATATTATTACACCTCTGATTATGAACATGATATGCTTTGTGAGTTGTTACGTTTGTTCCTGAGGACATGGGTGAAGTCTTGCTATTAGTAGTCATGTGAATTTGGTATTTGTTCGATATTTTGATGAGATGTATGTTGTCTTCTCCTCTAGTGGTGTTATGTGAACGTCGACTACATGACACTTCACCATTATTGGGCCTATAGGAGGGCATAGGGAAGTAATAAGTAGATGATGGGTTGCTAGAGTGACAGAAGCTTAAACCCTAGTTTATGCGTTGCTTCGCTAGGGGCTGATTTGGATCCACATGTTTCATGCTATGGTTAGGTTTACCTTAATACTTTTGTTGTAGTTGCGGATGCTTGCAATAGGGGTTAATCATAAGTGGGATGCTTGTCCAAGTAAGGGCAGTACCCAAGCACCGGTCCACCCACATATCAAATTATCAAAGTACCGAACGCGAATCATATGAACGTGATGAAAACTAGCTTGACGATAATTCCCATGTGTCCTCGGGAGCTCCTTTATCATTATTAGAAGTTGTCCAGGCTTATCCTTTGCTACATAAAGGATTGGGCCACCTTGCTGCACTTTACTTATTTTATTTACTTATTACTCGTTACTATTTATCTTATCGCAAAACTATCTATCACCTACAATTTCAGTGCTTGCAGAGAAAACCTTACTGAAAACCGCTTATCATTTCCTTCTGCTCCTCGTTGGGTTCGACACTCTTATTTATCGAAAGGACTACGATAGATCCCCTACACTTGTGGGTCATCAAGAGTCTTTTCTAGCGTCGTTGCCGGGGAGTGTAGCGCTTTTGGTGAGTGGAACTTGGTAAGGAAACATTTATATAGTGTGCTGAAATTTTCTATTACTTGTCACTATGGAAACTAATCCTTTGAAGGGCTTGTTTGGGGTATCTTCACTCCAACCAGAAGAGAAAAGAGTTTCTCCTCAACCTACTAAACTTTATGAAAATATTTACTTTGAGATTCCTTTGGGTATGATAGAGAAACTGCTAGCTAATCCATTTGTAGGAGATGGAACATTGCATCCCGATTTACACCTTATCTTCGTCGATGAAGTTTGTGGATTATTTAAGCTTGCAGGTATTCCCGATGATGTTGTCAAAAGGAAGGTCTTCCCTTTATCTTTGAAGGGAGATGCATTGACATGGTATAGGCTATGTGATGATACAAGATCTTGGAATTATAAGCGACTGAAGTTGGAATTTCACCAGAAGTTCTATCCTATGCATCTTGTTCATCGTGATCGTAATTACATATATAATTTCTGGCCTCGCGAAGGAGAAAGCATCGCTCAAGCTTGGGGGAGGCTTAAGTCAATATTATATTCGTGCCCCAATCATGAGCTCTCTCGGGAAATGATTATTCAAAAAATTTATGCTCCGCTTTCTCTTGATAATCGCAACCTGCTCGATACTTCCTGTGCTGGTTCTTATATGCTGAAGACTATTGATTCCAAATGGGACTTATTGGAAAGAATTAAGCGCAACTCTGAAGATTGGGGTTCCGACGATGGTAAGGAGTCAGGTATGACACCTAAGTTCGATTGTGTTAAATATTTTATGGATACCGATGTTTTTCGTGGATTTAGCGCTAAGTATGGACTTGACTCTGAGATAGTAGCTATTTTTTGTGAATCTTTTGCTACTCACATTGATCTCCCTAAAGAGAAGTGGTTTAAATATAATCCTCCTGTTGAAGTGAAAGTAGTTGCACCTACTACAGTCAAAGAAAAGACTATTACCTATAGTGATCCTATTGTTCCTACTGCTTATGTTGAAAAACCTCCTTTTTCTGTTAGGATAAAGGATCATGCTAAAGCTTCGACTGTTGTTCGTAAGAGTAATACTAGGACTTATACACCTCCTGAGAAAATTAATGTTGAACCTAGTATTGCTATTGTTAAAGATCTCTTGGATGATAATTTAGATGGGCATGTTATTTATTTCTGTGATGAAGCTGCTAATATTGCAAAACCAGATGCTAAGATACATAGGCCCATTGTAGGCATGCCTGTTATTTCTGTTAAAATAGGAGATCATTGCTATCATGGCTTATGTGATATGGGTGCTAGTGCTAGTGCAATATCCTATGACTTATATAAATAAATTATGCATGGCATTGCACCTGTTGAATTAGAAGATATTGATGTCACAATTAATAAGCTTGCTAATAGAGATACTATTTCACCAATTGGGATTATTAGAGATGTTGAAGTCTTGTGTGGGAAGGTTAAGTACCCTGCTGATTTTCTTGTTCTTACTTCCCCTCAAGATGACTTTTGTCCCATTACATTCGGTAGACCCTTCTTGAACACTGTTAAAGCTAGGATTGATTGTGAAAAGGATGTTGTTACGATTGGCTTAGACGATATGACTCATGAATTTAATTTTACTAAATTTCGTAGACAACCCCGTGATAGAGAATTACCTAGTAAAGATGAAATAATTGGTCTTGCTTCTATTGTCGTGCCTCCTACTGATCCGTTAGAACAATATTTGCTAGACCAGAAAAATGATATGTTTATGAAAGAAAGAAGGGAAATAGATGAATTATTCCTTAAACAGGAACCTATCTTGAAACATAACCTTCCCATTGAAATTCTTGGGGATCCCCCTCCACCCAAGGGTGATCCCGTGTTTGAACTCAAACCTTTACCTGATAATCTTAAGTATGCTTATCTTGATGAAAATAAAATATATCTTGTTATTATTAGTGCTAACCTTTCAGAGCAAGAAGAAGAAAGATTATTAAAAACTCTGAAGAAGCACCAAGGTGCTATTGGATATACTCTGGATGATCTTAAAGGCGTTAGTCCCATGTTATGCCAACACAAAATTAAATTGGAGGACGATGCCAAACCAGTTAGAGATCCTCAACGACGACTAAATCCTAAAATGAAAGAAGTGGTAAGAAAGGAGATACTAAAGCTCCTTGAGGCAGGTATAATTTATCCCATTGCTAATAGTGAATGGGTAAGCCCTGTCCATTGTGTTCCTAAAAAGGGAGGTATTACCATTGTTCCTAATGATAAAGATGAATTGATCCTGCAAAGAATTATTATAGGTTATAGGATGGTAATTGATTTTCGTAAACTAAATAAAGCTACTAAGAAAGATCATTACCCTTTACCTTTTATTGATCAAATGCTAGAAAGACTATCCAAACATACACATTTCTGCTTTCTAGATGGTTATTCTGGTTTCTCTCAAATACCTGTCTCAGCGGGAGATCAAGCAAAAGCTACTTTTACTTGCCCTTTCGGTACTTTCGCTTATAGACGTATGCCTTTTGGTTTATGTAATGCACCTGCTACCTTTAAAAGATGCATGATGGCTATGTTCTCTGATTTTTGTGAAAAGATTTGTGAGGTATTCATGGATGACTTCTCTGTTTATGGATCCTCCTTTGATAATTGTTTGAGCAACCTTGATCGAGTGTTGCAGAGATGCGAAGACACTAGTCTCGTCCTGAATTGGGAAAAGTGTCACTTTATGGTTAATGAAGGCATTGTCTTGGGGCACAAGATATCCGAGAGAGGTATTGAAGTTGATAAAGCCAAAGTTGATGCTATTGAAAATATACCATGTCCCAAGGACATAAAAGGTATAAGTTTACTTGGTCATGCCGGCTTTTATAGGAGGTTCATTAAGGACTTTTCTAAAATCCCTAGGCCTTTGACTAATTTATTGCAAAAAGATATCCCTTTTGTCTTTGATGATGATTGTGTAGAAGCGTTTGAAGTGCTTAAGAAAGCTTTGATCACTGCACCTATTGTTCAGCCACCTGATTGGAATTTACCTTTTGAAATTATGTGCGATGCTAGTGATTATGTTGTAGGTGATGTTTTAGGGCAAAGAGTTGATAAGAAATTGAATGTTATCCAGTATGCTAGTAAGACTCTTGATACTGCCCAGAGAAATTATGCTACTGCTGAAAAAGAGTTCTTAGCAGTTGTGTTTGCATGTGATAAGTTCAGACCTTATATTGTTGATTCCAAAGTTACTATTCACACTGATCATGATACTATTAAATATCTTATGGAAAAGAAAGATGCTAAGCCTAGACTCATTAGATGGGTTCTCTTGCTCCAAGAATTTGACTTGCATATTATTGATAGAAAGGGAGCTGAGAACCCCGTTGCAGATAACTTGTCTAGGTTAGAGAATGTTCTTGATGACCCACTGCCTATTAATGATAGCTTTCCTGATGAACAATTAGCAGTCGTCAATACTTCTCATACTGCTCCTTGGTATGCTTATTATGCTAATTACATTGTTGCTAAATATTTACCGCCTAGTTTCACATACCATCAAAAGAAAAAGTTCTTTTATGATTTAAGACATTACTTCTGGGATGATCCACACCTTTATAAAGAAGGAGTAGATGGTGTTATTAGACGTTGTGTGCCTGAGCATGAACATGAACAGATCCTACGCAAGTGTCACTCTGAATCTTATGGAGGACACCACGCTGGAGATAGAACTGCACGCAAGGTACTACAATCTGGTTTTTATTGGCCTACTCTCTTCAAAGATGCTCGTAAGTTTGTCTTATCTTGTGATGAATGTCAAAGAATAGGTAACATTAGTAGACGTCAAGAAATGCCTATGAATTATTCTCTTGTTATTGAACCGTTTGATGTTTGGGGCTTTGATTATATGGGACCTTTTCCCGCCTCTAATGGTTATACACATATTTTAGTTGTTGTTGATTACGTTACTAAGTGGGTAGAAGCTATTCCAACTAGTAGTGCTGATCATAACACTTCTATTAAAATGCTTAAAGAAAATATTTTTCCGAGGTTTGGAGTCCCTAGATATCTTATGACTGATGGTGGTTCACATTTCATTCATGGTGCTTTCCGTAAGATGCTCGCTAAGTATGATGTCAATCATAGAATAGCATCTCCTTATCATCTGCAGTCTAGTGGTCAAGTAGAGTTGAGCAATAGAGAGCTCAAATTAATTTTGCAAAAGACTGTGAATAGATCTAGAAAGAATTGGTCCAAAAAACTTGATGATGCATTATGGGCCTATAGAACTGCATACAAAAATCCTATGGGTATGTCTCCTTATAAGATGGTTTATGGAAAAGCGTGTCATTTACCTCTTGAACTTGAACATAAAGCATATTGGGCTATTAAAGAGCTCAATTATGACTTTAAGCTTGCCGGTGAGAAGAGGTTATTCGATATTAGCTCACTTGATGAATGGAGAACCCAAGCCTATGAGAATTCCAAGCTTTTCAAAGAAAAATTCAAACGTTGGCATGATAAGAGGATACAAAAGCGTGAGTTTAACGTAGGAGATTATGTGTTATTATTCAACTCTCGCTTAAGGTTTTTTGCAGGAAAACTTCTCTCAAAATGGGAAGGTCCCTATGTTATCGAGGAGGTCTATCGTTCTGGTGCCATAAAAATCAACAACTTCGAAGGCACAAATCCGAGGGTGGTAAACGGTCAAAGAATTAAACACTATATTTCAGGTAATCCTATCAATGTTGAAACTAATATTATTGAAACCGTAACCCTGAGGAATACATAAGGGACACTTTCCAGAACATTCCAGACTCCGAAAAGGCATAGGTATGTCGTACGGTAAGTAAACCGTCTCCAAAACAACTCCAATGGCAATATTTATCAGTTTTGGAATATTTAAGAATTTTAGGAAGAAAGAAGTGGTCTGAAAGGGACACGAGGCTCCCACGAGAGTGGAGGGTGCCCCCCCTCTGTAGGGCGCGCCCCCTGTCTCGTGGGCACCTCGTGTGCCTCCCGGACTCTGTTTTCTTGTATGTTACGTATTTTGGTTGGTAAAAATTCATTATATATACTCCCGAAGGTTTTGACCACCGTATCACGCAAATATCCTCTGTTTTCTTTTCGAGTTGTTCCTGTTGCAGATTTGGAACAAGATGTCGTCCCAAGATTCGGAGGGGGAGTGCTACATGGTTGATTATATCGCAAACCCAAAAGTATATGGGGATGTGGAACATTATGGCTGGACCACGGAGGAAGAAGAAGACTCTGATCCAAAGGGGAAGGAGGAGACAAGCTCCGATGAAGAGGACGATCCACTACCTCAACCTGGTGATATGCATGTGGAGTTCAAGAAGTCAAGCCTCCCTAAGGTCCAATCTATCCCATCATGTTTTTTGCAGGACAGCGAGGCAGCATTATGCAAAAAGATAATGAAACTTGAGCTCGAGAATGAGGATCTGAGGGAGGAAAATTTTAGCCTCAGACGCAAGCTAGAGAAGAAAAATGCAACAACTCCACCATCATCATCACCACCCCCATCACCTCCAAGGAAATAATCACTTGGGTATGGGCACTCCCCTTGGCAACTGCCAAGCTTGGGGAAGGGGCCTCGGTATCGTATCACCATCACACTCCTATCTTTACCGCTTTATTTAGTTCGATCCTTTTAGTAGTATCTTGATCTAGTAGATTGAAGTTTTGATATCAAGTAGTTTGAGTTTTGCTTTGTGTTAACTTTTTGTATTCGAGTCCGCGAGCTATCTATAATAAATATTAGTGTTGAGTCAAGGGCTTTGCTTTGTTGCTATGATCTTGAGGAAGTAGAAAGAATTAAAGAGTTCTTATTGATCTTATGGATAGTGATAACTTCACATATAGAAAGTATGAGGCATAAAAATTGTTGAGAGTTGATAAACATAGTTTTGGTCCTCGTTGCAATTAATAGGAAGTGATAAGGAAAGAGAGGTTCACATATAAATATACTATCTTGGACATCTTTTATGATTGTAAGCACTCATTAAGTATGACATGCTAAAAGAGTTGACGTTGGACAAGGAAGACAACATAATGGTTTATGTTTTCTCACATCTCAGTTAATGTATATTGTCATTGACCTTCCAAACATGTTGAGCTTGCCTTTCCCCCTCATGCTAGCCAAATTCCTAGCACCAAGTAGAGATACTACTTGTGCTTCCAAATACCCTTAAACCTAGTCTTGCCATGAGAGTCCACCATATCTACCTATGGATTGAGTAAGATCCTTCAAGTAAGTTGTCATTGGTGCAAGCAATAAAAATTGCTCTCCAATTATGTATGACTTATTAGTGCGGAGAAAATAAGCTTTGTATGAACTTGTTATGGAAGTAATAAAAGCGACGGACTGCATAATAAAGGTCCACACACAAGGGGCAATATAAAGTGACGTTCTTTTGCATTAAGATTTTATGCATCAACCCTAAACACGCATGACAACCTCTGCTTCCCTCTGCGAAGGGCCTATCTTTTACTTTATGTTTTTACTTTACGCTTGACTCAAGGTGATCCTCACCTTTCCCTTTTCCATTTTATCCTTTGGCAAGCTCCTCGTGTTTGAAAGATCGTGATACATATATCCAATTGGATGTTCGTTAGCATGGGCTATTATTGTTGACATCACCTAAAGGTGAATACATCGGGAGGCAACACAATAAGCCCCTATCTTTCTTAGTGTCTGGCTGAAACTCCATAACCACAAGTATTGCGTGAGTGTTAGCAATTGTAGAAGACTATATGATAGTTGAGTATGTGGACTCGCTGAAAAGCTCCATTGTTGACTCTTTCTGATGTTATGATAAATTGCAATTGCTTCAATGACTGAGATTATAGTTTGTTAGTTCTCAGTGAAGTTTTTGAACCATACTTGAAATTGTGAATTGATTGTCACTTGAGCATAAGAAATTATATATTGAAATATATATATATATATGATGTTATAAGAATGATCATGATGCCCTCATGTCCGTATTTTATTTTTATCGACACCTCTATCTCTAAACATGTGGACATATTTTTCGATTTCGGCTTCCGCTTGAGGACAAGCAAGGTCTAAGCTTGG
Organism: Triticum dicoccoides; assembly: GCF_002162155.2. NCBI lineage: Eukaryota > Viridiplantae > Streptophyta > Magnoliopsida > Poales > Poaceae > Triticum > Triticum dicoccoides. Next base: position 415,198,855 of record NC_041389.1, on the reverse strand, counting down.
GGGAGTTGATACGTCCATTTTGCATCATGCTTTTATATCAATATTTATTGCATTATGGGCTGCTACTACACATTATATCTCAATACTTATGGCTATTCTCTCTTATTTTACAAGGTTTATCATGAAGAGGGGGAATGCCGGCAGCTGGAATTCTGGCTGGAAAAGGAGCAAACGTTGGGAACCTATTCTGCACAGCTCCAAAAGTCCTGAAACTCCACGAAACAACTTTTTGGAATTATTAAGAATTTTTGAGCAAAAGAAATAGGCCAGGGGGGCCACACCCTGTCCAGGAGACAGGGGGCGCCCCCCCCTCCCTATAGGGCGCACCCCCTATCTCTTGGGCCCCCTGGTGGGCTTCCGGCGTCCATCTTCTGCTATATCATCACTTTTACCCTGGAAAAAATCATGGGCAAGCTTACGGGACGAAACTCCGCCGCCACGAGGTGGAACCTTGGCGGAATCAATCTAGGACTCTGGCGGAGTTGTTCTGCCGGGGTCACTTCCCTCCGGGAGGGGGAAATCATCACCAACATCATCACCAACGATCCTCTCATCAGGAGGGGGTCAATCTCCATCAACATCTTCACCAGCACCATCTCCTCTCAAACCCTAGTTCATCTCTTGTATCCAATCTTGTATCCAAAACCACAAATTGGTATCTGTGGGTTGCTAGTAGTGTTGATTACTCCTTGTAGTTGATACTTATTGGTTTACTTGGTGGAAGATCATATGTTCAGATCCTTAATGCATATTATTACACCTCTGATTATGAACATGAATATGCTTTCTGAGTAGTTATGTTTGTTCCTGAGGACATGGGTGAAGTCTTGCTATTAGTAGTCATGTGAATTTGGTATTCGTTCGATATTTTGATGAGATTGAAGGAAATATGCCCTAGAGGCAATAATAAAGTTATTATTTATTTCCTCATATCATGATAAATGTTTATTATTCATGCTAGAATTGTATTAACTGGAAACATGATACATGTGTGAATACATAGACAAACATATAGTCACTAGTATGCCTCTACTTGACTAGCTCATTAATCAAAGATGGTTATGTTTCCTAACCATAGACATGTGTTGTCATTTGATTAATGGGATCACATCATTAGAAGAATGATGTGATTGACATGACCCATTCCGTTAGCCTAGCACTTGATCGTTTAGTATACTGCTATTGCTTTCTTCATGACTTATACATGTTCCTGTAACTATGAGAAATATGCAACTCCCGTTTACCGGAGGAACACTTTGGGTACTACCAAACGTCACAACATAACTGGGTGATTATAAAGGAGTACTACAGGTGTCTCCGAAGGTACATGTTGAGTTGGCGTTTTTCGAGATTAGGTTTTGTCACTCCGATTGTCGGAGAGGTATCTCTGGGCCCTCTCGGTAATGCACATCATTATAAACCTTGCAAGCAATGTGACCAAATGAGTTGGTTACGGGATGATGCATTACGGAACGAGTAAAGAGACTTGCCGGTAACGAGGTTGAACTAGGTATTGGATACTGACGATCAAATCTCGGGCAAGTAACATACCGATGACAAAGGGAACAACGTATGTTGTTATGCGGTTTGACCGATAAAGATCTTCGTAGAATATGTAGGAACCAATATGGGCATCCAGGTCCCGCTATTGGTTATTGACCGAGAATGGTTCTAGGTCATGTCTAATAGTTCTCGAACCCGTAGGGTCCGCACGCTTAACGTTACGATGACAGTTTTATTATGAGTTTATAAGTTTTGATGTACCAAAGTTTGTTCGGAGTCCCGGATGTGATCACGGACATGACGAGGAGTCTCGAAATGGTCGAGACATAAATATTGATATATTGGAAGCCTATGTTTGGACATCGGAAAGCTTCCAGGTGAAATCGGGATTTTATCGGAACACCGGGGGGTTACCGGAACCCTCCCGGGGGTTAATGGACCTTAGTGGGCCATGAGGGAGAAGAGGAGGGCCGGCCAGGGTAGGCCGCGCGCCCCCTCCCCCCCTAGTCCGAATAGGACAAGGAAGGGGGGGCGGCGCCCCCCTCTCCTCTTTCCCCTCCCCCCTTTTCCTTCTCCACCAAGGCAAGAGGGGGGAGTCCTACTCCCGGTGGGAGTAGGACTCCTCCAGGCGCACCCCAAGGGGGCCGGCCGCACCTCCCCCTCCCTCCTTTATATACGGGGGCAGGGGGGCACCCCATAACACACAAGTTGATCTACGGATCGTTCCTTAGCCGTGTGCGGTGCCCCCCTCGACCATATTCCACCTCGATCATATCGTCGCGGAGTTTAGGCGAAGCCCTGCGCCGGTAGAGCATCATCATCGTCACCACGCCATCGTGCTGACGGAACTCATCCCCGAAGCTTTGCTGGATCGGAGCCCGGGGATCGTCATCGAGCTGAACATGTGCTGAACTCGGAGGTGTCGTATGTTCGGTACTTGGATCGGTCGGATCGTGAAGACGTACGACTACGTCAACCGCGTTGTCATAACGCTGTCGCTTACGGTCTACGAGGGTACGTGGACAACACTCTCCCCTCCCGTTGCTATGCCATCACCATGATCTTGCGTGTACGTACGAATTTTTTTTGAAATTACTACGTTCCTCAACAGTGGCATCCGAGCCTAGGTTTTATGCGTTGATGTTATATGCACGAGTAAAACACAAGTGAGTTGTGGGCGATATAAGTCATACTGCTTACTAGCATGTCATACTTTGGTTTAGTGGCATTGTGAGATGAAGCGGCCCGGACCGACATTACACGTACGCTTACGCGAGACTGGTTTCACCGCTACGAGCACTCGTTGCTTAAAGGTGACCGGCGGGTGTGTATCTCTCTCACTTTAGTTGAACCGAGTGTGGCTACGCCCGGTCCTTGCGAAGGTTAAAACAGCACCAACTTGACAAACTATCGTTGTGGTTTTGATGCGTAGGTAAGAACGGTTCTTGCTAAGCCCGTAGCAGCCACGTAAAAATTGCAACAACAAAGTAGAGGACGTCTAACTTGTTTTTGCAGGGCATGTTGTGATGTGATATGGTCAAGACGTGATGCTATATTTTATTGTATGAGATGATCATGTTTTGTAACCGAAGTTATCGGCAACTGGCAGGAGCCATATGGTTGTCACTTTATTGTATGAAATGCAAACGCCCTGTAATTGCTTTACTTTATCACTAAGCGGTAGCGATAGTCGTAGAAGCAATAGATGGCATAACGACAACGATGCTACGATGGAGATCAAGGTGTCGCACCGGTGACGATGGTGATCACGACGGTGCTTCGAAGATGGAGATCACAAGCACAAGATGATGATGGCCATATCATATCACTTATATTGATTGCATGTGATGTTTATCCTTTATGCATCTTATCTTGCTTTGATTGACGGTAGCATTTTAAGATGATCTCTCACTTAATAATCAAGAAGTGTTCTCCCTGAGTATGCACCGTTGCGAAAGTTCTTCGTGCTGAGACACCACGTGATGATCGGGTGTGATGGGCTCTACGTTCAAATACAACGGGTGCAAAACAGTTGCACACGCGGAATACTCAGGTCATACTTGATGAGCCTAGCATATACAGATATGGCCTCGGAACACGGAGACCGAAAGGTCGAACGTGAATCATATAGTAGATATGATCAACATAGTGATGTTCACCATTGAAACTACTCCATCTCACGTGATGATCGGACATGGTTTAGTTGATTTGGATCACGTGATCACTTAGATGACTAGAGAGATGTCTGTCTAAGTGGGAGTTCTTTAGTAATATGATTAATTGAACTTAAATTTATCATGAACTTAGTACCTGATAGTATTTTGCTTGTCTATGTTTGTTTGTAGATAGATGGCTCGTGCTGTTGTTCCGTTAAATTTTAATGCGTTCCTTGAGAAAGCAAAGTTGAAAGATGATGGTAGCAGTTACACGGACTGGGTCCGTAACCTGAGGATTATCCTCATTGTTGCACAGAAAAGTTATGTCCTGGAAGCGCCGCTGGGTGCCAGGCCTGCTGCTGATGCAACTGACAACGTTAAGAACGTCTGGCAGAGCAAAGCTGATGACTACTCGATAGTTCAGTGTGCCATGCTTTACGGCTTAGAACCGGGTCTTCAACGATGTTTTGAACATCATGGAGCATATGAGATGTTTCAGGAATTGAAGTTAATATTTCAAGCAAATGCCCGGATTGAGAGATATGAAGTCTCCAATAAGTTCTATAGCTACAAGATGGAGGAGAATAGTTCTGTCAGTGAACACATACTCAAAATGTCTGGGTATAATAATCACTTGATTCAACTGGGAGTTAATCTTCTGATGATAGTGTCATTGACAGAATTCTTTAATCACTGCCACCAAGCTACAAGAGCTTCGTGATGAACTATAATATGCAAGGGATGAACAAGACTATTCCCGAGCTCTTCGCGATGCTAAAAGACGCGGAGGTAGAAATCAAGAAGGAGCATCAAGTGTTGATGGTTAACAAGACCACCAGTTTCAAGAAAAAGGGCAAAGGGAAGAAGAAGGGGAACTTCAAAAAGAACAGCAAGCAAGTTGCTGCTCAAGAGAAGAAACCCAAGTCTGGACCTAAGCCTGAAACTGAGTGCTTCTACTGCAAGCAGACTGGACACTGGAAGCGGAACTGCCCCAAGTATTTGGCGGATAAGAAGGATGGCAAAGTGAACGAAGGTATATGTGATATACATGTTATTGATGTGTACCTTACTAATGCTCGCAGTAGCACCTGGGTATTTGATACTGGTTCTGTTGCTAATATTTGCAACTCGAAACAGGGACTACGAATTAAGCAAAGATTGGCTAAGGACGAGGTGACGATGCGCGTGGGAAATGGTTCCAAAGTCGATGTGATCGCGGTCAGCACGCTACCTCTACATCTACCATCGGGATTAGTTTAGACCTAAATAATTGTTATTTGGTGCCAGCGTTGAGCATGAACATTATATCTGGATCTTGTTTGATGCGAGACGGTTATTCATTTAAATCGGAGAATAATGGTTGTTCTATTTATATGAGTAATATCTTTTATGGTCATGCACCCTTGAAGAGTGGTCTATTTTTATTGAATCTCGATAGTAGTAATACACATATTCATAGTGTTGAAACCAAAAGATGCAGAGTTGATAACGATAGTGCAACTTATTTGTGGCACTGCCGTTTAGGTCATATCGGTGTAAAGCGCATGAAGAAACTCCATACTGATGGGCTTTTGGAATCACTTGATTATGAATCACTTGGTACTTGCGAACCGTGCCTCATGGGCAAGATGACTAAAACGCCGTTCTCCGGAACTATGGAGCGAGCAACTGATTTGTTGGAGATCATACATACTGATGTTTGTGGTCCAATGAATGTTGAGGCTCGCGGCAGGTATCGTTATTTTCTCACCTTCACAGATGATTTGAGCAGATATGGGTATATCTACTTAATGAAACACAAGTCTGAAACATTTGAAAAGTTCAAAGAATTTCAGAGTGAAGTGGAAAATCATCGTAACAAGAAAATAAAGTTTCTACGATCTGATCATGGAGGAGAATATTTGAGTTACGAGTTTGGTCTACACTTGAAACAATGCGGAATAGTTTCGCAACTCACGCCACCCGGAACACCACAACAAAATGGTGTGTCCGAACGTCGTAATCGTACTTTACTAGATTTGGTGCGATCTATGATGTCTCTTACTGATTTACCGCTATCGTTTTGGGGTTATGCTTTAGAGACGGCTGCATTCACGTTAAATAGGGCACCATCAAAATCCGTTGAGACAACACCTTATGAACTATGGTTTGGCAAGAAACCAAAGTTGTCGTTTCTTAAAGTTTGGGGCTGCGATGCTTATGTGAAGAAACTTCAACCAGATAAGCTCGAACCCAAATCGAAGAAATGTGTCTTCATAGGATACCCAAAAGAGACTATTGGGTACACCTTCTATCACAGATCTGAGGGCAAGATTTTCGTTGCTAAAATCGGATCCTTTCTAGAGAAGGAGTTTCTCTCGAAAGAAGTGAGTGGGAGGAAAGTAGAACTTGATGAGATAACTATATCTACTCCCTTGTTGGAAAGTAGTTCATCACAAGAACCGGTTCCTGTGGCAACTACACCAACTAGTGAGGAAGCTGATGATATTGATCATGAAACTTCAGATCAAGTTTCTACTGAACCTCGTAGGTCTACCAGAGTAAGATCCGCACCAGAGTGGTACGGTAATCCTATTCTGGAAGTCATGTTACTTGACCATGATGAACCTATGAACTATGAGGAAGTGATGATGAGCCCAGATTCCGCAAAATGGCTAGAGGCCATGAAATCTGAGATGGGATCCATGTATGAAAACAAAGTATGGACTTTGGTTGACTTGCCCGATGATCGGCAAGCCATTGAGAATAAATGGATCTTTAAGAAGAAGACTGACGCTGATGGTAATATAACTGTCTATAAAGCTCGACTTGTTGCGAAAGGTTTTCGACAAGTTCAAGGGGTTGACTACGATGAGACTTTCTCACCCGTAGCGATGCTTAAGTCTGTCCGAATCATGTTAGCTATTGCTGCATTTCATGATTATGAAATTTGGAAAATGGATGTCAAAACTGCATTCTTGAATGGATTTCTGGAAGAAGAGTTGTATATGATGCAACCAGAAGGTTTTGTTGATCCAAAAGGTGCTAACAAAGTGTGCAAGCTCCAGTGATCCATTTATGGACTGGTGCAAGCATCTCGGAGTTGGAATAAACGTTTTGATAGTGTGATCAAAGCATATGGTTTTATACAGACTTTTGGAGAAGCCTGTATTTACAAGAAAGTGAGTGGGAGCTCTGTAGCATTTCTGATTTTATATGTAGATGACATATTATTAATTGGAAATGATATAGAATTTCTGGATAGCATAAAGGGATACTTGAATAAAAGTTTTTCAATGAAAGACCTCGGTGAAGCTGCTTACATATTGGGCATCAAGATCTATAGAGATAGATCAAGACGCTTAATAGGACTTTCACAAAGCACATACCTTGACAAAATTTTGAAAAAGTTCAAAATGGATCAGGCAAAGAAAGGTTTCTTGCCTGTGCTACAAGGTGTGAAGTTGAGTCAAACTCAATGCCCGACCACAGCAGAAGATAGAGAGAAAATGAAAGATGTTCCCTATGCTTCAGCCATAGGCTCTATCATGTATGCAATGTTGTGTACTAGACCTGACGTATGCTTAGCAATAAGCTTGGCAGGAAGGTACCAAAGTAATCCAGGAGTGGATCACTGGACAGCAGTCAAGAACATCCTGAAATACCTAAAAAGGACTAAGGATATGTTTCTCGTATGTGGAGGTGACAAAGAGCTAGTCGTAAATGGTTACGTTGATGCAAGCTTTGACACTGATCCGGACGATTCTAAATCGCAAACCGGATACGTGTTTTTATTAAACGGTGGAGCTGTAAGTTGGTGCAGTTCTAAACAAAGCGTCGTGGCGGGATCTACATGTGAAGCGGAGTACATAGCTGCTTCTGAAGCAGCAAATGAAGGAGTCTGGATGAAGGAGTTCATTACCGATCTAGGTGTCATACCTAGTGCATCGGGACCAATGAAGATCTTCTGTGACAATACTGGTGCAATTGCTTTGGCAAAGGAATCCAGATTTCACAAGAGGACCAAGCACATCAAGAGACGCTTCAATTCCATTCGGGACCAAGTCCAAGTGGGAGACATAGAGATTTGCAAAATACATACGGATCTGAATGTTGCAGACCCGTTGACTAAGCCTCTCTCACGAGCAAAACATGATCAACACCAAGACTCCATGGGTGTTAGAATCATTACTATGTAATCTAGATTATTGACTCCAGTGCAAGTGGGAGACTGAAGGAAATATGCCCTAGAGGCAATAATAAAGTTATTATTTATTTCCTCATATCATGATAAATGTTTATTATTCATGCTAGAATTGTATTAACCGGAAACATGATACATGTGTGAATACATAGACAAACATATAGTCACTAGTATGCCTCTACTTGACTAGCTCATTAATCAAAGATGGTTATGTTTCCTAACCATAGACATGTGTTGTCATTTGATTAATGGGATCACATCATTAGAAGAATGATGTGATTGACATGACCCATTCCGTTAGCCTAGCACTTGATCGTTTAGTATACTGCTATTGCTTTCTTCATGACTTATACATGTTCCTGTAACTATGAGAAATATGCAACTCCCGTTTACCGGAGGAACACTTTGGGTACTACAAAACGTCACAACGTAACTGGGTGATTATAAAGGAGTACTACAGGTGTCTCCGAAGGTACATGTTGAGTTGGCGTATTTCGAGATTAGGTTTTGTCACTCCGATTGTCGGAGAGGTATCTCTGGGCCCTCTCGGTAATGCACATCATTATAAGCCTTGCAAGCAATGTGACCAAATGAGTTGGTTACGGGATGATGCATTACGGAGCGAGTAAAGAGACTTGCCGGTAACGAGATTGAACTAGGTATTGGATACCGACGATCAAATCTCGGGCAAGTAACATACTGATGACAAAGGGAACAACGTATGTTGTTATGCGGTTTGACCGATAAAGATCTTCATAGAATATGTAGGAACCAATATGGGCATCCAGGTCCCGCTATTGGTTATTGACCGAGAATGGTTCTAGGTCATGTCTACATAGTTCTCGAACCCGTAGGGTCCGCACGCTTAACGTTACGATGACAGTTTTATTATGAGTTTATAAGTTTTGATGTACCAAAGTTTGTTCGGAGTCTCGGATGTGATCACGGACATGACGAGGAGTCTCGAAATGGTCGAGACATAAAGATTGATATATTGGAAGCCTATGTTTGGACATCAGAAAGGTTCCAGGTGAAATCGGGATTTTACCGAAACACCGGGGGGTTACCGGAACCCTCCCGGGGGTTAATGGGCCTTAGTGGGCCATGAGGGAGAAGAGGAGGGCCGGCCAGGGTAGGCCGCGTGCCCCCTCCCCCCCTAGTCCGAATAGGACAAGGAAGGGGGGGCGGCGCCCCCCTCTCCTCTTTCCCCTCCCCCCTTTTCCTTCTCCACCAAGGCAAGAGGGGGGAGTCCTACTCCCGGTGGGAGTAGGACTCCTCCAGGCGCACCCCAAGGGGGCCGGCCGCACCTCCCCCTCCCTCCTTTATATACGGGGGCAGGAGGGCACCCCATAACACACAAGTTGATCTACGGATCGTTCCTTAGCCGTGTGCGGTGCCCCCCTCCACCATATTCCACCTTGGTCATACCGTCGCGGAGTTTAGGCGAAGCCCTGCGCCGGTAGAGCATCATCATCGTCACCACGCCGTCGTGCTGACGGAACTCATCCCCGAAGCTTTGCTGGATCGGAGCCCGGGGATCGTCATCGAGCTGAACGTGTGCAGAACTCGGAGGTGCTGTACGTTCAGTACTTGGATCGGTCGGATCGTGAAGACGTACGACTACATCAACCGCGTTGTCATAACGCTTCCGCTTACGGTCTACGAGGGTACGTGGACAACACTCTCCCCTCTCGTTGCTATGCCATCACCATGATCTTGCGTGTACGTAGGAAATTTTTTGAAATTACTACGTTCCCCAACAGAGATGTATGTTGTATTCTCCTCTAGTGGTGTCATGTGAACGTCGACTACATGACACCTCACCATTATTGGGCCTAGAGGAGGGCATAGGGAAGTAATAATTAGATGATGGGTTGCTAGAGTGACAGAAGCTTAAACCCTAGTTTATGTGTTGCTTCGTTAGGGGCTGATTTGGATCCACACGTTTCATGCTATGGTTAGGTTTACCTTAATACTTTTGTTGTAGTGGCGGATGCTTGCAATAGGGGTTAATCATAAGTGGGATGCTTTTCCAAGTAAGGGCAGTAACCAAGCACCGGTCCACCCACATATTAAATTATCAAAGTACCGAACGCGAATCATATGAACGTGATGAAAACTAGCTTGACGATAATTACCATGTGTCCTCGGGAGCTCCTTTATCATTATTAGAAGTTTTCTAGGCTTACCCTTTGCTACATAAAGGATTGGGCCACCTTGCTGCACTTTACTTATTTTATTTACTTATTACTCGTTACTATTTATCTTATCACAAAACTATCTATCACCTACAATTTCAGTGCTTGCAGAGAAAACCTTACTGAAAACCGCTTATCATTTCCTTCTGCTCCTCATTGGGTTCGACACTCTTACTTATCGAAAGGACTACGATAGATCCCCTACACTTGTGGGTCATCAACAACACACAAGTCATCAAATACCTGCACAAACAATCAAACAAACTTGCACCCAACGCGATAAAGGGGTTGTCAATCCCTTCACGGTTACTTGCAAAAGTGAGATCTGATAGAGATAGATAAACGGTAAAGTAAATATTTTTGGTATTTTTGGTTTATAGATTGGAAAGTAAAAGATTGCGAAATAGTAGATCGGAAACTAATATGACGAAAAAGAGAACATATATGATGGAAAAGGACTCAGGGGCCATAGGTTTCACTAGTACCTTCTCTCAAGATAGCAAATAATACGGTGGGTGGCCAAATTACTGTCGAGCAATTGATAGAAGAGCACATAATTTTGACGATATCTAAGGCAATGATCATGAACATAGGCATCATGTCCGTGTCAAGTAGACCGAAATGATTCTACATGTACTACTATTACTCCACACATCGACCGCTATCCAGCATGCATCTAGAGTATTAAGTTCATAAAGAACGGGGTAACGCATTAATTAAGATGACATGGTGTAGAGGAATTAACTCAGTCAATATGATGAAAACTCCATCCTTTTATCTTTTGGCAACAATACAATATGTGTCTTGCTGCCCCTAGTGTCACTGGGAAAGGACACCACAAGATTGAACCCAAAGCTAAGCACTTCTCCCGTTGCAATAAAAACCAATCTAGTATGCCAAACTAAACTGATAATTCGAGGAGACTTGTAAAGATATCAAATCATGCATATAATAATTTAGAGAAGATTCAAATAATATTCATAGATAATTTGATCATAAATCTACAATTCATCGGATCTCGGCAAACACACTGCAAAAGAGTATTACATCGAATAGATCTCCAAGAACATCGAGGAGAACATGGTATTGAGAATCAAAGAGAGAGAAGAAGCCATATAGCTACTAGTTATGGACCCGTAGGTCTGTGGTAAACTACTCGCGCTCCATCGGAAGGGCAATGGTAGCCCTCCGTGATTGAATCCCCCTCCGGCAAGACGCCGGAAAAGGCCCCTAGATGGGATCTCATGGGTACAGAAGGTTGCGGCAATGGAAAAGTGTTTTCGTGTCTCCCCCTGATGGTTTTGGGTATAAGAGTATATATGGGTGAATGAATTAGGTCAGGAGACCCATGAGGGACCCACGAGATAGGGGGCGCGCCCTACCCCCCTAGGCGCGCCCTCCACCCTTGTGCCTGCCTCGTGGCTCCTCTGAGTTCATCTCCAAGTCTCCTGGTTTGCTTCTGGTCCAAGAAAGATCATCATGAAAGTTTTATTCCGTTTGGACTCCGTTTGGTATTCCTTTTTAGCAAAACTCTAAAACAGGCAAAAAAACTGGCACTGGCCTCTAGGTTAATAGGTTAGTCCCAAAAATAATATAAAATGGCATATTAATGCATATAAAACATCCAAAACAGATAATATAATAGCATGGAACAATCAAAAATTATAGATACGTTGGAGATGTATCAGGCATGAGGGTGCAGGGGGAGTTGCTGATAACAATGATGAAGCATGGTCTCAACCAAAGGAACCTTTGTTGGGTACGAGGTTTGACACTTTGCAAGGCACCATAGAACACTATAATGCTTATGAAGAATTTGCACTTTCTAGGTTCTCTAGAATAGGGAACATTATCTGTATGATGTGTGTGAGATAAGAAAGAGAAAGTCAGAAAACATTTTATATATATGTTCCAAGCAAAAAAAAGGACGTTATACTTGCTACTGATCATATCCTTATGATCCAAATGATTGATTTGTTGAATCCAGTACTTATCTCTTGTGTGTTCCAAATCATTTGCAGAAGCCTTATCTGGCAGCATTGAAAAAATACCAAAAAATAAATTAATGCAAAATGGTATAACAACTCTTGTTTGATTAATGTATATCAACTCTCGTTGAACTTGTAGGCAACTTATATGTGAAAATCAAGCAATTGGGGGGGAAATGTTTTTTTCTAAACAAACGGATTGTTTGGGGATCCTAAGAAAAATGGCTGGAGTACATAAGAAAGTCAGAAACTTCTAGAATTCTTAAAAATGCAAAAAATAAAGGAATTGTAGCATTTTGAATTGGAACAGTTGCTATGTTTTCTTTTAGGTACACATGAAAATGATGCAAAAAATAGCAAAAAGTCTTTGTTTTATCTGTTGTATTAAAGACAGAAGTATAATGCTGCTCTAACTCCTTAAGATGCAACACTTGTACATGTATGGATTGTGACAACAAAGTAGTAGTTCTACCAGCAAAAAAAGATTGTAAAAAGGTCAATGGATGACGAGAGTATAATAAAAATTTACCGAAAATTTGACGGGCATGATTATCTTCTTTGAATTTGTAGGCAAGTGCCGCATTATAGACTGGATAATTAGTTCGAACACATGAGACTTGACATAACCGTTCTTCTTCATTGAGTCTGCCAGTTCTCTGGGTGAAACATAGTAGCCATCGTAATCAATGATAGTAGGGCTGCAGGACAAAAAGAATGAATGATATAAGTTAGAAATGTATTGGTAATTAGGTGGTGCAAAAACAAACTACAGAGGAGTTGTAATTTTATGACTCCTTTTTAGTTGCCTATGTTTCAATGATATGTTGCCTAGGGGAGAAATATCAAAAGTTGTTGGAATTAGTTGCCTGAAGTTTACACGTTAGTTGCCTAGAAATTCAGTAGGTGTTTGCCTGCAACATATATTTGGTTGGTTTCCCTTCTGTAATAAAAAGAGTGAGTGTGAGATAGGCAGTGATAGTACTGTACCTCTTGTCTTCAACTCCAGTCTCCTCCTCACTAAATCTTGCTTGTGGAATGACATATGTGTATAGCCTGTTTACTCCTGGAGTGTAGTGAGAAATCCTATTCTTGTTGTAGTCCGCAAAATATGACCTCATGCATGTTGTTGGTTTGATGATGCGCCTCTCAAATTTGTTGGCGATTTCTCCTGAGCTGCTACTGGAACCAATTTCTCCATCCTTGTAGCATGTTTTCTCTGGAGTTTGGAAGTTGCTAGGTGATAAGTTGCCCATGCTATGATGTACAATTTTTCTGCTTCTTCACATGCTAAGTCAATTTCTGCTAAGTCTCAATGCAAATCATCATCAGGTATTTCAATCACCATGGGTGTTTTCCCCTTTGCTTCCGGACACATGTCAATAATGCTTCTGCTTGCCCCATTGATTTGCTGTGACAGTTGCACTTCCAACACACCTTCATCGGCGCTTGTTCCCAGCATATCAACAAACCCCAAATCATAACCGTTTGGGGGGCAACAGTCGTCGAATATCCCTATAGGCCTTTGCACTTCTTCAACCATGCTTGTTCCAAAAATATCATCAAGACATGTATCGAAAGCAGGTGCAGAGAAATATTCATTGCAAAAGATTGCTGGCCTCTGAGCTTGTGTTTGATGAGGTACATCATAAACTGGTGTTGCAGGTGGCATTTCTATTTGTTGGCATCCAGATTTGCTTACCCCTATGCCTATGATGTTGCATAATTGTCCTTGATCCAACTTACTACTTGGAGCAATGCACTTTGCACAAATATCATCAATTTTTGCTGCATTACTCAATTCTTCCCTAGACATTTCTGGTGGCTAGTTTCCCTTGTTTGTTGTGGCTCTTGGACTCTTTTCCTTGTTCTCGATGACATGTGGGGTTTGTTGAGTGCGACCATTGAGATCAACAAGTGTTTGCCTCTTGTGTGCCATTGCAACATGATGCCTTGTCTCCTTTAAAAGAGTAAGTGGGGCAGGTTGTTTTACTATAATCTTTGGTTGAATGTGCCCACCCCTTGCCTCATTGTTTCCCTAACTTGCTAAAACTGGAAAGCTAGTTGCCTTCATCTGATTTGCAGTTTGCTTCACTTTGTGTGTCTGCATTTTCCATACGTGTTCCTCTTCTGCATCATGAGGTTTGCTTGGTGTCCCCTTGGATATATGAAGTGGAGCAGCTGACTTTCCTGGCAGACTTGCCTGGACATGACAATAAGTTGCAACATTCTTGCTCGGACTTGCCCAATTTACAATTGTTTTACATATGATTCCTTTGCATCAATCGACAATTTCATTGCATCCACTCCTGAGTTTCTTGAATGTGCAAGTGGAGCCTCCCTTGACTTGCTTAGTTGGCTTGACTGATCATACCCAGGGGTTGTCTCACTGTTGGCCACAGTTGCTTGAATTTCAAGGGTGGTTGCCTGATTCTCTACTGCAGTTGCCTTCTGAGTTATACCCACCTGACTGGTTCCTGACATTTGCATGCTTTGACCTTTTGCTTCATTCACCCTCATGTACTCAGCTCCCAACTCATCCAAAACATCGCATGTTACAATAGTTGGTCGATCTATAAATGTCACCTTCCTTTATTTCTTCGGTGGATGACTTTTTGCTACTGGTACAATGACTTGAGGCGCATGTTCTGCTGACGTGCACATGTAATTTAAACCACAAACTTGTTGCATCAGTTCAATGCGTGTCTTGTGGGTGCAAAAATCTTCCAGTCTGGAGTCCCATGTTTTTTTAACTCCAGATTGTGAACTAGCTCTTTAAAAATCTGTTTCGTTTTCCAAGCAGTGAGAAACCATCTGACACATAAGCAACTTCCAGCAGAGCGATGTCATGGGTATTGTCCTTATTTTTGGTATCTAGCTTGGCAAAATCCATCAGCGAAAATGATTTTGGGCTTGCCTGCTCTTGATTTTTTTTCTCAATCCAAAACTGCATAGATGCAATCTCTTCGCTTTCGGAGCCGTTGTCAACTGCCTCATCACTCTCGGGCTTGTCCTCATGATCGCCAGTGCCACTAGTATGACCTATGTTAGTGCTCTGGTCACCAGCATCCCCATATCCGCCACCCCCATCCTTGTCATCATCACCCTCCTTGTACTCCTCCTCATTTTTGTTCTCATCATCATCATCCTCATCTTCTTCGTCCTCATCTTCATCCTCCTCATCATCTTCTATGTCAAGCTCTTCATCCTTTGCCTCTTCTTCCACCCCTCGTGTTTGTTCTTCCTCTCACTCCTAGTTATGCGCATCATCGTCACCTGTGTGGTCTCTCCATACATGTTGCCATCACCATCGTCCCCATCACTGTCGGAGTCACCTTCACCACCATTTGATCCTTCACTTTCATCGTCATGGCCATCGTTTGTGTCACTCTCTGACTGGTATGATTCTTCATCACTAGGAAGCGTGTGGGGGTCACTCACACCCGCATGGCGTCTTTCCCTTGAATGTTGAGTGCTTGAACCACCAACATTGTCAGCTGTTGGCGCACTTGTTGTGTCATCATCGTCATCAAGTTTCTCAATTCCCCGTACGAGCTTGCCCATTGAATGTGATATTTTAGAATAGATTTCATGCACCATCCCAATGAGCTTATTTTGTTTCTATGCACACACAAAAAAGAAAGCACATGGGGCACGTATGTTAGAACTTCTAGTTGAAAGAAGAATTTAAAGAAGTAGGCACACACAAAAAAGCAAAACAAAAATGTAGAAGGCAACTCACATTTGGGTCATATGAGTTGGGAAACCTTGCTGCTAAAAACTTTTGTGACATGATCGAGACAATCGAATAAGCTTTCATCAGCACAACGAGCAAACTCGATCCTCAGCACAATGATCAAACTAAATGGAAATTAAATTGACTGAAGGAGTAGTAGCTTGACAACAAGAAACACATGTTTTGCCTGAGAACAATACACATGAAGTGAGTTCCTATGTGGTTGCCTAAGTAAAGAGAGTGTGTTGCCTAACAGTTGCTTGGCAAGTTGCCTGACATTTATATTTTGCAATGACCTCAATACAACGGGGTGGGTTTCTCTCTATAAATGCATGTAAGATTTAAAATGAAAGAAAAACTAAAGTGACTGGCTGATGGGGTGCTTCGCAAACATAAGTGGTCAAAAGAAACAAAAAAAGAAACTTACCAGCAATTTGCCAAGCTCCCCTCGGCCCTTTTTGCCCTTCTTAATAACCTTGGCAATAATATCAGAATTCCAAACCAATACTCTTGGAATTGTTCTTGTGATGGGTTCCTCCACATCCAGTGAGTCCTGGTATAACCGGTACATGAAGAAAATCAAACAAAATGAGCAGATGAACAATGAGAGAAAGCAAATGAAAAACCTATGGAAAAGGAAGAAGAGCAAGTTAGACTTACAACTAAATGCATCACACAACAGCAGACTGCGTTTTTATCACCTGCTCCTGCAAATGCCAAATTTAGTTGATCAACTACAAATATGCATACATTGGTCTCTGTTATCGCATCCACATGCATCACAGCAGGATAGCACCGTGGTGATATGTTCGAACTTATGGTAGGAGCAAGGAAACACAAGAAGGCGACCGCCAACCAAGCACGCATGAAATTGTCATCTACGCCCAGCCATATCCTCAATCATTTTGCACCATGATGTTTGTGTTGGTGAGCCTTTGGTATTAATGTTGAAGATGGTGTTCATTTGAGATGTGTAATCTGCTCTCTTCTCGTAGCACACTTTCCTCCCCCTGTTTGGCAAACCCCATATCCTATGAACACTTGCTGCATCTACTGGAATTTTCCCCCTCTCTGGAATGACCAGTTGTGAAATTTCAGTGTTGTAATGCTTCATAACCCACTAACTCAAGTCTCCTGGCATGCTACATGTTGCAATGTCCAGCTGACCTCCAAACTCTATTCCAATTACCACATCCTTCTAACGTTGCACTAGATTTTGGTTTACTTTGAACAACCTTGCTGGTGATGCCCTATTCCTGCGACCGTACAAGCAAGAAATTGTGGCTAAGTTAAACTATGTGTGGCGGGAAACAAACAACCAGGGACCAGGAAAAAAGAGAAATTAGCAACTATTAAAATTGTTTGTGTGTCGATGCGATATTTGTCCTATATATAGTAGGCTATCATTTGTCTTATAACTTCAACATTTACACATTTCTCTTATAACTGTAGCATTTATACAGATGTCTACGTGTTGCCTGCACCTATACGGATAACATGCTCAAATTTGCTACTGACCTTGCTTATGCATGATGCTTTCAAAAGACAAAACATATAATTACTAAATCGACACATTCGTCATGCAACTTCAAAAAATGCATAATCATGCAGCTTTGAAAAAAATGGAAATGCATGATGCATAATACCTCGTTTTCGCCTGTCTTCTAGCGTTTTGGTTTTGATTCCTCCTGCTGCGTGATCTCCTTGCCTTCTAAATCATCATCTTGTGCGCTTGCATTGCTAACTATGTCTGACGGGCGCTTCCCGCGACAAATTATTACTTTAGTGCGCCTACGCTTGTAGCTAATTATTGTCGGATTTTGTTGCTGTGATGAGTGTGTCTGCACTGAGAGGAAATGTCTTCATCTGTTTAGTAAAAAAATAGTTACAAATCTCGAACATGGCAACAACACCGCCACCGTGCCACACCCAAGCTCTTACCTTTGTTTCTCATACAACATGATGGTTTGCTTGTAAATCCTGACCATCACTTTTTTTGCTTGCCTCGGACATTGTCGACGCTGCAAACACAAAGTATGCTATTTTTAGGATGCTAAAAAAAACTTCTCTACTTGTAGCACTATAGTTTGCCTGACAAAATGACTAAGGCATTTCCTAGAGCTTGCTGATGAACCATTAAAACTCAATTCCCAAATATAAAAATAACTTAATAATAAAAAAAGCAAAGGAAGCAACAAACAAACACACATACACCCCCTGATCTGGCAACTGTGGATCATAAGTCCACGCAACTCGTATACTGATTTCTGGCAAATTTCTACACCAAAAAAATAACCTCACACAACTAGATTTAAAAAATGAATGTCTGGCAGATTTCTACATCATATTGGCAACTATGAAACACAAGTTCAGGAAACTTCTATTTCAAACACTACCCAACAAACATTAATCAGGAACTCCTACACAATATCGAAGCAACTCGTCAAAAATCCCCAGCGAAAGTCGTACACAAGATCTCCCAGGCAACTCCTGCACTAAAAATCAGGCAAATCCCCATCTTGGAACAACATATCTGCCAAAACACCCCCCAATCCCTCACAGACATGGTCCCATGACTCCCCACCACGATCGTCCCCGCCACAATCGTGAATTGAACTGGTACAATCTATGAGTGCATGATTACCTCCACCTCGCGCCCATGAATCCCAAAATGCAACATCGACTACCAATCCTACCACAAGCAGACATGGAAATGCATGGCGTTGGGTGCATCTGGTCCTTACCTTAGGATTCCCGCAGCGACTCGACCGCCGGGAATGCAGCGTCGTCGGCGACCTTCACCCCGCGCCCTTTTGTCCTGGACAGAGAACGACGCGGCGAGTTTCACTCCATTCCACCTTCTTTTGCGGTTCCCGCGCACACCACCACACCCTCGCACCTCCGCCGCTCAAACATCGCCACCATGCACAACCTCCACGTCTCTGGCAGTCGCCGGGCGCTCCAATTTCTGCGGGCGGCAGTTGAACCCGCGAAGAACAAGTAAGAATGCGGGCGGCGAGGATGAATGGATTGGGTTGGGCGGTTTGGAAAATTGCGCCAACGGCAGGACCTGGGGGTGGTGGTGGACCCTCTCAGGTGAACAGTTGTCGTGGAGGAGTCGCACCGAGGCCAAGAAACATCCTCCAACAAGAAAAAACCTGGCCTCGATCGCGCGTGCGGGGACGCGATCCGAAGGTTGTCGCCCTGAGTGCTCGATCGTGTCAACTGGCACGCATGCACTTTTTAGTATTTGGGCAAAATATATAGAAAAAAATTAACGCCAGTCCATGCCCACTTTTTCGCGGTCGTCTTTGCCTCTTCCGTTGACTTGACCTGCGTATTCTTTTTTTTTGCGGGGGAAATAGTGAGAGCTTTATTACTTAAAAGCGTTCGCTAGGCAGCCTGCCAAGAGGCTGCTGATCAGGAAGCTGGGAGTACTTTTGATCCAGCTTTCGGTCACGTCAATTGTGCAAGCTTGCTTAGCACAAATATGAGCAGGACCGTTAGCCGATCTTACAATATGGCGAATATAAAAAAAAAGTGAAACTACGAGAGAGCTCTCCAATTTCTAACAGAATGGGTGCCACGACCGATCGAGAGTCGTGGCGAGTGGTCCAGAGGTTGGCGACCTCCGAGCAGTCCGTCTCCACAATGACGTGTGAATAACCCCTCAGACATGCGAAGATAACTCCGTCGCGCACTGCCATCGCCTCTACAATGAAGGGATCCGTAACTCCGGGGTATGGCTTACTCCATGCACCCAGAAAAGAGCAAGAGGATCGGGCAACGCCCCCTGCTCCTCCTTTGTCATCTTCTCGTTTGATTGCCGCATCAGTGTTAATGGTGACGAAACCCTCGTCAGGCAGCCGCCACCCATGCCCAGGCATGATCATTGCTAGTTGCCGCGGCACCTCAAGAAGAGATAACGCCTCCCGAGTGCATCGTACCGAGCTTGCCGGATCGAGCTGATCCTCAGCATGTGTCAATTTGTTCCTCGAGTGCCAGATGGACCACATGACCAAAACGGTCACTGCTTGGTCCTTGGAAGTAAGGCGGTCGTCACAAATGATGTCTTCGGCCCAGGTCACAGGATGGAGCCGCGGTAGCTTGAAATCGAAGAGTTGCTGCGCCTCTTTCCAAAACTGTCTCGTATGTGAGCACTCCAAGAGTGCATGCAATAGGTTTTCCTGCGAAGCCATACAAATCTTGCATATATTTTATTGTCGGATGTGCCGGTGCATGAGCGTGCTTTCATCTGGTAATATACCTCGCAGTACTCGCCAAAAGAACACACGCACCTTGGGCAAAACATTTAATTTCCAGAGGTCATTCCACATCCGTTGTTTATCTGTTGAAGATCCGTCGTTGACCTGCGTATTCATGCATCCACCGCACAGCTGCAATTGCCCTGACGTAGTGGAGAAACGTAGGTTGATTATACGGCGGCGACGCAGATTTTCTCCGAGATGATGGACCCATGGGTTCTCACGGTACATTCGATTCGCACATGTACGTACTGGGCGACCACTTCATATATTACAACTCCACGTCAGTCATCGCTCCGATGAATCCCAGGGAAAATACACCGGTCTCGTCACTCTTCTACTTTAGTTTACTTCTTGTATAATGTGTACCTAGTGGCTAGTAGTATTTCCTATCGCCGCGTCCTTGACCTCGAGTCCGTAGGTTTTGTTCGTGCAAGTGGGGCATTATTTTGGATGGGCAAGTGGGGCATCACTGATGGTACTGATTTTGCAAGTGAACTAAGACGGGCCGTGACCCGTGAAGACCAGAGAAGAAAAGAACTCAATAACCAGAACACCTACCTATTTGATGCCTCCCCTAAAAAAACGTATTTGATGCCGAGTCCCAAATAATCATCCATTTTTTTCTTTTTGAAAATATTTAAAACATATTCCTTTTTAATATATTGTTAAAAAGGATTAAATATTGAAAAATCAATATATTACACAAAAAAAAACATAAACAAGCATTGCAATAACTCCCTTTTAAGTGATAACTGAGGGCACATATGATGTGCTCGAAGGTACTCCCTCCGTTCTAAAATAGATTACTCAACTTTGCACTAACTTTAGTATAAAGTTGGGTCATCTATTTTGGAACGGGGGGAGTAAGCAATCTATTATTAATCCAAATATTCATATTCGCACAATTTTATATCTAAGTGACTTGCCCCCACTGACATATTTAGTACGTCTAACTATGTCACATTAACCTTATTAGTTTTACCAATTACTTACATGCATGCATACGTCCTCCATACATAGTTTTCTTATCCCACATTTATTGAACTCCCTTTTATGTGGTAACTGAGGGCACATATGATGTGATGAAAGCTAAGCATACTATTAATCCAAAAATTCATATTCACACAATCAAATATCATCAAAATATACTTCGAGTGATTCCTGTGGAAATGTGCGGGGTATGTTCTAGTAAAATAAAATGTTCATCTCATATTTAAAAAATGATATGTACATTTTCTAAATATGTGCATATACATGAACTAATTGTTCGTCGTGTATTTTAAAATATTCATGTACATAGCAAAAATATGAAGAAAAAAATGAACGAATGATAACAAAAAAGAAAGAAAAAAACTAAAGATAACAAAAAACTGAACAAACTCAACCGTACTGGTGGATCAGCCCATCGTGTGCACATCTTGTGCATTTTGACACGGTATATAACGCCCGCCTAAGAGGGTGGCAAGTTGGGCCGCATTGTATAAGTCAACCCAAGTCGCTTCTTCATCTCAGTGATCCGGTGAGGTACGTTAGAACACTAATGGGCATATTAGGTTAAATTTATTAAATTTATGGAACAGGAAGAAAGAAACAACGGTATATTGTCTCAATGTTTATTCTTATTCTATATGAATATTATAGATTTTATTAATATGTAGATTGAAATAATACATAGATTGAAAGGTTGTACATATAAGGAAGGTAAGACAGATTGAATAAAGAAGGAATCTTATAACGCCCGAACGTCAAGTACGAGCTCATGGCAAATCGAACGTTTTCTTATGGCAAGTGTAGTGATGCGAGGATGGCAACTTTAGTTGGCAAGCATGATAACTTCGTGATTCGGTTTTTTTCTTAGAAAAATTATCGTGTGTGTCAACTAACTTGCTATTCTTGCGTCACTAGAATTGCCATAAAAAACTTTTGATTTGCCATGTGCTCATACCTGGTGTCAGGTACTTATCATTTATAATAAAGAAAGGTCGCGATCTCACGAGGGTGAGCTAATTATTTAAACCAGTCCTCAATTCGGGTTGATGGCTGCAACTCGCCTACATGAAGCAGCAATCGTCAGTAATCGCCGAGTCAGCCATACGGTGGTGAATCCATTCCCTGGCCTTATACACACTGTCCGTCACACTATAGGAGCCCAATACCTTGTCGCAACAAGCTAGTTTCATCCTTCTTTTTTTGTCTGTTGTTTTCAGAGAGCTCCTCATTAGCGCTTCATGCTCTGGAAACACATGCTGGCGCTCACACGTGTGAGATGGGCCCCGGCTCAGCAGTGTTGCTCGTTCGCTCGCAAGAACGGGTCGCTCGGTCGGTCGCCCAACCCATTACGTCTCAGGTTCTGGAAGTTCATAAGCTTTTGTTGCTACTTTGTTGTGTGAAAAATGGTTAAGTCGGCTACAGTTTTCTTTTCTGAACAACAGATTGGAATAAGAAAATGTTTGTGGATTGAGAAGAAGTCCAATTTTTTGAAAATGTACACGAACTTTGGAAATTGTACACGGATTTGGAAAAAATCATTAATTTAAAACATATTCAACAATTTTATTTTTTGTGCTGCTATGTTGTGTCAAAAATATTCATCAATTGACATCTTTGTTGTGTGAAAAACAGCTAAGCCAAAAATACAACAAAAAATGTATATGGATTTTGAAAAAGGTCATGAGTTTGAAAAAATGTTTGCCAACTAGAAAAAAGTTCATGAATTTGAATTTGTTTTGTGAATTTGATTTTTTTTGTATATTATCAAAAGTTCATATAATTCTAAAAAGTTCACGAACTGAATAAAGGTCGTGAATTTGAAAATTGATCACGGGTTTAAACAATGGTCAAGAATTTTGAAAAAAAGATCATGAATTTGAAAAAAAAATCAAAGATTTTAAAAAATTCATAAATTTGGAAAGTGCTCATATATTTGAAAAAAGGTCATGAATTTAGAAAATGTCCATGAACTCGAAAAGAGATCGTGAATTTGAGAAATGGTCATCAAACTGAAAAATATTCACGAAACGAAAAAAGGTCATGAATTTGGAAAATGTCCATGAAATAAAATAAAGTTTACAAATTTACAAAAGGTTACGGAATTTGAAAAATTTCATCGATTTGGAAAGATTAGTGGACTTGAAAAATATTCGTATATTTAGAAAAAAGCTCACTGATTTCAAATAAGTCCTTGACTTTGAGAAAAAGTTGCAAATTAAAAAATGATCATGGATTTAAATTTTATTTTATCATATTCAAAAAGTATGCAAGAAATGGAAAGAAATAATGAATTTCGAAAATTGTTTATTATTTAAAAAAACCAAGCTGAGAATGTTCCTGAATGTGAAAAAAATCATGATTTTTAAACAAACTGAAATGAAACAAGGTGAAGATTTTAAAAAGTGATTCAAAACCTATCACTATAAAAACAACGAGTCACTGTTAAGCCATCGCAAGCTGGCACATTTATCCCAGGCTATAAAAACAAGGTCAATGTTTTGTGGTGGAAGATGGTTGACGTTTATGAATCCCCTCGGTAGCGATGCGGCTTGAGGGCTTTAGAATCGCGATCCTATAGGAGTGGAGTGCATCTCCGGACGACGAGCCACATCAACATGTGTCGTGCCGTGAGCGGCGTCGCCTGTTCAGAGGCTCTTTCCGCAGCATTGCTGCTATGGCTTTCTATTGGATCATGGCTTTTTGGTTGCATTTTCTTCTCTCTGGCGATGACTATGGTTTAAGTTTTGTGTTGTCCGATCGGTGGTTGCATGGACCCAAAAGATTTGTTTTTTGCATCTACAATTGCGGGTGCTTCCTGTATATCCTAGTGTGCTTTCTCTTTAGGTTTCTCCTCGGAGATGCCACATATGTTGTATTTTACTCAGTTTATTTTAATAAAGTGATGTAGTTCTCCTTAAAAAATTACTGGCGGGGGGGTTGCGTGCTCTGTACGAAGAAGTAGCGCCTTAAGCGCCAAATGATGATTCCTATTTATGTGGCGACTATATCTCGCCTTAAGCGAGTCGGTAGAATGTCTCGCCGCAAGCATCTACAGTTATGGGCCGGTCCAATAACATTTTAAAAGAAATGGTGTAATGGAATTGAAAAAGAAGGTCTACCAGATGGGGGGAAATATCTGGTGCGTCAGAGCTTGTGGTGCTACCGGTGCACTGGACTCATATTGTGCTTTTAAAATGTTCAAACAATTCTGAAAAAATAAGCACACTCACACATCATCAATGTAGGTTGTCACAAAATTTCAAGTCAAAATTCAAAACATAACTCGAAAAACAAAAATGACAAATTCAACGCTAAATAGTACATAACATAACTTGTGCTCTAGATTTGGCCCATTATCAAACTGATATCAAAATTTGTCATTTTTGTATCTCAAAAAATATTTCAATTTTTTGTACAAATTTTTGTGACACCAGACATTGAAGTTGTGTTAACATGATAGATTTTTTTTCCAGATTTTTTATAACATTCTATGGCATCAGGTGCACCGATAGCACCACAAGTGCGGGTGCACCAGATACATTCCCACCAGAAGGGAGCCTGTGCTCCTCACCAGTAGCTAGCGCTAGGTTCCTAGAATAATCTAAGGTGCTATCTAATTAAAGAGAATAGAGCCAGTTAACCATAGGGTTTTCTATTTTTTTCACAGTTTTTCTTCGTTCCTTTCTCCATTTTCATAGTTTTATTCAGTTTTCATCGGGTTTTTTTTTCTTTTCTTTTGTAAATTTTCTTTTTCTTCTTTGTTTTTTCATCCTTTTTGCAATCGTTTCTTCGGTTTTATGTTTCATTTCCTTTTTTCTTTGGTTTATTCTTGTTTCTTTTCCAGACTTTGTTCTATATTTTTTTCTCTATGTCAACAATATTCTTCTAATATATTTTAACATTCTCCAATACAAATTTAAGATTTCCTAATATATGGTCTATATTTTCTAAAAATTTAAATTCTTGACTAACATTTCTTATATATCATCAACATTATTTTCACACATACACAACATTTTTTCAAATTCTTGATTAATACTTTTCAAATAAAAATATTAACTTTTTTTAATGCATGGTCGACATTTGTTTCTATTAACAGTTAACCTTCTCCAAACGGTTGATTAACATTATCTAACACTTATTCAACATTTTTCTAAATGCTTGATTAACCTATTTTATCTACCTTCTCAAAAAAATCATCAGTTTTTAAAACATCGTCAACATTTTTTTGTACACATTTAACATTTTCCAGATGCTTGATTAACATCTATACTATTAAGCACTTTTCTAATGCTTGATTAATATTTTTATTTACATGATCAATTTTTCATCATTTTTTTAATACACGGTTAAAAAAATTCTAGACACATTTAACATTTTCTAAATTCTGTATTAGCTTGTTTCGAACAAATGTTTAACATTGTTTTTCAAAATGACTGATTAACATTTTGATTACATGATAAAAAGTTTAAACATTTTTTAACACATGATCAGCAATATTTCTATCTGTACACATTCAACATTTTTTTCAATGCTTGATTAACAGTTTTCTAATACTTGTTCAACATCTTTCAAATGTTTTTTGTAGAGACTTTTCTGCAATATATATATTAAGAAAAATTAAAGTATAAACAAATGTACAAAAAACCTACAAAACATAAAAAGAAAAAAAAAGAAATAGAAAAAAGAGGATGTGGCCTGCTGAACGCGTGGGCTGTCGCATCTCGCTCGAGTCAGAAGCTGACTCGCTGAAGGGCATCCATCCCCATGCGCCACGTCCTCGGTATAGGCCAGCCCATAGCTCTCTTTTCGCCTAGTATTTCTTTTTTTCCTTGTTTATATTTTATTTTCAAGTTCTATTTCTTTATGGTACTTTCCTCTTTCTTAACTTCAAAAAAAACTATTTAGTAATTTATGAACTATTTTAGAACCCACAAACATTCCTTGAAAGTGTGATTTGTTTTTGCAATTCGTGGTAAAGTTTTGCATTCAAAAACATATTTTTCCAAGTTTAAGAATATATTTATAATTTAATAATACTTTTCGAACTCATGGACATTTATTTTCAATTTGTCATCATCTTTCGAATTTTTGGTGTTTTATGAATTTCGAGAATTTTTTGTATTCATAGAGAGTTTTTGAAATTTGAGATTTTTCAAAGTCGTGCAAACATTGTTTTTCAAAGTCGTGCACATATTTCAAAGTTGGGGGCTGCTACGCCTTGGCCGGTGGATCCTTTGAAACGATCCGCCGCCTCGCGAGCGGTTGGATGTGACAAAATTAAGCGGCTAAACTAATTCCTCTTCTTTGCAACAAAGCTCTTGTTGTGAAAATATTTGTAACAGAGATTTTGTTGTGATTTTCTTTTTTGCAGCATAGGTTGTGTTGCGGGATTATTTTTTTGCAACATAGGTTGTGCAAAAAAATTATTTTCATTTGTTTTTTGCAAAAGAGGTATTGTTGCAGATTTTTTTTGCAACTGAGGTGATGTTGCAGAATTTTCTCTATTTGTCTTCACCTCTATATGACTGATGTTGTAGAATGATTTCGTGCAACAGATTGGATGTTGCAAAACAAAACACCGTCGTCGTTCGTCGCGAGCCCGTTTGGACGGTGGTTACGAAGGAGCTTCGCCGCCCATCCCCGCCATGACACTGCTGCCAGCGAGCATCGAACCTCCGACCAGGTCACGTCACGGGGAGGCGCACAACTCAACGGGAGCTTGGGATAGTCGGAGCAGCGCGGGGAGGCGCCGACTCGACGGGAGCTTAGGAGGAGCACGAGCGGCAACTTCTCTCAAGATCCAAATCCTACAGCAGAGCCGTTTGTTGCGTTGAGAGAGATTGCAACAACGGGCCAGTTGCAAAAACTAGTGGTGCTGGCCATGGGGCACGTGGCGTGCAGACAAGGTGACGGATGCAGGGTTGTGATCCGCCGGATGATCTATAGAGTTTCCCTATTTCAAACTCATGAACATTGTTTGATATTCATGATTGTTTTTTGAAATCATAATCATTTTTTGAGATTGTGTGCATTTTTTCAGTAAGTAAATATTTTTTCAACGAACATTTTTTGGATTCGCAAACATCTTTTGAAATACGTGTACATTTTTGGAATCTGCGAACATATTATTATTTCCCAAACATTATTTCAAAACAGGAATTTTTTGAATTCATGAATTTCTTTCAAATTGACAACCATGTTTTGGATAGGCAAATTATTTTTCAAAATTCACAATTTGTATTGAAATTTGGAAAAAAATTGGAAATCCAGAATTATTAGGAAAATGAAAGAAAACTAAAACCAATAAGAAAAAAGAAAAACGTAATGACTTTTTG
>NC_041389.1:415084127-415171269 GCF_002162155.2 Triticum dicoccoides | reverse complement strand
CGGAGAACCGAGCGCTTGGAAGCAGGATTGCGTATTTGCATGTCACCCATGGAGCTGTGCACCAAATAGAAGTGTTGTCGAGAAAAAACAGGAGCTCCTGCGCCAAATAGAAGTTTGCCATGTTTTCAGTTGAATAATTGCAACTCTTTCTATCATTTCCATTTTTACTTTTGTTTTCACTATTACTTTTGGGTTTTTTCTTGCTTTTATAATTTTTTCTATTATTTTTATTATTAATGGATTTCTTTCCTGTTTTTTTATTTATTTTTAATCATTAAAATAAATGTAAACGTGTTTCTTCGTAAAATACCTGAAAAGTTTAAAAAAAATAAATGTAATCTATGTAAGAATGTTGATCACACTTTTAATACACGTTGAAGATTTTTCAAAACAACTTTTTTTGTAATGAATCAAGAATATTTTCCTAAAAATATAAAATATACATTAATGCACAATAAATTTATTTTAAATACATGATGAACATTTTTTAGTTCTATAAATTAATATATTTTTCACACCTAACCGTTTTGGAAAATATTTTCAGACCATTTTGAAATATATATGGGTTTAAAAAAATATATAAGGGGTTTAAAAAATAATAGGTGAAAGAAAAGCAAAAGCGAAACAAAAGAATAAAGAAGAAATGCTAGAGAATACCACTAATCACGCTATTCGACCGGTCTATGGTGATGTGCCATATTCGCCCAACTGGTCTGCACGGCAAAGATGCTCATACAGTTAAAGACCGCTTCCCGATTTTCATGTTGTTTAGCTTGAAATCCTATTTGGTGCTTATAGATACCGAGAAAGGTAAAATGGTACACAATGCATGCCCTGTTTCCTTTGCCAGATTTATTGGTCCACCCCTTGTAGAGCTCGTTTATGTGAAGCTCCGGTTTTGGGAAGCTTCCAAAATCTTCAAGTTGGTTCTTTTTTATTTTATTTCCCTTTTCTGGCCTTTTGGGCCCAGTTTTGTGTGATTTCCCCCTTTTTTCTTATTCATTTTTTAATTCTCAATCACTTATTAAACTTGCATTGTTTTCACATGTCACAAGCTTTTTTCACATCCCCAAACTTTTTTCAAATTTGTGAATTTTTATTAGTACATGATTTTTTTAAATATGTGAACTATTTTTTAAACTTATGACCATTTTGCATAAAAAAATTGAACTTGGGAACCTTGTTCAAATTTATGAACCTTTTTAAATTTCTTCAAAAGTCAACGGCCAATGGTCAACAGTGAAACAGGTAGTGGTCAAGTGAGCCGCGGGCCATCTGGCGCGTGTGTGAGGAGGAGCGCTCCTCTTTAGCCCTTAACAACAGGCCCGTCATTCTTATAGAACCTTCAACGTCCGGTTCTTGATCTAAGCCCACCTTGATGATTTAGATGGCTGTTTTTTGTGGGTAGAATTAAATCAACCTATTTCCCCGCAAAAAGTCCCCCTATACAATGCTCAATGCGACGGTTTGCTCACCGGACGCATAACCACCGTGTGAGGGTCCATATGGCTTTTTCATTGGTTTTCCTCCAATATTTATTGTCATAAATTGATGAATTTTCTTTGAAAATGAATAACTTATTAAATATGTGATTTTTTTAAAGTGTGTAAACATTTTTTAATGCGTGACATAATTTTAAGAAGTCTAAGCATCTTTTAAATGTATGAAGATTTTATTTTAAAAAATAAATGCTTATAAAAACTCTAAGTGTATTAAAAAATTACTTCATTATGCAATTTAATTATCGTGGTCTATTTGAAAATTGGTAAATGGTCATCATGTATTTGAGAAAGAAAATGCTCATATGAAGGAAGAAATCTATTTCTCTTATAAAAGGAATGAAGGCAAAAAGAAAAGATGAAAACAAAATAAAATGAAAATATGGGAATAGGCAAAGGGGAAACATAAAACATAAAATAAAATTTAAAAACCCGATTAAACCTGGTAAATAAACTAAAGAAAACATGAGGGAAAATCACTAAAAGTGCAAGAGAAACACAGCGAACCGTCAAACGAAACATCCTAACTAGCCGGCTCATATGAACATGCGATTACCTTACGACGCAACTAACGTATCAATAGGGTTGGCTCCGTGATGATGGTGGTGAGTGGTGACTTTGTCGTTGCTTGTGCGGCCAAGTGGGTGAACCAGAGAAGTGCCTTGCAATCTGAATCTGTGGCATGTCTTAATGCTATAGGTTGGGCTAACATGATTGGGGCAAATAAAATCATCTTTGATTCCGATTTCGCAACTCTTGTGCATGCTTTGAATAGCAACGAGTACAATATGGCAACAATTGGTAAGTTGTTGAAGGAAGCTAGGAGCCCTGCCTTCTAAAAACTTTGATTGCTATTCTTTTTCGTTCAGCTGGCATGCATGTAACTTTGTAACCCATGAGCATGCCAAGCTGGGTGTTCACACTAAGTCTGACCAAGCTGGACTCATTTCCATGCACTTGTCTGCTACCCACATGTACAAAATCTTTTGGATGGTGATGAGATCTGTTTGGGACCTACCCACCGATGAACTTCTAAAGGTATGGAACCTGGATGGCTCCTTCTAAGCATCCATCAGCTAAATGAGACTCAGCGTATGCTCCTGCTCATGTTACTGTGGTTAATATGGCATGTCCGGAACGAACTCGCCCATCACAAGCCTCTGATTCCAGTCGAGGCGTCGAAGAAGCTCCTATGTAGCTATGTGGAATCCCTGCTACTCATTAAACAGGTGCCGGAGGTGGACGTCCTCAAGGGGAAGCAGATGGTTATTGTATCCAGCCATGTTGTACAACACGATATTCTAGAGCCTAGCTTGAAGCCTAATTGGTCACCTCCCTCGAGCAGCGTTGCAAAGCTAAATGTCGACGGCTCATTTGTATAGGCGAACGGAATGGTCGGCGCTGGTTTGATCCTGCGAGATCACACAGATACGGTTATATTTGTGACATGCAGAAGGCTGCTGAACTGCCCGGGTGCGGTGGAGGCGGAGCTAGCGGCATGAGAGGAGGGCTTGAAGCTGGCGCCACACTAGACTAACCTGCCCTCCTTGAGTCAGGTTCAATCGAACGATCAAGGAACATGTTTCAAGTGGCGCCTAGGGCTAAAATCACCTTTTGTGGCTTTTTGATCCCATACTGTAGGGTGGATCTCGAAAGATGAAAGATCTCCCTCCAAGCCATATGTACACACGACTTTCATCGAATACGGCTTTCCACATAATTCTATAGGGATCTATGAGATCGAGTATGGGATACTGTTTACTCACTTTAAATTGAGTATCTATTTCCCTCCTTTTCTCGCTAGGATCGGAAATCCTGTATTTTCCATATCCATAATGAAAGAAAGATCCGTATGGTTCACAAAAATTAGTAGATCAAAGAATAAGGTTGCGCATGTCATGGTAGCTATGGGTTCATAGTCAACAGCGTACGACCTATTGGTTAGCAAACTTCCCCCAGGAGATTAGCATTGTCATTTCAAATGATTGTAACCCTATTGTTGATTAAATGAAATGAAATTCCCTCCCCCCAAAGAAGCTGGACTCCTTTTAGTAGATCACTGCCCCAGCTACATCATAAAACTGTTAGCCAGCAATATTGTTGCGTGAGCAGGTTAATGTGATTTCCATTTTTCCCGTCAAAAAACGGTGCCCCAATAGCCACATATTGTATTTTTTAAGTATATTCATATTAATAATGTACGTTTTAAAATAAGTTTAACTATCAAAACTATAGTACCCAAATTGTCTATGCTTATTTAATAATATTGTCATGTACTGGTAAAAGACTTATCATGTACTTTAAAATGTTTATCGTGTACTAAAATATATTCATCATGTATTTTTTAAATATTCACCGTCTATTTGAAAAATGTTCACCCTCTATGTAAAAATGGCTCACCGTATATTTGATTAGAAAATGTTCATATATCACATAATAATTCTATATGCATGGCATTACAATAATAATATAGGCACAGTAGAAAAGGCCGAGAGGAAAAGTAAAAGACCAGAAGATAAATGATGGGGAAAGAAAGTGTAATCAAAGAAACGCAACTAAACATAAAAAAAGAACAAAAGAATAAACAAACATAGGCAAACTGTCAAATGGACCATCCCAAGTTGCAAGTGTGTAGGCATGTGTGCATTTGTCCGACAATTGGACCAATAAATTGTCAATTAGGGATTCACGCCCTTAACTCTTCGCCAGAGAAGGGGCACTAAGAGCATCTATAACCGATTCCCTATAATTTAGAAAAGGATGTGGCCGGGTATTCTTAGAGAAGCATATTTGCTCCTCTACTGAACCTCTAAACTTAACTCCCTAAAACTTGAATTTGGTTTATACATTTCGTCAAACACTTGTTATGCGTCTCCGTGGTTTGTGGCTTGAGACGAGCAACACCAATGAGGAGGACGTTTCATCGGCGGCCCCATGACGAGTGGCCATGTCCCTCTTCTTACCACTGTTGTCTTCATCCGCCCCAGAGGCAACAATGCATAGATTGAATCCTCTACCTCGTCTTCGTCTGATGTAGCTCAAGCTCCGACCATCGACGCGTCCACCGTGCTCTCGTCATCGTTCCACTTTCCCGGCCCTCACCCAACTCCCAATTGACCTTCCCAAGGTCAGCCCTCTCTCTTGATACGTCCCAAACGTATCGACTTTCCAAAACACGTTTGCTCTTATTTTGGACTCTATTTTGCATGATTTGAATGGAACTAACCCAGACCGGCACTATTTTCAGCAAAATTGCCATGGTGTTGTTTTTGTGGAGAAATGAAAGTTCTCGGATTGAGCTGAAAATTTACGGAGAATATTTTCAGAATATATAAAAATACTAGCGAAGACAAATACCAGAGGGGGCCACCAGGGCGCCACAAGCCCAGGGGCATGCCACCCCCCTCCCAGGGCGCGCCTGGCAGGCTTGTGGGCCCCTGGAAGCTCCCGCAACCCTAACTCCAACTCCATACGTACCTACTCGTCCAGAAAAAAAAATCAGAGATAAGGAATCATCACATTTTCCGATAGGAGATACCGCCACCTCATGTTCTTCACCGGGAAGGCTAATCTAGAGTCCGTTCGGGGCTCCGAAGAGGGGGATTCTACATCATCGTCATCATTAACCATCCTCCATCATCAATTTCATGATGCTCACCAACATCAGTGAGTAATTCCTTCGTAGGCTTGTTGGACGGTGATGGGTTGGGTGAGATTTATCATGTAATCGAGTTAGTTTTTATAGGGCTTGATCCCTATTATCCACTATGTTCTGAATTGATGTTGCTATGACTTTGTTATGCTTAATGCTTGTCACTAGGGCCAGATTGCCATGAGTTTAGATTTGAACTTTTTATGTTTTCACGAATATATTTGTGTTCTTGGTCGTATCTTGCAAGTTGTATGCACCTATTACGTGTTATGATCCGTATACCCCATGGTGACAATAATTTGGATTCTTTCTGGTGATTACCGTAGTTTGAGTGGTTCATGTATTCACTATGTGCTAATGCTTTGTTCCGGTTCTCTATGAAAATGAGGCCTTAATTCCCCTTAGATTTTCTTATGGACCCCGCTGCCATGGGAGGGTAGGAAAAAATATGTCATGCAATATTATAAGCACGTATGACTATATAGAATACATGCCTACATTGCATTGATGAATTGGAGCTAGTTTTGTGTCGCCCGAGGTTATGACTATTACATGATGAATGTGATCCAACATAGTTATCCATCACTGATCCAATGCCTACGTCTTTCGCATATTGATCTTTGCTAAGTTACTTTCGCTGCTGCTGCTGCTGCTGCTGCTGCTGCTACAACCATTATAAAACTGCTATCGATACTTGCCGGTGTCCTGGATATGGGGGTATCCATCCATGCCAGCCTGCGGCCCACCACGTGGCTCCATCGACGGCCTGGTACGACCCAGCTTCAGCATCAACAACTCAAGACCCTCGCGAGGGGCCAAGCCTCGCAAGGCGGACAACGCCAAGACCCCCGAGGGGATCGGCCTCTTTAGGCTGGCTCCCGAGGGGCGGAGAGTTCTATGCAAGGTATACCTCACAAGGCTCAGCTGACGTGAGCCATGATGACCAAGGCCAGGCGGGCGTCAGGCGGGCGCAGAGCACAGGTTTCCTCTTCGGTGCAAAGGAGGCAGGCCGCAGGCGCGGAGTCCCGAGGAATCAGCCAAAGGTTTCCACTCTGGTGCAACAAGACCAAGACCGCCAGGACGACAGGACGGAGGTCATCGCCGAGCCCACCGCAGCGTCACGGCCAGATGCTTTTCAAGGCGAAGACTACTTTTGTCAGGATAGGCTGTACTACTTGTCCCCTTTCAAATCCGGCCGTTGTGGGATCCCTTCCCGCCAACATTTGGGAAGAGGACCAAGGCCACTATAAATAGGACTTAGCCACCACCGATCTGATCGAGTTCACATCCCCTCAGCTCCCTCGAGCTCAAGAACACCTCACCTCCCGAGGCCAGTTCATCCGCTATACTAGTTCCTCCTCGGCCCTCCGAGGCAATCCACCAAAACGCTGGAGTAGGGTATTACACCACAAGGTGGCCCAAACTAGGATAAACTGTTGTGTCTCTTTGTCTCTTCGAGCTCGTCGTGCTAGCCTAGGAGGATCGCGAGTAGGCAGGCTCGGTAGGTTGAGATCTCCGCACGCACCCCAGAGTTCGAACCTCTCAAGGGTTTGTGGAACCCGTAATCCAACATTTGGCACGCCGGGTAGGGGTGCGTCTGATCTTCTCTTTTGTCGATCGATCCACCGCCACTCCGACACCTCCATGGCCGACACACGCCGAGCTCGCGCCGAGCGCCTGGCCGCAATCGCCATTTGCGTTGCTCAGACGGCTCCGACGGGCGATGGTTGTGCTCGTCGTGCTCCGTCTCCGGTGGCCAACACCGCCACGGGCCCTGCCGGCCACGAGCAGCAAGCTTTTTCGCTGCACCCGTCGGTGCGCCGTGACGGGCGCACCGCTACTCCGACACTGACTCCGGTAGCTTCGTCCACCCATGCGCATCACGGCCTGGCGGACACGCAGGCCGCTCTACTCATGGTGCGGAAGCTCCTTCGCTACCGCCCGGTTGGTGACCTTTACGAGGAATGGCTCGAGCGGACCGCTGAGCTCGTCAGCGTTGCCGGGGGCTCCACCGCTCCGCCTCGCTCACTGCCTCAGCAGCCACATGCAGCGGGCGACGTAGCTCACAGGGATCCTCCACCACCTATGGCCCAGGGCATCATCGTCGGGCCAAGGCGTGTGGCGCCACGACGCGACCCAGCGCGCCGTGCGCCAGCTCGGGAGGACGTGAGCTGCCAGGTGGTGCAGCAACCTCAAGGAGAAGCGCGCGTACTTCCAGCACCCCCACATCAGGCCCGCGTACCGCCGCAGGAGGCGGCGGTGCGCATGCACCAGGACCAGGTTCCACCCCCTCGACGGGCTCTAGTGGCCATGACAGGATGCCGCGCATTCACCCCGGAGCTCCGCAATGTCGTATGGCCAAGCAAGTTCAAGCCTGACCTGCCTCCATGCTACGACGGCACCGCCGACCCTGCCGAGTTCCTGCAGCTCTACGAGCTGAGCATTGAGGCGGCCACCGGTAATGAGAAGATCATGGCAAACTGGTTTTCGATGGCCCTCAAGGATGGCGCGCGTTCTTGGCTCTTGAACCTACCCGAGGGGTCGGTCTCTTCCTGGGAGGAGATGCACGGCCGCTTCATCGCCAACTTCCAGGGCACTCGCAACCGTCCGTCGGCCGCAGGTGACCTACGTCGCATCAAGCAGCAACCTGGAGAGACCCTGCAGAAGTATATCCAGCGCTTCAATAATGTTTCCCTCAAGATTCCCAAGGTGTCGGACAAGGCCATCATTTCAACGTTCACTGATGGCGTCCGCGATGTCAAGATGAAGGAGGAACTCTGCACAGCCTTGGAGATGCTTGCTACCTATTGAGCATGCGTTGGTTTTCCCTTGAAGAGGAAAGGGTGATTCAACAAAGTAGCGTAAGTATTTCCCTCACTTTTTGAGAACCAAGGTATCAATCCAGTAGGAGGCTACACTCAAATCCCGCGTACCTGCACAAACAAATAAGAACCTTGCAACCAATGCGATAAAGGGGTTGTCAATCCCTTCACGGCTACTTACAAAAGTGGGATCTGATAGAGATAATAAGATATTTTTGGTATTTTTATGATATAGATTGAAAAGTAAATATTGCAAAATAAAATAGATTGGAAACTTATATGATGGAAAATAGACCCGGGGGCCATATGTTTCACTAGTGGCTTCTCTCAAGATAGCATAAGTATTACGGTGGGTGAACAAATTACTGTCGAGCAATTGATAGAAAAGTGTATAGTTATGAGAATATCTAGGCATGATCATGTATATATGCATCACGTCCGCAACAAGTAGATCGAAACGATTCTGCATCTACTACTATTACTCCACACATCGACCGCTATCCAGCATGCACCTAGAGTATTAAGTTCATAAGAACAGAGTAACACATTAGGCAAGATGACATGATGTAGAGGGATAAACTCAAGCAATATGATATAAACCCCATCTTTTTATCCCCGATGGCAACAATACAATACGTGCCTTGCTTCCCCTGCTGTCACTGGGAAAGGACACCGCAAGATTGAACCCAAAGCTAAGCACCTCTCCCAATGCAAGAAAGATCAATCTAGTAGGCCAAACCAAACTGATAATTTGAAGAGACTTGCACAGATAACAAATCATACATAAAAGAATTCAGAGGAGATTCAAATATTTTTCATAGATAATCTTGATCATAAACCCACAATTCATCGGATCTCAACAAACACACCACAAAAAGTATTACATCGAATAGATCTCCAAGAAGATCAAGGAGAACTCTGTATTGAGATCCAAAGAGAGATAATAAGCCATCTAGATAATAACTATATGGACCTGAAGGTCTGAGGTAAACTACTCACACTTCATCGGAGAGGCTATGGTGTTGATGTAGAAGCCCTCCGTGATCGATTCCCCCTCCGGTGAAGCGCCGGAAAAGGCCCCAAGATGGGATCTCACGGGTACAGAAGGTTGCGGCGGTGGAAAGAGGGTTTCGTCATACTCTCGGATGTTTTCAGGGTATATGAGTATATATAGGCGAAAGAAGTCGGTCAGGGGAGCCATGAGGGGCCCACAAGGGTGGGGGCGCGCCTACCCCCCTGGGTGCACCTCCTTGCCTCGTGGCCGGCTTGTTGCTTCCTTGACGTCCACTCCAAGTCTCCTAGATTGTGTTTGTTCTAAAAACGACTCTCCCGAAGGTTTCATTTCGTTTGGACTCTGTTTGATATTTCTTTTCTGCGGAACACTGAAATAGGCAAAAAACAACAATTTGGACTGGGCCTTCGGTTAATAGGTTAGTCCCAAAAATAATATAAAAGTGTATAATAAAGCCCATTAAACATCCAAAACAGATAATATAATAGCATGGAACAATCAAAAGTTATAGATATGTTGGAGACATATCAAGCATCCCCAAGCTTAATTCCTGCTCGTCCTCGAGTAGGTAAATGATAAAAACGGAATTTTTGATGTGGAATGCTACCTAGCACAATTCTCAATGTAATTTCCTTTATTGTGGCATGAATGTTCAGATCCGAAAGATTCAAGACAAAAGTTTTATATTGACATAAGAGTTATAATACTTCAAGCATACTAACAAAGTAATCATGTCTTCTCAAAATAACATGGCCAAAGAAAGTTATCCCTACAAAATCATATAGTCTGGCTATGCTCTATCTTCATCGCACAAAATATTTAAATCATGCACAACCCCGGTTTTAGCCAAGCAATTGTTTCATACTTTAGTATTCTCAAACTTTTCAATCTTCACGCAATACATGAGCGTGAGCCATGGACATAGCACTATAGTTGTAATAGGATGGTGGTTGTGGAGAAGACAAAAAAGGAGAAGACAGTCTCACATCAACTAGGCGTATCAACGGACTATGGAGATGCCCATTAATAGATATCAATGTGAGTGAGTAGGGATTTCCATACAACGGATGCACTAGAGCTATAAGTGTATGAAAGCTCATCAAAAGAAACTAAGTGGGTGTGCATCCAACTTGCTTGCTCACGAAGACCTAGGGAAATTTGAGGAATCCCATCATTGGAATATACAAGCCAAGTTCTATAATGAAAAATTCCCACTAGCATATGAAGGTGACAACATAGCAGACTCTCTATCATGAAGATCATGGTGCTACTTTGGAGCGCAAGTGTGGTAAAAGGATAGTAACATTGTCCCTTCTCTCTTTTTCTCTCATTTTTTAGTGGGCTTCTTTGGCCTCTCTTTTTTATTTGGGCTTCTTTGGCTTCTTTTATTTTTCATAAATTCCGAAGACTCATCCCAACTTGTGAGGGAATCATTGCTTCCATCATCCTTTCCTCACATGGGACAATGCTCTAACAATGAAGATCATCACACTTTCATCTACTTACAACTCAAGAATCTTAGAAAAAAATATGACTCTATGTGGATGCCTTCGGCGGTGTACCGGGATAATGAATCAAGAGTGACATGTATGAAATAATTATGAATGGTGGCTTTGCCACAAATACGATGTCAACTACATGATCATGCAAAGCAATATGACAATGGTGGAGCGTGTCATAATAAACGGAATGGTGGAAAGTTGCATGGCAATATATCTCGTAATGTCTATGGAAATGCCATAATAGGTAGGTATGGTGGCTGTTTTGAGGAAGGTATATGGTGGGTGTATGATACCGGCGAAAGTTGCACGGCACAAGAGAGGCTAGCAATGGTGGAAGGGTGAGAGTGTGTATAATCCATGGACTCAACATTAGTCATGAAGAACTCACATACTTATTGCAAAAATCTACAAGTTATCAAAACAAAGTACTACACGCATGCTCCTAGGGGAAGGGTTGGTAGGAGTTAACCATCGCGCGACCCCGATCTCCACACATAAGGAAGACAATAAATAAATAAATCATGCTCCAACTTCATCACATAATGGTTCACCATACGTGCATGCTACGGGAATCACAAACTTTTAAACACA
The DNA here is from genome assembly GCF_002162155.2 of Triticum dicoccoides. Classification (NCBI taxonomy): domain Eukaryota; kingdom Viridiplantae; phylum Streptophyta; class Magnoliopsida; order Poales; family Poaceae; genus Triticum; species Triticum dicoccoides. The sequence continues at coordinate 415,160,191 of NC_041389.1, read as the reverse complement.
AGTATTCCTCAAATTCACAACTACTCAACTAGCATGACCCCAATATTACCATCCTCATATCTCAAAACAATCATCAAATATCAAACTTCTCATAGTATTCAATGCACTTATCATAGTATCTTGGATGCTCATCATATTAGGACTAAAATTTAAACCAAAGAAATTACCATGCTGTTCTAAAGGACTCTCAAAATAATATAAGTGAAGCATGAGGGATCAATAATTTCTATAAAATAAAACCATCACCGTGCTCTAAAAATATATAAGTGAAGTACTAGAGCAAAATTATCTAGCTCAAAAGATATAAGTGAAGCACATAGAGTATTCTAATAAATTCCAATTCATGTGTGTCTCTCCCAAAAGGTGTGTACAGAAAGGATGATTGTGGTAAAATAAAAATCAAAGACTCAAATCATACAAAATGCTCCAAGCAAAACACATATCATGTGGTGAATAAAAATATAGCATCAAGTAAAGTTACCGATGGACGAAGACGAAAGAGGGGATGCCTTTCGGGGCATCCCCAAGCTTAGGCTTTTGGTTGACCTTGAATTTTACCTTCGGGTGCCTTGGGAATCCCCAAGCTTAGGATCTCGCCACTCCTAATTCCATAATCCATCAAATCTTTACCCAAAAACTTGAAAACTTCACAACACAAAACTCAACAGAAAATCTCATGAGCTCCGTTAGCAAAATAAAACAAACCACCACTTTAAGTTACTGTAATGAACTCATTATTTATTTATATTGTTGTTAAACCTACTGTATTGCAGCTTTTCTATGGTTCATACCCCCGATACTAGCCATAGATTCATCAAAATAAGCAAACAACACACGAAAAACAGAATCTGTCAAAAACAGAACAGTCTGTAGCAATATGTAACTTTAGAATACTTATGGAACCCCAAAAATTCTACCAAAATATTAAGTCCTAGATAATTTGTTTATTAATCTTCTTCAAAAAGAATCAACTGAAAATAACATTCCTGTAATTTATGAAAATTATTCTCGTGCATGTAGAAGTTTCTGTTTTTCAGCAAGATCAAATTAACTATCACCCAAGAAGATCCTATAGGTTTTACTCGGCACAAACACTAACTAAAACACAAAACCACATCTAACTAGAGGTTAGATGAATTATGTATTACTAAACAGGAACAAAAAGTAAAGAACAAAAATAAAATTGGGTTGCCTCCAAACAAGCGCTATCGTTTAACGCCCCTAGCTAGGCATAAGATTTCAACGATGCTCACACGAAAGATAATAATTGAAACACAAAAAGAGAATCATGAAACATGTGACAAACACATTTAAGTCTAACATACTTCCTATGCATAGGCATTTTATAAGCAAACAAATTATCAAGGCAAGCAAAAACTACCATATGCAAGGAAGAAGAGAGAAACAATAGCAATGTCAACATAACGAGAGGTAATTTAGTAACATGAAAATTTCTACAACCATATTTTCCTCTATCATAATAATTACATGTAGGATCGTAAGCAAATTCAAAAATATAGCTATCACAAAACATATTCTTAACATGATCCACATGTATGCAAAGTTGACACTCTTCCAAAATAGTGGGATTAACATTAACTAAAGTCATGACCTCTCCAAACCCACTTTTATCAAAAACTTCATAAGATTGAACATTCTCCAAATATGTGGGACCTAAAGTTTACACTCTTCCAAACCCACTTTCAATATTATTGCAAACATTATTATCAATCTCATATTCATCATGGGTCCTAAATAAATTTTCAAGATCAAAAGAAGAATCACCCCAATCATGATCATTGCAACAAATAGTAGTCATAGCAAAACTAGCATCCCCAAGCTTGAGGTTTTGCATATCATTAACACAATTGACATCAATAGAATTTATAACAACATCATTGCACTCATGCTTTTCATCGAAGGAACTATCAAGTATGGGTGCAATAGCAACGATCTCATGTTTAACATAAGGAACTATAGCAAATTCATCTTCATAAATATTGGCATCATGGCCACAAGAATAGCAAGCATCATGTTCATCAAGGGATATTTCAATCAAATCATCGGAATCATAATTATCTATAGATTCATGCATATCATTATTTTCTTCCAAAGCAACGCTCATTCTCTCAATAAATTCCTTAACATAGGCATTATGAGCATAGTTTTCATAGCAATATTTAAGTATGTCGGAATTTTCAGATTTGTAGAGAGTAATATCATACTTTTCAATCAAAGAAGCAACTTCATGAGCACCCTTAAAGACAACAAATTCTTCAATTTGTTTGATATCATAGTAACTATAAACACCCTTTCCATAAGAAGATAATATTTCATTATCATTAAACTCACATAGGTAGGGAAGGTGTTTTTAGGGTTCTTAGAGCAACAAGTAAAATCATAAATTTCACAAAGATTCCAAGCATAGCATAGCAAATTATTTATTTGATACCATAAGAGCTTCACCTTTTCAGACAAACAATGACGCACAAATGAGCATGCTCACCTAAAGATTTCCCATCAACTGGGCTAGTTGGGGTTTCAACACGAGCGCATAAGGATCGAAGATGATCCAAGCAGAACACTTTAAGTGGATCCATATCAATAGATTTTTAGCAAGCAAAGATGCAAGAAAATAGAAGGCACATGGAAACACAAACAAAAAGACATACGGGAAGAATGCGACGAAAAGGCAAAGGTTTTTGAAAATCATTTTAGAAGTGGGGGAGAGGAAAACAAGAGGCAAATGGGAAATAATGTAATGCGAGGGATAAGAGTTTGTGATAGGTACTTGGTATGTCTTGACTTGTATGTAGACTCCCCGGCAACGGCGCCAGAAATCCTTCTTGCTACCTCTTGAGCATGCATTGCTTTTCCCTTGAAGAGGAAAGGGTGATGCAGCAAAGTAGCGTAAGTATTTCCCTCAGTTTTTGAGAACCAAGGTATCAATCTAGTAGGAGGCCACACTCAAATCCCTCGTACCTGCACAAACAAATAAGAACCTTGCAACCAACGCGATAAAGGGGTTGCCAATCCCTTCACGACCACTTGCAAAAGTGAGATCTGATAGAGATAATAAGATAAATATTTTTGGTATTTTTATGATATAGATTGAAAAGTAAAGATTGCAAAATAAAATAGATCGGAAACTTATATGATGGAAAATAGACCCGAGGGCCATAGGTTTCACTAGTGGCTTCTCTCAAGATAGCATAAGTATTACGATGGGTGAACAAATTACTGTCGAGCAATTGATAGAAAAGTGCATAGTTATGAGAATATCTAGGCATGATCATGTATATAGGCATCACGTTCGCGACAAGTAGATCGAAACAATTCTGCATCTACTACTATTACTCCACACATCGACCGCTATCCAGCATGCATCTAGAGTATTAAGTTCATAAGAACAGAGTAACGCATTAGGCAAGATGACATGATGTAGAGGGATAAACTCAAGCAATATGATATAAACTCCATCTTTTTATCCTCGATGGCAACAATACAATACGTGCCTTGCTGCCCCTGCTGTCACTGGTAAAGGACACCGCAAGATTGAACCCAAAGCTAAGCACTTCTCCCAATGCAAGAAAGATCAATCTAGTAGGCCAAACGAAACTGATAATTCGAAGAGACTTGCGAAGATAACAAATCATACATAAAAGAATTCAGAGGAGATTCAAATATTGTTCATAGATAATCTTGGTCATAAACCCACAATTCATCGGATCTCGACAAACACACCGCATAGATTATTACATCGAATAGATCTCCAAGAAGATCGAGGAGAACTTTGTATTGAGATCCAAAGAGAGAGAAGACGCCATCTAGCTAATAACTATGGACCCGATGGTCTGAGGCAAACTACTCACACTTCATCGGAGAGGCTATGGTGTTGATGTAGAAGCCCTCCATGATTGATTCCCCCTCTAGCGGAGCGCCGGAAAAGGCCCCAAGATGGGATCTCACGGGTACAGAAGGTTGCGGCGGTGGAAATAGGGTTTCGTCGTGCTCTGATGTTTTCAGGATATATGAGTATATGTAGGCGAAAGAAGTTGGTCAGGGGAGCCACGAGGGGCCCATGAGGGTGGGGGCGCGCCTACCCCCCTGGGTGCGCCTCCCTGCCTCGTGGCGCCTCGTTTCTTCCTTGACGTCCACTCCAAGTACCCTGGATTGCGTTTTTTCCAAAAACGACTCTCCCGAAGGTTTCATTCCGTTTGGACTCGGTTTGATATTCCTTTTTTGTGAAACACTGAAATAGGCAACAAAACAACAATTTGGACTAGGCCTCAGGTTAATAGGTTAGTCCCAAAAATAATATAAAAGTGTATAATAAAGCCCATCAAACATCCAAAACAGATAATATAATAGCATGGAACAATCAAAAATTATAGATACGTCGGAGACGTATCAATGTTCAACATGGCAAACAAGTGGGCAAGGGCTGAGGAAGGGTGTCTCTCCCTCCCTGAGCTCCCCGATGCTGATCCAGAAGACAGGAAGGCCAAGGCCAAGGACGTGAAGCGCAAGGGGCCGGCCGTGCTCGCGGCCGAGCCAGAGACGAAGTGCGGCTGTGACCACCCCGAGTCATCCAAGAGCAACCGGCCATTCTGCATCATCCACAATGTCCACAGCCAGAACACCAACGACTGCCAGGAGCTCAGGGCCCTCCACGACGGGCGCCTTAGTCGATGCCCCGAGCGCAACGATCGAGGCTGCGGTCGTGGAGGTGGCCGAGGCGGAGGATGGTAGGACGGATGCGACCACCATCAGGAGTGGCGTGACCAGCCTCATGAGGACTGTTGGCAGGGCCAACCTCGCGAGGGCGCCTGGAGGAAGCAGCCTCGTGAGGAGCGCCCACAGGGAAATGCAGCTCTCCCTCCACCGCCAAGAAGGAACGAAGATCACCATCAGGACGAGGGGGCCGGGGGCTTCCAGGAGCCTCGAGCCATCGCCTGCATCTTGGGCAGCTCACAGGCCCCGGCTTCCCACCGCATCTTCAAGCAGTTCGCTCACGAGGTGAATGCAGTGCTCCCCTAGCCCGAAGCAACTCGCCCTCTCAGGTGGTCCAAGTGCGCCATCACCTTCAGCTCCTTAGACCAACTCAAGTGCGCGGCCACTGCTGGCGCGCTCCCCATGCTCTGCTCTCCCATCATCAGCAACGTGGTCGTCACCAAGACTCTCATTGATGGCGGAGCAGGGCTCAAGTCCTATCTGTCCAGACGTTCGATAGACTCCAAGTGCCGTACTACCAGCTTCACCCAACCAAGCCCTTTTCAGGGGTGACCAACGGTTCCACACACCCGATCGGGCAGGTCCACCTCCCTGTCACCTTCGGCGAGCGCAACAACTACCGCACCGAGCTCATCAACTTCAGCGCTGCCGACATCCGCCTACCCTACAACGCCATCCTAGGGTACCCAGCACAGGCCAAGTTCATGGCAGCTACGCACCACGGCTACAACGTCCTCAAGATGCCAGGAAGCGGCGGCGTCATCACGGTCGCGTGTCAAGAGAAGGATGCGGTGTGCTCCCTCGAGTGCGCCTTCCAGGCTGCAGCGGTCGAGAACCCTGAAGACGAGGGTGACGCCCTCCCTCCTGAGGTCGACCCCAAGACGAAGAAGCTGCAGCAGGTACATGGGTCTCATGAAGGAGCACCATCTGAAGACGTCGCGCTGAGCCTCGCGTCCCTAGACGCGGCACCTTCACCCATCACATAGGAAGGCACGCCCGGCACCCCCCTTAGGCTGGGCTCGGGGGCTCTCCTCGGGAGGGCCTCAGACCTAGCTAGGATCACGAGGGAGGCGCTCGGGCACCATGTGGAGGCGCTCTTCAGAGCACGCTTCCCAGGAAAAGGCATCAAGCGGAAGGCACCAGGCGTTCAGGAGTTCATCAGCAAGGCAATCGAGGAGATTCAAGAGGCAAGGGTTCTGCAAGGCGATCGTCGCCTGCCATGGGGTGCGGCTCACTGCCCCGATGAGGGTAAGGAGTTCCCCGTCTGCATCGTCATACCTGGGACAAACAGGGCCACATCTCGGCAGGTCATTTGGCCGTCTCGTGTCGGCCGATGCGAGGGACCACCCCACAACTATGTCGGCATGCCCCTTGGCCTGCCTGGCGCAGCTGTGGTGTTCCAACGCTACATGAGGGACACCCTGGCGGCTCGCAAGGCCAGGCATCGGGCGATCTAGGCGGAGATGGAGGAGCACCTCCAGGAGCCTCCCGAGGCTCGGCGCCAGAGCGGCTCGGGAGGAACAACTCCAGCAACATGCGTTTTTGGCTACCTCAACACTTCTTCAGTGACGGTACCAGGTGACATCTCTCTAGTTCGTTCAGTTTGGGGGCGCCCCTCGGGCTGCATCATCCCCAGGCCGCGTGGGTCCGCCCCTGCGGCGTGTATCCCTTTTGCATCTATCAGAGCTAGTTTACCATCCTTCGCAAGCTACCTTTGAATTATTAATTGCATGACCGACGCTTCATCGCTAAGAATGCCTCGCGCCCTTATGAGCCCTCCCGCAACCGCCTCATGATTAAGGACTGGCACGGCGTCTGTGCTCGGGTCCGTCCCTACAGCGTCGCTAAATCCAAGAGGCTGAGCTCTGGATCACGGACCAGTCCCCGTGTACGTCACCTCCCATGGCCCTTGGTGCCTTGTTCTCACATGAGCTAATCGTGAGTGGATGAGTAAGGGCGCGTGACCTGGTGCCCCCGTGGCCACGGGAACCGCGCGCTGGTTGTTTTTCTTCAAAATCTTTGCATGAGAAGACTGGGCACGACGTCTGTGCTCCGGTCCGTCCCTGCAGCATCAATAAACCCAATGGCTGAGCTCTGTCTGGCGGGCCAGCCCCGTTCACGTCACCTCCTGGGGTCGTTGGTGTCTGGTCTTCTCATGCAATAGCCTCAGGAGACTCATTCGGTGCAGGCTGCCTAACCATCTCGCAGGACTAATACAAGCACCCCCAATCAAGACCAGGCGCAACCCGCCTTGAGGTAGGGCCTCGTGAGTCCCGCGTTGGCTCACGGGTGCCCATATACACCTCCTCCAGCCCTGCCGTGCAAGCCACGTGTCGGCAGCGGGGCTGTACATGCCCTGAGGGCTCTCCTCAAAGGGAGCCCCCTACCACGTACCAGTGGAAGCACCATGCTCCGCGCTAGCCGTCGACTCTGCCGAGGAGCGGCTATGCCCATGCAAGAGCGGAAGCGCTATGCTCCGCGCTGGTGATAAACAACTAGGGGTGGCCTCGCGGCTGCATTAACCTCAGGGAGCCTTCGGGCTCAGTGACCAGCCTCACCGCGTTGCTCTCCCTCAGGAAGGTAGCGCAAGGGGGATGGGCACGGGGGCTATGCTCAGGTCACACCTGGCATACCCCACCTCGCCAGGCCTCACGGGCCTGGTCTTCGCGCACCCCTCCCAAGCGAGAGCTCGGCGAGGAAAAGGTATGATGGTCGATTCGTACATCAAGGGGGACTCCTGAGCATCGCGTCTCAGGAGCCTAACTGACCACGTAGCCCCTCACCCCTTGGGCTCGTCTTGGTGATCTGGACAACCCAACTGTGGCTGAGGCATGCGCGGGGCCGGGCCCTGCCGACGCAGAACACCAAGGCATGACTTTCACCCTTCCTTTTCAAGCCGTCCGTACGTCAAGGGGGACTCCTGAGCATCGCATCTCAGGAGCCTAACTGGTCACGTAGCCCCTCACCCCTTGGGCTCGTCCTGGCGATCCGTACGACCCAACGATGGCTGGGGTATGCGCGGGGCCGGGCCCTTCCGGCACAAAACATCAAGGCTTACCTCCGCACCTTTTCCTAAGTTGTTCGCACGTCAAGGAGGACTCGTGAGCATCGCGTCTCAGGAGCCTAACTGGTCACGTAGCCCCTCACCCCTTGGGCTCGTCCTGGCGCGCCGGACGACCCAATGGCGGCTGAGGTATGCGCGGGGCCGGGCTCTGCCGACGCAGAACAACAAAGCAAACGGAAAAGTTGAGGGACCATAACCTAATTATTACAAAACATATTGTTCCAAGCAAACAGTTTTAAACGCCTCCCCGAGGCATGCTACATGATACAGGACGAACAGGGAAGAGCAGAGTCGCCAAGCCACCTCTTCAGACCTGGGTGCCGCCGTCACCCGCCAGCGGAGCCTTGTCGCCAGGCGTGTCGCCTGTCCCCTCTGCCTCGGTCAGAGGACCCACAACCAGGAACTTACTCAGCATGGCGTCCATAAAGCTCTTCACGACGATGGCAGCAGTGTTCCGGGAGTCAGAGTCCGCCGGAGCAAGGAAGGAGGAGAAGTCGAAGCCAGTGTCCTGGAGATAGAGATGGCTGAAGACGCACGTAAGGGATAAGGAATAAAGCGAGCGCGCCTCACTTTCCACCGAAGAGCCAAACCCGTCAACAACATCCTCGAGCACTGCCAAGACTTCTGGGAGCAGAGCAGCAGGGCTCTCCCTCGGGGTCATCACCGTCGCCTTCTTCAAGGGATTGTCCCCAAAGAGCATTCTCTGAGCCTTGTGGAACCTCGCCTCAAGGGAGGCAAGGGTGTTGCGCTCCATGGCGGCCACCTTCTTGGCCTCGACAAGGGCCACCTGGGCCGCCTTTGTTCAGCCTCGTTAGGTGGTCGCGCTCTGCAGCCTTCTCCAAGGCCGCCTTCTTCACTTCGGCATCTCGATCGGCAACGGTAGCCTCCTCGGCCTTCAAATTCTCCTCATGCTCCTAGAGCTGGCTGGCCTGGGCAGCCTGCTGATCCTGAAGAGCCTTTAGTTCAGCCTCCACCATGTGGCACCGATCCTTGGCTTCTGCGGCCTCCTTCCGTGCAAGGTCGTGCTCGGTGGCAACCATCCCGAGCACCTTCTAGGCTTCCTCCGCAGAGCCCCATGCCGCGCGGACAGACGTGTCAGCCTGGAGCCAACCAGAAATCAGCCCCAGGCGTCCTAACGCCGAGCATTGGTCCGGGCCCCGAAGTTCACCCTGGAGGAGGTTCAGTGCCGCCCTTGCCTCCTCCAGGGCCCCGGAGGTGGCAGGAGCGCCATGGCCCGGCTGTGTGCTGGGCAGGGGAGAGGACATCCTCGGCGCCAAGACAGAAGAAGCCTCAGCCTCAGGAAGGACCGGGGAATCCGGAGGCTGGGCAACCTCAGCAGCCGTAGCGAGGATGGGCGCCGGCGGGGTTAGCCTCGCCGAAAGCGCCGGCACCTCCTAAGGACAGACTTCCACGCCCTGGGGAGACGACATCACCACCGGAGTTGCAGGGGCCACAACACTCTCCTTCGCCAGGGCCGCGGCGGCCGCTTCGGCGCCTTCGACCATGGTGACTTCCGCGCCCTCCTTCTGCTTCTTCGATGACTGATGCCTAATGACAGATGAAGACACTAAGCATCACTTCAAGAATCAACAAACAAGGCCAAGGATAAGACTTACTGGTCGGCAAAAACATAGCTCCTCTTCAAGCCCAGTAGCGGGCGCCGAGACGGGGCAGCTAGAGCTGAACTCTTGGGAGCAGGAGAACTCGCGGTTGGTGCCCCTCGGGACGCCATTGGTGAAGGTGGAACGCTGCCCGGAGGAATCAGCACGGTCCTGCCCTTCTTCGTGGCCGTCTGCTTGGGCTGCTTCGAGGATGACACCCCGGATCTCGTGGTGACTCCAGAGGGGCGAGGCATCTCGACCACCAGAGGCGCATCATCATCATCATCATCATCATCATCATCAACATCATCATCATCATCAGGGAAGTCGCGGAGGAGCTCCCTCTGCCGCGGGGCAGAGGATTCTGATACATCTCCATCGTATCTACTTTTCCAAACACTTTTGCCCTTGTTTTGGACTCTAACTTGCATGATTTGAATGGGACTAACCCGGACTGACGTTGTTTTCAGCAGAACTGCCATGGTGTTATTTTTGTGCAGAAATAAAAGTTCTCGGAATGACCTAAAAATCCACGGAGCAATCTTTTGGAATTAATAAAAAATATTGGCGAAAGAACCAAGGCCAGGGGGCCCACACCCTGTCCACGAGGGTGGGGGCGCGCCTACCCTCCTGGGCATGCCCCCTGCCTCGTGGGCCCCCTGGAGCTCCACCGAACTCAACTCCAACTCCATATATTCACGTCCGGGGAGAAAAAAAATCAGAGAGAAGGATTCATCGCGTTTTACGATACGGAGCCGCCGCCAAGCCCTAAACTCTCTCGGGAGGGCTGATCTGGAGTCCGTTCGGGGCTCCGGAGAGGGGAATCCGTCACCATCGTCATCATCAACCATCCTCCATCACCAATTTCATGATGCTCACCATCGTGCATGAGTAATTCCATCGTAGGCTTGCTGGACGGTGATGAGTTGGATGAGATTTACCATGTAATCGAGTTAGTTTTGTTAGGGTTTGATCCCTAGTATCCACTATGTTCTGAGATTGGTGTTGCTATGACTTTGCTATGCTTAATGCTTGTCACTAGGGCCCGACTGCCATGATTTCAGATCTTAACCTATTATGTTTTCATGAATATATGTGAGTTCTTGATCCTATCTTGCAAGTCTATAGTCACCTGTTATGTGTTATGATCCGACAACCCCGAAGTGACAATAATCGGGACCACTCTCGGTGATGACCGTAGTTTGAGGAGTTCATGTATTCACTAAGTGTTAATGCTTTGGTACGGTACTCTATTAAAAGGAGGCCTTAATATCCCTTAGTTTCCAATAGGACCCCACTGCCACGGGAGGGTAGGACAAAAGATGTCATACAAGTTCTTTTCCATAAGAACGTATGACTATATTCGGAATACATGCCTACATTACATTGATGAACTGGAGCTAGTTTCGTGTCACTATGTTATAACTATTACATGAGGAATCACATCCGACATAATTATCCATCACTGATCCAATGCCTACGAGCTTTTCACATATTGATCTTTGCTTAGTTACTTTACCGTTGCCACTGTTACAATTACTACAAAACTGCTACTGTTACTTTTGCCACTATTACCGTTACTTCCATACTACTTTGCTACTAAATACTTTGTTGTAGATATTAAGTTATCCAGGTGTGGTTGAATTGACAACTCAACTGCTAATACTTGAGAATATTCTTTGGCTCCCCTTGTGTCGAATCAATAAATCTGGGTTGAATACTCTACCCTCGAAAACTGTTGCGATCCCCTATACTTGTGGGTTATCAAGACTATTTTCTGGCGCCGCTGTCGGGGAGCATAGCTCTATTCTTTGAGTTATTTTGGATTTATATCTGCTGATCACTATGAGGAACTTGAAAGACGAAAGAACTAAGTTTTTTCCCTCAACTACGAGGGGAGGTAAGGAACTGCCATCTAGCTCTGCACTTGATTCACCTTCTGTTTTGAGTAAGCTTGCGACACCTAAACCTGCTTCTGCTATTAATTCTGATATGTTGCATGTTATTGATGATGCCACTTCTGCTATGCATGATACTTATGATGAAAGTACTTCTATGCTTGATACTCCTGTGCCATTAGGTGAATTTCTTGATGAACAACTTGCTAGGGCTAGACAGAATGAAATTACTGAAACTGATAATATTGATGAAAGTGATGATGAAGATTCTCCCCCTAGATATGAATTGCCTGTTGTGCTAGAGGGTTATGTTATGGATGAAGAAACTGCTAGAGATTTTCTTGCTTGCAATGATAGATCCAATCTTAAGAAATTATTAGCTAATATGAAAGAAAAGTCTCTGAATGCTAGAATGAAATATAACCCTGGTTTTGCTACTTCACCTATCTGTGTTACTGATAAGGATTATGATTTCTCTGTCGACCCTGAGATAATTACTTTGGTTGAATCTGATCCTTTTTATGGCTATGAATCTGAAACTGTTGTGGCACATCTTACTAAGTTGAATGATATAGCCACCCTATTCACTAATGATGAGAAAACTCGTTACTACTATATCCTTAAATTATTTCCATTCTCATTAAAGGGTGATGTTAAAACTTGGTTTAATTCTCTTGCTCCTGGTTGTGTGCGTAGTCCCCAGGATATGATTTATTACTTCTCTGCTAAATATTTCCCTACTCACAAGAAACAAGTTGCTTTAATGGAAATATATAATTTTGTGAAAATTGAAGAAAAGAGTCTCCCAAAAGCTTGGGGGAGGCTTCTCCAATTACTTAATGCTTTGCCTGATCATCCTCTCAAGAAAAATGAAATACTTGATATCTTTTATAATGGACTAACCGATGCTTCCAGAGACCACCTGGATAGTTGTGCTGGTTGTGTTTTTAGGGAAGGAACTGTTGATCAAGCTGAATTGTTATTGAATAATATGTTGACTAATGAAAACAATTGGTCACTTATTGAACCAACTCCTAAGCCAACTCCGAAGAAAAGGGGTGTTCTATTTCTAAGACCTGAAGATATGCAAGAGGCAAAGAAATCTATGAAAGAAAAGGGTATTAAAGCTGAAGATGTTAAGAATTTACCTCCTGTTGAAGAAATACATGACCTTAATTTACCACCTATTGAAGAAATACATGGTCTTGATAACCCGACACAGGTATTGAAGGTAAATTCCCTCTATAGATATGATAAAGTTGAAATCCCATCTACTAAGTTTGCTAGCCAATGCTTGGATGAGTTTGATGACTTTATGGCTAGACAAGAAAACTTCAATGCTTATGTTGGTAGACAATTGAAAAGTAATGCTTATATGATTGGACACTTGAGTGATTATATGTCTAGAGTTAAGGGTGAACTTAAACTCATTAGTAAACATGCTTCTATGGTTACCACTCAAGTAGAACAAGTGCTTAAAGTTCAACATGATTTGCTCAATGAATTAAATAATAAGAAAAATGATAATGCTGTTAGAGTTATGACTAGATGGGGTAAAATGACTCAGGAACCTTTGTATCCTGAGGGCCACCCTAAGAGAATTGAGCAGGATTCTCAGAGAAATAATGTTGATGCACCGAGTCCTTCTAAGAAGAAGAAGAAAAATGATAGGACTTTGCATGCTTCTAGTGAACTTGTTGTTGAAACACCTGAGAATCCCAATGATATTTCTATTTCTGATGCAGAAACACAATCTGGTGATGAACATGAACCTAGTGATAATGTTAATGATGATGTTCATGTTGATGCTCAACCTAGCAATAACAATGATGTAGAGATTGAACCTGTTGTTGATCTTGATAACCCACAATCACTGAATCAACATTATGAGAAGAGATACTTCGTTGCTAGGAAGCATGGTAAAGAAAGATAACCATGCGTTCAGAAACCCATGCCTTTTCCTCCTAAACCATCCAAGAAAAAGGATGATGAGGATTTTGAGCGCTTTGCTGAAATGATTAGACCTATCTTTTTGCGTATGCGTTTGACTGATATGCTTAAAATGGATCCTTATGCTAAGTACATGAAAGATATTGTTACGAATAAAGAAAGATACCGGAAGCTGAAATTTCCACCATGCTTGCTAGTTATACTTTTAAGGGTGGAATACCTAAGAAACTAGGAGATCTAGGAGTACCAACTATACCATGCTCCATTAAAAGAAACTATGTTAAAACTGCTTTATGTGATCTTAGAGCCGGTGTTAGTGTTATGCCTCTCTCTTTATATCGTAGACTTGAATTGAATAAGTTGACACCTACTGAAATATCTTTGCAAATGGCCGATAAATCAACCGCTATACCTGTCGATATTTGTGAGGATGTGCCTGTTGTGGTTGCAAATGTTACTATCTTAACGGAGTTTGTTATTCTTGATATTCCCGAGGACAATAGTATGTCGATTATCCTTGGTAGACCCTTTTTGAATATTGCAGGGGCTGTTATTGATTGCAACAAAGGCAATGTCACTTTTCATGTTAATGGTAATGAGCATACGGTACACTTTCCGAGGAAACAACCTCAAGTTCACAGTATCAATTCTATTGGAAAAATTCCATCAATCATTATTGGAGGTTTTGAATTTCCTCTTCCTATTGTCAAGAAGAAATATGATATTCTTATTATTGGGGATGTACATATCCCCGTTGATGTAACCTAGTGTTATTCAAAATTTCTCCGGTTTAATGCGTTTCGGAATGAGTTTGTTAACAAGACTTGATCAACCTTGTTAGTGGATTCCTTTTGATGAGCATGAGATGGATGAAGTTAGAACGCACACTCTCTGTATCCTCCTTTTACTTTTTGTTATTTAGATTAAGTAAAGCAAAAATAGTAATTTTCTCTCTGTTTTCTGAATTATCCTTGCAATAAAAAATACCCCAGAAATAAAAGTACTCCAAATGCCCTGAAAATGAAATATGATTTTTTTCTAGAATATTTGAGAATATTTGGCACTGAGAACACAGCAGGGGGAGCCAGCACCTAGCCACGAGGGTCCAGGGCGCGCCCTACCCCCTGGGTGCGCCGCTTGCCTCATGGCCCCCTGGTGGGCCCCCTCCACTCATTCCTGCACCCACACACTTTTTCTTCCTCCCAAAAAATCACCATCCAGCTCAAGCACGAGTTCTAGCTCATCTTGCTGCCATTTTCGATCTCCTTGCTCAAAGCTCCACTCACAAAATTGCTTTGGGGGATTGTTCTTTGGTATGTGACTCCTCCAATGGTCCAATCAGTAGTTGTTCTAGTGCTTTATTCATTGCAATTTTTGCTGCTAACATGACCCTGTTCTTGAGCATGCATGTCAAATTTATATGGTCCCAAGTAGTTTTAATGCATGATATAGTCTCTAGACACTTGTGGGAGTAGTTGCCATCAATTTTGTTGAGTTTGGTTCACTTTTATTTTGAGTTCCTCAAAATTTCAGAAAATGATGAAGAGATTTTTGAGGGGCTCTTTGAGCCAAAGCTCAAAGGATAAACAAAATAAGGAGAATAAAAAGGCCAAATATAATCTCCCTCGCGTCACGGAGGTTCGACCATGTGAATGGCCTTGTGATGAGTTCTTGAGAGCATTCGGGATTCACGATGATTTTTATTCTTTGACTAATAATGCAGGCCTCACCGACTTCCTCCACGACCAGCTTGATCAGTATCTCCTACTCACTAATACTCTCGTGCAAATTTTTTACTTTCATGCTAAGAAATCACCACCTTCAGTGGAGTTTCATTTATATGATGAGGTTAGGGAGATGTCACTATATGATTTCTGTGGGGTTTGCAAGATACCCTTCGAGGGCAACATAGAGGAACCACATTGTAGTGATATGGATGGATTTATTGATATGATTACTGTAGGGGAAACGAGGAAGGTGAAAGGACATGTGGTGCCCCCATGTGTGGTTTTGGTAATTGATGACAATCTCTATGGACTAATGGTTGTCTTGAGTTATATTTAAAGGATCTGTCCATAGGCTTTTCTTGAATTCCATGTGTTGGTTTCAAGGAGTTTAGGAGTTGACCAAGGTGCTATTAAGGAATTATCCAAAGATTGGTCATGTGAGTGTTGAGCTTATTACAAGCATGCCTTGAAGAATAAGATTGTGTGATCATTCATGTCCACCTTCAAGACATCATCCAAATGAAGAGAGTTGGAAAGATTCAACACACAAAGCGCACAAGATGTACCGAGGGATCAAGTGATCCCATGGTATGGTAAGGATTGTCCATTATGCTTTGTGTGCTAACCCATGGTCTTCGTGAGAGTTCTTTGTGGGGTTAGGTTGCGGTGTGCAACTTCAAGTGATGCATCACGAAGAGATCAAGTGCTTATAGCTTGCCGTCCATTGTGGTGACAACGGACTTGTGAAGATGAGCGGAAGAGAGGCTCACCCACAGTGGAGTATGGGGGATCAATCAACTAGTCTTCATCAAGCCAACGCAATCAAGAAAGGTGGTCCAACTTGAGGGAGTCAAGATCATCATCATCTAGCTCAAGTGGACCATGTGCAAGGCAAAGGTTTGCCCTTGATAGGTTTTCTATTTTACCGGTCTCATGGTAGTTGTGGGAGACCGGGTTATAGGATCGTTTACCGTACTATCAAGGGGGGCTCTCGATGAGTTGCTTGATCGTATCGTTCGTAGAGAGCTCAAACCATTGCATCCTTGCATCATCTTTATTGGTTCTTGTTTGGTTCTTCTCCTTGTGAGATTTGGAGCTTTTGGTCATGTTCATGACAAGCTCGAGTTCATCGAAAACGGAGTTCACATGCATCTTCTATGATGTTTTCAATGTTGGAGGGTATGCCGGTTCTTCTTTGTTGGAGGTGTCACTCGCTGTTTTGATGCTACTCGTTGTCTTGTTTCAAACAAGCTTGAGTTTGCTCAATTCGGAGCTCATTTGCAGAAGTTATGGCAGTTCTGGTTTCCTTGGAGTATTCTTTGTTTTCGCGGTAGTGGCTTGAGGATGGCGCCAGCGGTAGTACCGTGGTCCACAGCGGTAGTACCGCCGAAGCACTCAAGCGGTAGTACTGCTCCCAGAGCGGTAGTACCGCTCCCCAAGCGGTAGTACCGCTCTCCGAGCTGTAGTACCGCTTGTGGTCTTCGGCCGTAGTACCGCAGTGGTTCTGAGCTACTACCGCCTCGATTCAAGACCGTCGTTTTTCATGTCGGGTTTTGCGGTACTAAGTGCGGTAGTAGTGGCGGTAGTACCACTCCAACCGGTAGTACCGCTCCTACTCCCACGGTAGTACCGCTCTGTGGCCAGGGCCCTGTCCTCCTCGTCAGCGCGGCAGTACCGCTGGGTGAGAGCGGTAGTACCGCCCGCAGCAGTAGTACCGCCCTGCCCAAGCAGTAGTACCGCTCTGTGCGTGGCTGTTCAGTGGGGTAATGGTTGGATTGGTTCCCCCACTATATAAAGGGGTCTTCTTCCCCATTGAACCTTATCCTTTGAGCTCGTGTTCTTCCCCCATTGTTGACCTTCTTCGAGCTTGCTAACTCTCAATCCCTCCATGGATTCTTGCTAGTTTTTGAGGGAAAAGAGAGAGGAGATCTAGATCCACGTTTCCACCAATCACTTTCTCCTCTAAGTGAGGGGAACCCCTTGGATCTAGGTCTTGGAGTTCTTCGTGTTCTTCTTTCGTTCTTCCTCTCATTTTTCTCCCTAGCATTAGTTGCTTTGGTGGGATTTGGGAGAGAAGGACTTGGGCACTCCGTGTGCCCTTGCCATTGCATTTCGTGCATCGGTTTGAGTTCTCCACGGTGATACGTGGAAGTTACAAGTTGAGAAGCTTATTACTCTTGGGTTCTTGGTACCCTTGAGCTTGTTCCTCTTGGGTGCTTGGGCGCCCTAGACAGTTGGTGGTGTTCGGAGCTCAATCATTGTGGTGTAAAGCTCCGGGCAAGCGTCGGGGTCTCCAATTAGGTTGTGGAGATCGCCCCGAGCAATTTGACGGGTACCGGTGACCGCCCCCAAGGGTTGCCAAAGTGTACGGGTCCAGTGACCGCCCCCAAGGGTCGCCATTTGTACGGGTTCGGTGACCGCCCTCAAGGGTCCCTTAGTGGATTCACGACATCTTGCATTGTGCGAGGGCGTGAGGAGATTACGGTGGCCCTAGTGGCTTCTTGGGGAGCATTGTGCCTCCACACCGCTCCAAACGGAGATTACCATCCGCAAGGGTGTGAACTTCGGGATACATCGTCGTCTCCGCGTGCCTCGGTTATCTCTTACCCGAGCCCCTTTACTTATGCACTTTACTTTGTGATAGCCATATTGTTCTTTGTCTTATATCTTGCTATCACATAGTTGCTTATCTTGCTTAGCATAAGTTGTTGGTGCACATAGGTGAGCCTAGTTGTTGTAGGTTTTGTGCTTGACAAATTAACTGCTAGGTTTATTCCACATTTGTTCAAGCCTAAACTGTAATTATTTTAAAGCGCATATTCACCCCCCTCTAGGCGACATCCTCGATCTTTCAGAAGGTTTCCGATGCAAGAATCACTAGCATACACTTTCATGTTCTGCGTCACTTTGCAATATTTGCTAGTAGATGCTTAATTGGTCGCGGGAACTGTGGAAACCTTAGTGCCCCTGATATTATTATTTTGTGCCATGCTTTGTATCGTGATAACACTATTAGCTTAGGTGTTATTATTGCTAAACGATTAAGTCTAAACCGTACAAAGGGCCCCATCTTTGGAGGCATCTATGTTTCACGCCTTGCTAAACACTTTAGGATACCTATTAGGCATTATGAGAAAGAGGAAAAGTTGCTACCCCCTATTTTTCTAGATTATAAGAGTATGGTAGCACATGAATATATTGCTAAAAATGATGAGATGATGCTTAAGTATAATTTGAGATTTAATAAAACTCACAGTGAGACTATTATCTTGCCTGCACCCTCTTTGTTTGACTTATCTTCAGGCACGTACCTCGTCTTGCCGGAGGCCGTTTACGCATACCGGAGCCAGACATCAGCTCCAGAGCCCGAGCCGGAACCACCACTTGACCCTTATCGACAGTCCTTTTATCAGTGGGATTTGGAGGAGATCGCCAACCAGTGGCACTCGGATGACACTCATCAGTACACTGGAGAGAGTAGCTCTGATCCATGGGCATAGACCAACTTAGGCCAAAAGCCTAAGCTTGGGGGAGTACGTATTTCTCACCGACATTACATTCATGTTCACACACTCATTCTAGTTGTCGGTGCTCATACTTTTTCATTGTACTATCCATGCTAGTTTATTCTCCTTTTCTTGCTTTCTTCATGTGTGTTTGAATAACCTTAAGAAAAACCAAAAAAAATAGTTGCAACTTTTAGCTAGTTTACTTTCCATGCCTATAGTAGTACTAATTAAAATAAAACCCAAAAGGATTTCTTGTTCTTATTTTGCTTGTTGGGAGCTTTCCCGTGTAAATAGTTTTATTTCTTTTCTTTCCTTTGGGGGTCGAGAGGGGAAGAGCATTATTGTTGATTTAACCAGAGCCCATATTACCTTATCTTCTCCTCTATATTGAATGCTTGGAGATTCCAGCTTAGTCCAATGCACGTGAACTATTATTATTATCCACACCGTTCGGTCGTGCGAGTGAAAGGCAATAATGACGATATATGATGAAATTATTGAGATGAGAGAAGCTGGTATGAACTCGACCTCTCTTGTTTTTGTAAATATGATTAGTTCATCGTTCCTGATTCAGCCTATTATGAATAAACATGTTTGCAATGACAATTAGAGATTATAGTTTCTTATGCCATGCTTAATTAGCTAGGAGTTTATAATGGTTTACCTTGCATGCCAACATGCTATTAAAATGGTTGTGATGTGGTATGATAGAGTGGTATCCTCCTTTGAATGATTCGAGTGACTTGACTTGGCACATGTTCACGCATGTAGTTGAAACAAAATCAACATAGCCTTCACGATATTTATGTTCATGGTGGATTATATCCTACTCATGCTTGCACTCAGTGTTAATTAATTTTAATGCATGTTCATGACTGTTGTCGCTCTCTAGTTGGTCGCTTCCCAGTCTCTTTCTAGCTTTCACTTGTACTAAGCAGGAATACTACTTGTGCATCCAAAATCTATAAACCCCAAAATTATTCCATATGAGTCCACCATACCTTCCTATATGCGGTATCTACCTGCCGTTCCAAGTAAATTTGTATGTGCCAAACTCTAAACCTTCAAATGAAATTATGTTTTGTATGCTCGAATAGCTCATGTATCAACTACGGCTGTCTATATCTTCCATGCTAGGTGGTTATTCTCAAGAGGAGTGGACTCCGCTCCTCACTCACGAGAAAATGGCTGGTAACCGGGATGCCCAGTCCCAATCTCAAATCAAATCAAAATAATTGCAAACAAAACTCCCCCGGGATTGATGCTTGTTGGTGGAGGGGGAGTATAAACTTTACCATTCTGTTTGGGAACGGCCTATAATGTGTGTAGCATGGAAGATATAGAGATCTCTCGGTTGTTATGTTGACAATGAAAGTATACCGCTCAAAATATTATTTATCTCTGTTTCAAAATCGAGCTCTGGCACCTCTACAAATCCCTTCTTCCCTCTGCGAAGGGCCTATCTATTTACTTTTATGTTGAGTCATCACCCTCTTATTAAAATCACCCGCTGGAGAGCACCGCTGTCATTTTCATGCATTACTATTAATTTATATTGAGTATGACTATGACTGGATATCTTTTACCATGAATTACAATGTTTAGTCAGTCCTTGATCTTCAGAGGTGCTCTGCATTTATGTTTTGCGGTCTCAGAAAGGGCTAGCGAGATACCATCTTGTTATATCATATTATGATTGTTTTGAGAAAGTGTTGTCATCCGAGATTTATTATTATTGTTTGCTAGTTGATTATGCCATTGATATGAGTAAACATGAGACCTAAGTGTTATTGTGAATATGGTTAGTTCATAATCTTTGCCGAAAACTTGAATGTTGGATTTACATATTTGCAACAACAAGAGCAAACAGAGTTTGTAAAAGTTTTTCTTTATCACTTTCAGTTTATCAACTGAATTGCTTGAGGACAAGCAAAGGTTTAAGCTTGGGGGAGTTGATACGTCTCCGTCGTATCTACTTTTTCAAACACTTTTGCCCTTGTTTTGGACTCTAACTTGCATGCTTTGAATGGAACTAACCCGAACTGACGCTATTTTCAGCAGAACTGCCATGGTGTTATTTTTGTACAGAAATAAAAGTTCTCGGAATGACCTAAAAATCCATGGAGCAACTTTTTGGAATTAATAAAAAAATATTGGCAAAAGAACCAAGGCCAGGAGGCCCACACCCTGTCCACGAGGGTGGGGGCACGCCTACCCCCCTGGGTGCGCCCCCTGCCTCGTGGACCCCCTGGAGCTCCACCGACCTCAACTCCAACTCCATATACTCACGTTCGGGGAGAAAAAAATCAGAGAGAAGGATTCATCGCGTTTTATGATATGGAGCCACCGCCAAGCCCTAAACTCCCTCGGGAGGGCTGATCTGGAGTCCGTTCGGGGCTACTGAGAGGGGAATCCGTCGTCGTCGTCATCATCAACCATCCTCCATCACCAATTTCATGATGCTCACCACCGTGTGTGAGTAATTCCATCATAGGCTTGCTGGACGGTGATGGGTTGGATGAGATTTACCATGTAATCGAGTTAGTTTTGTTAGGGTTTGATCCTTGGTATCTAAGGGAGTCCCGGATTAGGGGGTGTCAGGATACCCGGACTACCATCATCAGCCGAACTATCATCGGCCGGACTATCATCATCGACAGGACTCCAAGACTATGAAGATAAAAGATTGAAGACTTCGTCCCGTGTCCGGATGGGACTTTCCTTGGCGTGGAAGGCAAGCTTGGTGATACGGATACGTAGATCTCCTACCATTGTAACCGACTCTATGTAACCCTAGCCCTCTCCGGTGTCTATATAAACCGGATGGCTCTAGTCCGTAGGACACGACAACAACAACCATTACAATCATACCATAGGCTAGCTTCTAGGGTTTAGCCTCCTTGATCTCGTGGTAGATCCACTCTTGTAAACATCTATAATATCAATATCAATCAAGCAGGACGTAGGGTTTTACCTCCATTAAGAGGGCCCGAACCTGGGTAAAACATCGTGTCCCTTGTCTCCTGTTACCATCCGCCTAGACGCACAGTTCGGGACCCCCTACCCGAGATCCGCCGGTTTTGACACCGACATTGGTGCTTTCATTGGGAGTTCCTCTGTGTCGTCACCGATAGGCTTGATGGCCTCTTTAATCGACAACGACGCAGTCCTGGGTGAGACTTTTCTCCCCGGACAGATCTTCGTATTCGGCGGCTTCGCACTGCGGGCCAACTCACTTGGCCATCTGGAGCAGATCGAAAGCTACGCCCCTGGCCGTCAGGTCAGGTTTGGAAGCCTAAACTTCACGGCCGATATCCGCGGGGACTTGATCTTCGATGGATCTGAGCCACAGCCGAGCGTGCCGCGCCGTCACGATGTGCACGACCTAACTCTGCCGCCGGACAACACCTTGGAGGCCGCACACGAATCCGCTCCGACCCATAGTCCGGAGCTGATCGCTCAGATCGAGGACAGATGGCTGGACACCGCCTCGGGAGCTGCAACTTCTACGGCGATGGAGCCGAACACTTATCTTGTCCCGCATAAAGCTCATGACTCCGAGGTGCTGGACTCTCTGCCGGACTCCGAACCTCCTGCGCCCCTGCTAGTCGAATCCGATTGGACGCCGATCATGGAATTCACCGCAGCGGACACCTTTCAGCTCTCACCCTTCGGCGATATCTTAAATTCGCTGAAGCGTCTCTCACTATCCGGAGAGCCCTGGCCGAACTACGGCCAGGATGGTCGGGACGCGGACAATGAAGAAATTCAGAGCCCACCCACCACCCACTTCGTAGCCACCATCGACAATATAACCGACGTGCTAAACTACGACTCCGAAGACATCAACGGTATGGACGACGATGCCGGAGACGATCAAGAACCAGCGCCTACAGGGCACTGGAAGGCCACCTCGTCACATTACATACATATGGTGGACACCCCAAGGGGAAGCGATACCGAGGAACAACAGGACGCGGCAGAGGATAATCCTGTCGATAAACAACCAAAACGGCGACGTAGACGCCGCCCTAAGTCCCGCCTCGATCAAAGCAACATTCCTAACGACCCAGCGATAGAGCAGGGCAAACCAGCGGACGACGAACATACAACCAAGCAACCATCCGAACAGGACGAACCGGATAATCAACCCCTTCACGGAGCAATCAACAGTCCGGACACACCACCGGAGCATAAGAACCTTCACAAAAGACTCGTCGCCACTGCAAGAAGTTTGAAGAAGGAAAAAAGGAAGCTCAAAATAGCGGAAGACATACTCAGAATGAAGTGGAGCAAAATACTCAAGTCCGCAGACAAATATGGCAATGGCCATCAAACAAAGAGCTACCCGAAGCGCAAGCTGCTGCCAGAATTTGATGAGGAAGCCATAGAGCCCTCACAGTCAAAAAATAAAGAGGCCGCCCGGCCGGATAGACGGCCAGATGACTGGCCAAAAGCGACAAGCGGCACCGCACACAAGCCGACTTATGATCCTGGGAAAACGGGCGGCCTAACTAGGTCCATCTACGGGCCAAAAAGGAGGGCCCCAGGAAGTAACACAACACGACAAGTGTTCGAAGATAGCGGCACACCCAAATACAGGGGCGCCGCACACCCGCTATGTTTTACCGATGAGGTGTTGGATCATGAATTTTCAGCAGGGTTCAAACCCATAAACATAGAGGCATATGACGGCACAACAGACCCAGGAGTCTGGATAGAAGATTACATACTACACATACACATGGCTAGAGGAGATGATCTCCACGCCATAAAATACCTACCCCTCAAGCTCAAAGGGCCAGCTCGGCATTGGCTCAAAAGCCTCCCAGAAAACACTGTTGGAAGTTGGGAAGAGCTTGAGCACGCGTTTAGAGCAAATTTTCAAGGGACTTATGTCCGCCCTCCGGATGCAGACGATCTGAGTCATATAACCCAACAGCCCGGAGAGTCAGCGTGCAAATTCTGGAACAGGTTCCTTACCAAAAAGAACCAAATAGTCGACTGTCCGGACGCGGAAGCCTTAGCAGCTTTTAAACACAACGTCCGAGACGAATGGCTCGCCAGACACGTCGGCCAAGAGAAGCCAAGAACAATGGCCGCGCTAACAAGCCTCATGACGCGCTTTTGCGCAGGAGAAGACAGCTGGCTAGCAAGATGCAGCACCAGCGACCCGAGTACATCCGAGATCAGAGATGGAAACGGAAAATCACGGCGCAGGAAAGATTAGCGCCGGAATAAAGAAAAAAGCCCAAAGGGCACGGCGGTCAACGCCGGATTCAAAAGCTCGCGGCCAAACAATAAAATACCGCCTCTTAAGGACAACAGCGATGAGCTATCAAATTTAAACAAAATTTTAGATTGGATATGTCAAATCCACAGTACCTCTGGAAGGCCTGCAAACCATACCAACCGAAATTGTTGGGTTTTTAAACAGTCCGGCAGACTCAACGCCGGACACAAGGGGCTCGATGCGCCAAGCGAGGACGATGACAAACCCCACCAGCAGAGCACCGGAAGTCAAAAGACTTTCCCACAAGAAGTCAAAACAGTAAACTCACTTCATGTGATGATACGGAAAACCAATACGGCACTCGCTAAGACAAGTGTTGCACGGTCCACCCCAGGGGAACACCGAGATTGGATGTCAAAACCAATCACTTTCGACCATCTGGATTAGTCCAGAAGTATCCGGAACGCAGGATAGACTGCCCTGATATTGGATCCCATAATAGATGGACTACAATTCACGCAGGTTTTGATGGACGGCGGCAGTGACTTAAACCTGCTATATCCGGACACAATCCGCAAGTTGGGATAGACCCTACTACAATTCGGCATAGCCGCACTTCCTTCAAAGGAGTGGCGCCAGGCCCTTACGCCAGGTGCACAGTTTCATTATTACTAGAAGTTGTGTTCGGGTCACCTGACAACTTCCGACGAGAAAAGCTAACCTTTCATGTCGCCCCATTTAAAAGTAGCTATCAAGCATCACTGGGACGGGAAGCTTTCGTCCGCTTCAATGCAATACCACATTACGCGTCTCTTACGCTTAAAATGCCCGGTCCACGTGGCATCATTTCATTAAAAGGTCGCCTGAGACCCCGGACACGGTTGGACGAGTCCGGAATAAATAAGCTAGGGGCTACCTAGCCACACACCCCTTCACAAGGGTTTGTACATATAAGCCATAATGAGCTAGCATAGGCTCAGCTTTATTAATCTATATTTCAATTTTTTATACACTTTCTCGCACGATTTCTTTTCAAACTAAGTTCCTCTATTTTTATAGATGAACAGCGTGCACACCCGTCCAGGATACGGCACAACGGAGACACAGGCGCAGACGTGCAGTAGGGACCCGTTGCAAGGACTCTTTTCAGACTAAGACCCTACGTAAACCTTTATTACTGTCTCTTGTTGCTATAATCCCCTGGTCTCTCATTATAACCAGATTGGAGACTGGCGTTTTGGCATCGGCCGCGCCAGAAGAACCTGCCCGTACCTGGACACAAGGGGCTTAGGGCATTGTTTTGCCCGCTATTGTAAAGACCGAACACCTTCGGGAGTGTTCGGCGTCTCGAGTTAGGCCTTATATGCATCAGCTCCGAATCATGTCTTTGGTCAAATGTTGGGTTTGCCCGGCTCCTGTGTTTTGCTGCCTTACGTTCCGTATCATCGGCTAATGCGGCACCAGGAGAACTACTGCGATTGTGCCCCAGTTCGGCTGGGCGAGCACCTCAGTAGAGAAAGCCGAAAGCTGACTGTCATGACACAGCGAGAGACTGGTCAACCACTCGATCGACCATGGGAATGTTTAGAATTCCTCCACTTTGACGAAGGGCCGTTTCCCGGTCAGGCACATACGCGCCCCAAATTCAGAGAGCGCGGTGCCTCCAGGGGCTATGTCGTAGCCCCACCCTCGAACTCCATGGCTAAGTGAAAGTGATAAAGCATTATAGTCCGGTTGCCTCGTTTGCTATGCTACCACCTCCTTTACAGGACCGAGACGTCGGATTAAGTGTGAAAACGCGCTATTTTTTGCGAACACCCCCGCACCTTGTGCGTGGGGGCTGAAGCTGACGACTGCCATCTTTCAGGTTATACACACGTATACATGAACGGCCGCATAGGAGATATTCTATTACTTGAACGCACAAGTATAAAAGGCGCTTACATCATAAATATTGTTTTACATCATAAAAACGTTCACTCAAACATAACATTTTTTGAGCACTGCGACTCTATTACACGAGCACCACGCAGCACTTCGCCAAAATAGTGCTCGGCGGGTAACCGGTTATCGTCCGAACCCGGGGTCGCAACAGCGGTGGCATCCATCTCTGTCCAATGTGTCTTCACACGGGCGAGTGCCATCCGCGCACCCTCTATGCAGGCCGACCGCTTCATTGCCTTCATATGCGGCACCGCCCCAAGAAATTGCTGCAATAAGCCAAAGTAACTCTTCGGCTCGGGCCTATCCGGCCAGAGATGGGTCACTATATCCGTCATAGCAAGCCCGGACAACCTATTTAGCTCAGCCCACTCGGCCAAACGGTCAGTCAGCGGAAGTGAGCACTCCGGACTATGAAATTGAGACCAAAACAGCTCTTCCGTCTTGTGATCCTTCTGGCTTCGAAAATGCACAACGGCATCCGCCGCACTCGCTGCTAAGTCCATATAAGGGTCCTCTGGACCCCACAGTTGGCCCAGCTGAGCATACTTTGGATCCGTAAACCTTCGGCGCAGCAGAAAAGGCTTGCAAGCTACAATTTCTCTGGCCTGGCGCAGCTCTTCCTTTATAGCCCGCATTGCAGAGCTGGCATCCTTGGCTTCGGCGGTGGCCTTCTCCAAGTCTTCTTGCCCCGCTAGGCGCTCCTTCCCAAGAGCCTCATTGCGGTCGGTAGCATCTTTTAACTTCACGGCCATTTTGGCCATCTCTTCCCTGCTCCGGCAGTGTGCGGCCCTCTCGGCCGCTAACTCCTCGGCCGCCCTCGAGGCTGCCGCATTACTCCTTCTGGCCTGCTCCTTGGCTTGAGCAAGTTCGGCCCGAAGGCTCTCCACAGCAGCGGCACTATCTGCATTTCACGCACATGTTGTAAGGAGCTGGCTTCGGCCCCCTTACCAAGTGACCGCACAGAAACACTTACCTTGCGACTCATCAAGTCGCCTGTTGACCAGCGTGATGTCCGCATCCGCAACAGCGAGTTGCCGCTTTAGTTCAGCAACTCCATCAGTCCGGCTGGCCCCCGGACGACCCGCCACCTGCATCGGCACGGCGGAAATTTAAACCTGCGATTTTGATCCTCGGCACGCTGTCGATTTCGACAACCTACCGAGTCTCAGGGGCTACTATCTATACAGGGCGCATTCTATATGCAAAACTGTTAAAAGGTGTGTCATTTTTACGTACCTCAAACCCCGCCAGCAAACTCCTGACGACATTATGCAACCCGCCTTCAGCGGACGAAACCCTTTCAATCACCATGCTCATCAATGCGTGGTGATCTTCTGAGATAGACGCCTTCTCAAGCAGACCCTTCAGCCGTACACCAGTTGGCGCCGAACTATCCGACTTTGCCGAACCCGGGGGCTCCCTCCATGACGACACTTCAGGCTCGTCCGCCCTATCCGACGGTGCCCCGGACGGAGGCGTCTCGCTCTCCATCATCTCTGGACGAAGGTCCCCCAAAGACGAGCTCATTTGCGAAGGACGGAGATCCGAACTACAAGGTAAAAACTTTAGTTATCCTCAGAAGCACAAATAGGGATGTCCCTTATTATAAAACTCCTTTCTTTATACTTACGGCTCGTTGGAGGGCTGACTCTTTAAGGGAGATTGTGCGGCCGAGGCCTCCCCGGACGCAGGACCCTCTGGCGAAGATTTCTTCCCCCGTTTAGGGGCTTTTGCCCCCGGGTCCTCGAAGGCAGTCCTCTTCTCCCCTTGGAGGGAGGGATTCTCGATCCCCCCTCTTTCAAGAGCCTCCTTAGGCGAGGCAGTAGCTTTCCTGCTTTCCCCTTCGCCTTCCTCTGGAGGCACAACCTCAAGCATCCGAACCAGCACGGAATCCGACGCGGTCTCGGGGAGGGGGGCCGGACACCATATCAATTTTGCTTCCGCTATCCACTCCTGTTTAGAAGGAAGTTGGTCATAAGGCGAATTATCGAAAGGCAAACAAATGGTATGTCCGGACTTGGAACTACTTACTTGAGTATCCGGGCGATTGCAGCTTAGGCCAGCATCCTCGGTCAATTTCGGATGCGCCTCTTGCGATCCGAAGAATAATTTGTACATCTCCAGGGGTTTCATACCCATGAAGTGTTTAAGAATCCGTGTGCCCTCCGGATTGAACTCCCACAGCCGGAGAGGGCGGCGTTTGCAGGGCGGGAGACGCCTAATCAGCATAACCTGCATTACCACCACCATATCGACCTCCCTTGTTTGGAGATCTCGAATCCAGCCCTGCAGTAGGGGCACGTCCTTTGACGGCCCCCAGTTGAGCCCTTGGTTGACCCACGACATCAACCGTCGTGGAGGTCCCGGGCGGAATAAGGGCGGCGGCTTTTGTCTGCGGCCCCTCAGAACGGTGATATAGAACCACTCTTGCTGCCACGGGCCGAGCTCCTCTTGGAAGGAGCCAGTGGGCCACGGGGCATCGGACCTCCTACTTATGGCCGCCCCGCCACACTCCGCTTGACGCCCCCCGATCATCTTCGGCGCCACATTGAAGGTCTTCAACCATAGGCCGAAGTGAGGGGTGACACGGAGGAAGGCTTCGCAGACAACAATAAATGCGGAAATATGGAGGATGGACTCCGGAGCCAAATCGTGGAATTCCAATCCATAGTAAAACATGAGCCCTCTCACAAAAGGATCCATCGGGAAGCCTAAACCCCGACGGAGGTGGGATCCAAAAACGACATACTCGCCGGGCTCGGGGGTGGGGATGGCCTGCCCTTCGGCAGGCAACCTGTGCGAAATCTCATAAGCCAGGTACTTGGCCTCCCGCAGCTTTAGCACGTCCTCCTCCGTGACGGAGGAGGGCATCCACCGGCCCTCGAGGTCGGAACCGGACATTATTGAAGGTCCGAAGCGCTCGAATCTGGAGCTCTAGGTGCTGGAACTTGGAACGGGGAGAGGATTCGATGGAGGATTGAAGAAAAGAAACGATCCTTGGTCCCGTTATAAAGAGGGAGAATACCAAGAGCCGTCTCCGTGACCATTTGGGACTCGCCTTTGATAGAGGGGGCGTGGCGACAGGCGCGGTTGGGTTACCCACGTCCGTATTGATGAGAATCCCGGATTAAGGGGGAACACGATCTCTGCTTCGACAAGACGTGCCAAGGAAATCGCTTCGCTTAATGCGCTGAGGTGGTAGAGTAAAAAACGATTCAAGTAATGGCTTGGTAGTGGCGTGACGTCATGCCGCAAAAAACGTCAACAGATTGAACTTGTGTATATATTATTCTCTCTACGGTGGAATATGGAATTTATTTTGCAGAGCCGGACACTATCCTAGTGTTCACAATCTTCTATCATTCGGAGGAGGAACCCGCCTTGCAATGCCAAGCAATATACGCGTCGGACTTATTGTCATTGAAGCCTGGTTCAGGGGCTACTGAGGTAGTCCCGGATTAGGGGGTGTCCGGATAGCCGGACTACCATCATCAGCCGAACTATCATCGGCCGGACTATCATCATCGACCGGACTCCAAGACTATGAAGATACAAGATTGAAGACTTCGTCCCGTGTCCGGATGGGACTTTCCTTGGCGTGGAAGGCAAGCTTGGCGATACGGATACATAGATCTCCTACCATTGTAACCGACTCTATGTAACCCTAGCCCTCTCCGTGTCTATATAAACCGGATGGCTCTAGTCCGTAGGGCACGACAACAACAACCATTACAATCATACCATAGGCTAGCTTCTAGGGTTTAGCCTCCTTGATCTCGTGGTAGATCCACTCTTGTAAACATCTACAATATCAATATCAATCAAGCAGGACATAGGGTTTTACCTCCATCAAGAGGGCCCAAACCTGGGTAAAACATCGTGTCCCTTGTCTCCTGTTACCATCCGCCTAGACGCACAGTTCGGGACCCCCTACCCGAGATCCGCCGGTTTTGACACCGACAGTATCCATTATGTTCTGAGATTGATGTTGCTATGACTTTGCTATGCTTAATGCTTGTCACTAGGGTCCGAGTGCCATGATTTCAGATCTGAACCTATTATGTTTTCATGAATATATGTGAGTTCTTGATCCTATCTTGCAAGTCTATAGTCACCTATTATGTGTTATGATCTGACAACCCTGAAGTGACAATAATCGGGACCACTCTCGGTGATGACCGTAGTTTGAGGAGTTCATGTATTCACTAAGTGTTAATGCTTTGGTCCAGTACTCTATTAAAAGGAGGCCTTAATATCCCTTAGTTTCCAATAGGTCCCCACTGCCACGGGAGAGTAGGACAAAAGATGTCATACAAGTTCTTTTCCATAAGCATGTATGACTATATTAGGAATACATGCCTACATTACATTGATGAACTGGAGCTAGTTCTGTGTCACCCTATGTCATAACTATTACATGAGGAATCGCATCCGACATAATTATCCATCACTGATCCAATGCCTACGAGCTTTTGACATATTGATCTTTGCTTAGTTAATTTGTCATTGCCACTGTTACAATTACTACAAAACCGCTACTGTTACTTTTGCCACTGTTACCGTTACTTCCATACTACTTTGCTACTAAATACTTTGATGCAGATATTAAGTTATCCAGGTGTGGTTGAATTGACAACTCAACTGCTAATACTTGAGAATATTCTTTGGCTCCCTTTGTGTCGAATCAATAAATTTGGGTTGAATACTCTACCCTCGAAAACTGTTGCGATCCCCTATACTTGTGGGTTATCAGATTCCTCCACAACCTCGTCCTCGGTGGCCTCGGAGGATTGATCGCCGGAGAACAGGTCCACCAAGGAGGTAGGTGGCAGAGGAGGCCCCGCCCGCACGAGCCCAAACTCGTGGAAGACTGGCATGGCAACGGCGACCTCCTCCCCGTCGACCTGACAGTACAACGGGAGCCAATCCTCCAGAGGATTGCTCGGGTCCTTCCCCATCAAGTAAAGCAACACCTTGCTTAGTTCCTCCTCGGGAAGGGCGTCTTGGCGCAGGCGGATCTTGTCATTAGCGCCCCCAAGCTTCCAGAGGGGGCGGGAGCGATCTTGGAGCGGTGCTATGCGCTGCGTCAAGAACTCCTTGATGAACATGGCCCCCGTCAGCTTCTCGCTCTTCAGGTCCTCCTCAATCTTCTTCACCAACAACTTCAAGGAAGGGTTGGTGATCTTCTCAGAGTATCACCCCTTCCCGGAGGAGAGGAGCTCGGTCGGCAGCTCCAGCAGGTCCTGGGAGCACTTGGCATCCATCAGAACCCACCTCTTCAGGGCATCCTCCACCTTCTTCCCGGCGCGGGAGATCGCATTGCCACCCCATGCCACGGCAAAGCCGATGCACCCAACAGGATGGTCGCCAGTCATGCGGAGGAAGAAGAAGTGGCAGAGCATGGCGACGGAGGACATCACCCCCACGAACGCCTCGCAGTAGAAGGCGAAAATGGACAGGAGGAGGATGGAGTTGGGATGAATGTGGAGCGTGTGGAGGCCATAAGTGTGAAGAACGGCGTAGAAGAAACGGGAGAATGGGGGCACCAGCACCAAGTAGATGTTGTGCAGGAAGAAAGGGAAGAAAGTGTATTTCACGGGCTCCGGTGCAGTGGTGGCGACCCGGAGAGTCGTCCCCTTCCATTCGTTGTCCTCGCTCGCTGTCAGGAGGAGCACGGTCTGGAGCTTCTCCCCGGCCACGGAGGGTGCAAGCAGCGCCGGCTCGTACCAGGCGGAGCCGGCAGCCGAGGATGAGGTTGTGGTCTTCTCAGCGGCCATTGAGCGAGGGATTGGAGGGGAAAATCGGTAGATCTGGTGAGTTCTTCCGGAGCTGGGAGAAGGGGATCTAGAGGAAGACGAAGAAGAGGCAATCAAAGCCTGGCGGCAGATGGCACCCCATTTGTCAGATGGAAATAGTTGCCGAGGTAGTGTGGGGAAGCGGAGTCACCCACGTACCATCAATCGCCACGCGTCATCAACGCCGCAGGTGGTTAGGGCCCGCGGCGCTCCGCACTTGCCCTTTGGCTTTGCTTGGAAGCCAAGTCTGAGCGTGCCTTGGGCATGGGCGCTATTGTCGGCATCCTGGATATGGGGGTATCTAGCACTACCTGCCTGCGGCCCACCACATGGCTCCATCAACGGCCTGGTACGGCCCAGCTTCAGCATCAACAACTCAAGACCCTCGCGGGGATCGGCCTCTTCAGGCTGGCTCCCGAGGGGTGGAGAGTTCTATGCAAGGTATACCTCACGAGGCTCAGCTGATGTGAGCCATGACGACCAAGGCCAGGCGGGTGCCAGGCGGGCGCAAAGCGCAGGTTTCCTCTTCGGTGCAAAGGAGGCAGGCCGCAGGCGCGGAGTCCCGAGGAATCAAACAAAGGTTTCCATCCTGTGCAACAAGACCAAGACCGCCAGGACGGCAGGATGGAGGTCATCGCCGAGCCCACCGTAGCTTCACGACCACAGGCTTTTCGCAGGAGAAGACTACTTTTGTCAGGATAAGTTGTACTACTTGTCCCCTTTCAAATCCAGCCGTTGTGGGATCCCTTCCCGCCAACATTTGGGAAGAGAACCAAGGCCACTATAAATGGGACTTAGCCACGACCGATCTGATCGAGTTCACATTCCCTCAGCTCCCTCGAGCTCAAGAACACCTCACCTCCTGAGGCCAGTTCATCCACTATACTAGTTCATCCTCAGCCCTTCGAGGCAATCCACCAAAATGCTGGAGTAGGGTATTACACTGCAAGGTGGCCTGAACCAGGATAAACTGTTGTGTCTCTTTGTCTCTTCGAGCTCGTCATGCTAGGCTAGGAGGATCATGAGTAGGCAGGCTGGGTAGGTTGAGATCTCCGCACGCACCCCAGAGTTCGAACCTCTCAAGGGTTTGCGGAACCCGTAATTTGACAATACTGTTACTGTTGCTATTGCAACTGTTACCACTGATATCAAACTATCATATTACTATGCTATTGATCACTTTGTCGCAGATATTTAGTTCTCCAGGTATGATTGAATTGACAACTCAACTACTAATACTTGCAAATATTCTTTGGCTCACCTTGTGTCGAATGAATAAATTTGGGTTGAATACTCTACCCTCAGAAACTGTTGTGATCCCCTATACTTGTGAGTTATCAAGACCTTTTTCCGGCGCCGTTGCCGGGGAGCATAGCTCTATTTACTTAGTCACTTGGGATTTATATCAGTTGATCACTATGAAGAATCTGAAGGATGATAGAGCCATGATCATTTCCTCTAAGACAAGGGGAGGTAAGGAACTTCCATCTAGCTCTGCACTTGATTCACCTTCTGTTTTGAGTAGGCTTGCGACACCACCACCTGCTATTAATTTTGATATGTCACAAGTAATTGACGATGCTACTTCTGCTATGAATGATGCTTATGATGATGCTAGTACTATGCTTGATGAAACTGTGCCACTAGGTGAATTTCTTGATGAACAACTTGCTAAAGCTAAAGAATTTGAAAATGATGAAACTGATGAGACTTATGATTCACCTATTATACCTAGCTCTCCTAGAATTTAAATGCCTAAGGTACCTAAGGGTTATGTTATGGATGAGGAGATAGCTAGAGAAATTCTTGCTTGTAATAATAGAGAAGATGTTAAGAAACTACTATGTAAGCTGAAAGAAAAATCTATGATGGAAAATGAATTATGATCCTAAGTTTGCTACTTCTCCCATCTTTTTTACCGATAAGGATTATGAATTCTCTGTTGATCCTGAGTTAATTACTTTGGTTGAATCTGATCCTTTTCATGGTTATGAAACTGAAACTGTTGTGGCACATCTTACTAAATTAAATGATATAGCCACCCTATTTGCTCTTGAGGAAAAGTTTCGCTATTACTATATTCCTAAGTTGTTTCCTTTCTTGTTAAAGGGTGATGCTAATATATGGTTTAATACTCTTGCTCCTGGTTGTGTGCGTAGTCCCTAGGATATGTTATATTACTTCTCTAAGAAATATTTTCTTACTCATAAGAAACAAGCTGCCTTATGGGAAATA
Source organism: Triticum dicoccoides (assembly GCF_002162155.2). NCBI lineage: Eukaryota > Viridiplantae > Streptophyta > Magnoliopsida > Poales > Poaceae > Triticum > Triticum dicoccoides. Next base: position 415,126,501 of record NC_041389.1, on the reverse strand, counting down.
TCTAAATTTGAGCAAATTGAAGAAGAGAATCTCCCTCAAGCTTGGAGGAGGATTCTCCAATTACTTAATGCTTTGCCTGATCATCCTCTTAAGAAAAATGAAATAATTGATATCTTTTATAATGGACTAACCGATGCTTCTAGAGGCTACCTAGATAGTTGTGCTGGTTGTGTTTTCAGGGAAAGAACTGTTGAGCAGGCTGAAGAACTATTGAATAATATATTGAGAAATGATAATGATTGGACACTCTGTGAACCGCCGCCTATGCCAACTCCGAAGAAGAGAGGTATTATATTCCTCAATCCCGAAGATATGCAAGAGGCAAAGAAATCTATGAAATAAAAAGGTATTAAAGCTGAAGATGTTAAGAATTTACCACCTATTGAAGAAATACATGGTATCAATACCCCGACACATGTAGTAGAGGTAAACTCCCTTATAAGATTTGATGAAGGTGATATTCCTTAATAAATAAGCTAGTCAATGCTTGGATGAATTTGATAACTACATTGTTAAGCAAGAACATTTCAATGCGTATGTTAAGAAACAATTGAAACGCAATGATTTCATGATGGATTGTTTGAGTGACTTGATGTTTAGAATTGCTAATGATGTTAAGGGTCAAGGTAAGCATTCATACATGGTTCAAACTCAGCTAGAACAAGTTGCCAAATCACAAAATGATTTGCTTAATGAGATGAATAATAATATGAATGATCATGCTATTAGAGTTATGACTAGAGGAGGTAGAATGACTCAGGAACCTCTCTATCATGAAGGTCATCCTAAAATAATTGAGCAAGATTCTTAGAGAATTAATGATGATGTGCCTAGTCCATCTAAGAAGAAAAAAAAAAGAAAAATGATAGAACTTTGCATGCTTCCAGTGAACCTGAGGTAGAAAAACCTTCTGAGAATAGTAATGACGTTTCTACTTCTGATGCTCAGACACAATCTGGTAATGAACATACACCTAGTGATAATGATAATGATGATCATGTTGATGCTCAACTAGATAATGATGTAGAAATATAACATGTTGTTGATCTTGATAACCCACTTCCTAAGAATAGAAGATATGTTAAAAGTGGTTTCATTGCTAGAAAACATGGTAAGGAAAGAGAACCATGGGTTCAAAAACCCATGCCTTTCCGTACTAAGACACCTAAAAATAAAGACGAGGAAGAATTTGAATGCTTTGTTGAAATGCTTAGGATAGTCTTTTTGTGTACTCATTTGACTGATATATTAAAAATGCCTCCATATGCTATGTATATTGAAGATATCGTCACTAATAAAAGAAAGATACCTGAAGCTGACATTTCCACCATCATTGCAAATTATTCTTGTAAGGGTGGAGTACCTAGCAAACTAGGAGATCCGGTAATACCCAGTAAACCATGCTCCATTAAAAGAAGTTATGTTAAAACTGATCTATGTGATTTAGGAGCCAGTGTTAGTGTTATGCCTTTCTCTTTATATAAAAGAGTTCATTTGAATAAGCTCACACCTACCAAAATATGTCGGCGTTCTGGGAACGGGGGTACCCAGACTTGCCTGCATGCGGCCTTCCGCGTGTCTCAAGGAGTGTCCCAGTACGGCCCATCTTCATCGGCACACGCTCAAGACCCTCACGAGGGCCCAAGCCTTGCGGCGCGGACGACAGGAAGCTTCCTCAAGCACAACCTCGTCAGGCTGGCTCGCAAGGAGGCGGAGAGATCAAGGCGGGGTACCTCACGAGGTGCCCGTGACGCAAGCCGTGATGACCGAAGCCAGGCGGGCGCCGGCCTGCGCAGAGTCCTTGTTTCCTCTTTGGTGCAAAGGGAGCAAGCGCATGCGAGAGTATCAAGCAAAGGCAACCATTTCGGTGCAACAAGACTAAGACCAGCAGAACGGCAGGATGGAGGTCATCGTGGAGCCCAAGCCGGCGTCACCGTTAGGGCCTCTTGCAGGCGAGGACCGACTTAGCCAGGATAAGTGTACTAGATGTTCCCCTTCAAAATGGCCAATTGTTGGCGCCCTTCCTGCTCAATATTTGGGAAGAGGACCAAGGCCTTGCTCTATAAATAGAGATAGTCACCATAGTAGGTAGGTATCGAATCCTGGACAAGCAAAACTCCACACCAGCTCAAGAACACCCCTCGCGAGGTTGTTCTTCCTTGTATTGTTCATCATCAGCCCCTGAGGCAATCCACCACACCACAAACTAGAGTAGGGTATTACACCACAATGGTGGCCCGAACTAGTATAAACCTCGTGTCCCTTGTGTTGTTCTTCGTGTAGTTTAGATCCTTGCGAGGCGACTAGACGCAGGTAGGTAGGAGGTGTGATTTCTGCGTGCACCCCAGAGTTCGAACCTTGAGGGTTTGCCGGAACCCAAAATCCGACAATTGGAGCGCCAGGTAGGGGTGCACCGGAATCCGCCTTCCGCCGCCTCTGTTTCGCTGTCCCTCGCATCCATGTCAGACGCTCGTCGGGCCCGCAGCGACCACTGGGCCGCTCTCGCCACTCATGTCACCCAGACGGCCCCCGTCGGCGGATGCCGCCGACGTTCCCCGTTGCCTGCCGTCAACGCCGCCACCGGACCGACAGGGAACGAGCAGCATGCATTGTCCCTGCATCCTTCGATGCAGCGAGAAGGCCGCACCTCCACCCCGTCGCTGACTCCGGTCGGTTCCTCGTCCCACGCCCGTCGCGCTCCGGCGGACGCGCACGCCGCGCTACTCCTGGCGCGGGAGCTCCTGCACTACCGTCCCATCGACGACCTCTACGACGACTGGCTCGCCCGCATCACCGAGCTCGTCAGCGCCGCTGGGGGCTCCCCTGCGCCATCCCTCTCGCTGCACCATGCCCCGCCCTGCGTGGGCAACAAAGCTCCGGGGGCGCCTCAGCCGCCTCCCCCTCAAGAAGGTGCCTTGGCCCCAAGGCGCGTGGCCCCTGGACGGGACCCGCTCCGTCCGGCGCTGGCACAGCAAGAGAAGAGCTGTCAAGAGATCCCTCGTCCCCAAGAAGCTGCTCGTGTGCTCCCCGCACCGGCCCGCCATGATCGCGCTCCTGCTCCAGCGTGTCAAGACCCCAAGCTGCTCCTGGCGGCAGCGCACAGAGACTTCCAAGATCAAGCTCTCCGTCACCAAAGGCTTCCCGTGGCCACTGCAGGGTGCCGTGCCTTCACCGCCGAGCTGCGCAGCCTAGCCTGGCCGGGCAAGTTCAAGACAGATCTACCCCCGTGCTACGATGGCACGGCTGACCCTGCGGAGTTCCTCCAGCTCTATGAGATGGGCATCGAATCCGCCAACGGGGACGAGAAGGTCATGGCGAACTGGTTTCCCATGGCGCTCAAGGACGGTGCCCGCACCTGGCTCCTGAACCTGGCTCCTGGCACGATTTCCTCCTGGGATGAGATGTGCACCCGATTCATCGCCAACTTCCAAGGAACCCGCGACCGCCCCCCGTCCATGAGCGACTTGCGCTGCATCAAGCAGCAGCCTAGAGAAACCCTGCAGAAGTTCATCCAGCATTTCAACAACGCTCGCCTTAAGATCCCCAGGGTGTCCGAGGAGGCCATCATCTCAGCCTTCTCCGACAGCGTGCGTGACGTCAAGATGAAGGAGGAGCTTGCGATCCATGAAGACCTGTGCACCTCCCTGGAGCTATTCAACCTAGCGACCAGGTGCACCAGGGCTGAGGAAGGACGCCTTTCCCTCCTTGAACTGCCGGCTGCCGACCCAGAAGAGAAGAAGCCCAAGGTCAAGGACGTGAAGCACAAGGGGGCTGCCATGCTTGCAGCAGAGCTGGACACCAAGCGAGGCAGGGATCAGCCTGAGTCATCCAAGGGCAGCCGGTACTGCGTGTACCACAATCTCCACACCCACAACACCAATGAATGCCAAGAGCTCAGGGCCGTGCGGGACGTGCATGCCGGCCGACGCCCCGAGCGCAGCGACCGGGGCTATGGCCCGAGGAGGAGGAAGAGGTGGAGGACGATGGGAAGACCGTGGCCATTGCCAAGGGTGGCGTGACCGACCTCGCGAGGACCGCTGGCAGGACCAGCCTCACGAGGGAGGTTGGAGGGATCAACATCGTGAGGATCGCCCACAAGGCAATGCGGGCCACCCTCCTCTGCCACCACAACCGAGGAGGAATGAAGACCATTGTCGGTGTCAAAACCGGCGGATCTCGGGTAGGGGGTCTCGAACTGTGCGTCTAGGCGGATGGTAACAGGAGACAAGGGACACGATGTTTTTACCCAGGTTCAGGCCCTCTTGATGGAGGTAAAACCCTACTCTTGCTTGATTAATATTGATGATATGGGTAGTACAAGAGTAGATCTACCACGAGATCAGAGAGGCTAAACCCTAGAAGCTAGCCTATGGTATGATTGTTGTTCGTCCTACGGACTAAACCTCTCCGGTTTATATAGACACCGGAGAGGGCTAGGGTTACACAGAGTCGGTTACAATGGGAGGAGATCTACATATCATATCGCCAAGCTTGCCTTCCACGCCAAGGAAAGTCCCATTCGGACACGGGATGAAGTCTTCAATCTTGTATCTTCATAGTCCGGGAGTCCGGCCAAAGGTCATAGTCCGGCCATCCGGACACCCCCTAATCCAGGACTCCCTCAGTAGCCCCTGAACCAGGCTTCAATGATGATGAGTCCGGTGCGCAAATTGTCTTCGGCATTGCAAGGCGGGTTCCTCCTCAGAATACTTCATAGAAGATGTTGAACACAAGGATAGTGTTTGGCTCTGCAAAATAGTTTCCACATACCACCGTAGAGAGAATAATACTCGCACAAATCTAATCTGCTGACGTATTCCGTAGCGTGACATCATGCCACAGCCAAGCCTTTATTCGAATCATTTTACTGTCCCACCTCAGCACGTTCAGCGAGGCGGTTTCCTTGGCACGTCTTGTCAAAGTAGAGATCGTGTCCCCTTATTCCGGGATTCTCATCAATACGGGCATGGGTAACCCAACCGCGCCATTAATCGCGGTGCTTGGGAGATAAGCGAGTTTTACTAGGCTGGTGGGGGCACATAGTTTCGGCCGCCCATATAAGGGGATAATAATCCACCCTTTCCATCTACGCCTTCCTCCTTCTTCGCTTATCCATTCCTGCGCACTCGAGCTCCAGCGCCCAAGTTCGCACTTCCCACCTCAACCTTCTCCAATCATGTACGGAGCGGGAGGCAAGTGGATGGCCTCCTCCGTTACGGAGGGGCAAATCAAAAAGCTGAGGAAAGCCGGATACTTGTCCAACGACATCGAGCACCGGCTCCCAGATGAGGGGCAGCTCATCCCCACCCCCAGGCCCCATGAGAGGGTCGTGTTTCTCCCCCATTTCCTCCGCGGACTGGGCTTTCCTCTTCACCCATTTGTCCGGGGGCTCATGTTCTACTACGGCCTGGATTTCCATGATCTGGCCCCGAACTTCATCCTCAACATCTCGGCGTTTATCGTCGTGTGTGAGGTCTTCCTCCGCATTCAGCCCCACTTCGGCTTATGGCTGAAGACCTTCAATGTCAAGCCGAAGGTTGTGGGCGGCCGACAAGCAGAGTGCGGAGGCGCCATGGTGGGCAAGATGGCCAACATCACATGGCTCGAGGGCTCCTTTGTGGAAACCATCAAAGGGTGGCAATCGGGGTGGTTCTACATCACCGAGCCGCGTGACCCTGAATGGGCAGCGGCCCCCAAGTTCTGATCTGGCATCCCCACACGGCTCACCTCATGGAAAGAGACGGGCCTGTCGTGGGGCAATCCGAAAGACGCGACCAAACTCCAAACCTGCGTCCAGAACCTGATGGACAAGAAGGTTAAACTTGTCAACGTAGTCCAGGTCATGCTCTTCCGCTGGATCCTCCCGTGTCAACGGCGGGCTTTTAATCTGTGGGAATTCGACCCGGCCCAGCACCAAACTCTGTCCAGGCTCTTTGACACAACACACGAAGATGCTTGGAAGGTGCTTTTCAAGAGCTCCGAGGTTCACCCTCCCACTACTGAGGATCGCGGATTCTGCACGAAGCGCCAAGCCAGCGCGGTAAGCTTAGTTTACCCATTACAGGGTACTTGTTTTTCATAGTTTGACTCTATGCGGGATCTAAACTCCCATTCCTTTAACAGGACTGGCAGAAGAAGGCCGGACAGATCGACTGTCCGGCTCCCTTGCCCGAAGGCCCAGCAGACGCAAGCTTGACTAAGCTGCTGGTCCCGGCACCCCATGTGGTGCCGGAGAAGAAGGCCACGGGAACTCGAAGGAGCTCCCGGCGACTGGTGGTGTCGGACTCATCGCCCGACGACCCCAAAGCGCACTCCTCCTCCGAAGACGAGGAGGAGGAAGAAGAAGCCTCTCCCCCTCTAGCGGGGGGAGGAAAGAAAAGGAAGGCCGCCCCAACTAGGGAGGCCGGAGGGTCCAAGAAGGGGAAGACCCTTCTCCCGGACTACGCCTCCGATGCCGAAGACGGCGGAGAGGAGTGGCCATCCAGGGCCAAGCCCCTGGCAAAATCGTAAGTATCCGGATACCAAAATAACTCACGATATTCCTTTATTGCACAGTACCTTCTGACGCCGAATATAATCATGCAGTCCGCCCAAGGCTCAGCTCGACGATTCGTCGAGTGGCTCCCTGGACTCGTCGGATATGAATAGTCTTTCACTCCCGACGGCTTCCTCCCCCCGCCCTACGGACGAACCCGAGGTGGAGTCCCAAAAGGGGCTGAGCCAGGAGGAGGTGGTCCTGGAGGCGCAGCAAGGCGACCTCCCAGACTCTAGGCCCGAAGGGGATAAAACCCCGGGGGGATCTAAGTCCGGCCCTGGGCCGGACACCGCACCGGAACCTTCAGTGGTTCCGGAGTTCGGCAGGCGGCCCCTTCGCAAGAAGGGCAAGCCTACGACACCGGCGGCGTCCGTCCAACCGGAGGCGCCGAACAATTTGCTGGAGGTGCTTAACGGCGCCTCCATCGACGAGGAGCACCGCACTGTTATGAGTGCGGTGATTGAGAAGGTTCGGTCTGCCAAGAGCGGGCTGACAGAAGCCTGTGCCAGCCTTCTAACAGGCTTCGAGGTATGTATTTTAAACATGTAAAAATGTTACCGCATAGACAGTAGCCCCTGATGCTCAGTTTGGTGTTCGGAAAGAAAAGCCGGACTGAGGATCTAAAAAGATATACGCAGGAGTCTAACATAAGTATGTCAATATGGGAATGCATGTTGCGCTGCTGACCTCTGCCGCACTGACTGCGGAGGTCGATGCATTGAAGCAGAGCCTCGAGCGATCCGAGAACAAGCTCGGCCTTGCCAAGAAGCAGCTCGAGGACAAGGAAGGTAGGTAGTACCTTATGCAAGGGTATATGAAAATACATGGTTGCAAATAGTGACAGGACCAACGTGAATGTGATAGGGGCCACAACCGAGGTGGCGACCCTGAAGGAAGCGCTGTCCAAGGCCGAAGATAATGCGGTCGTGGAGCGCACTGAGCCAGAGAAACAAGGGGCGTGGGTGGCGGAGGTGCGGCAAGAGCTCAATGCTCTCGTGAAGAAACACGAGAGTTTAGAGCTTGACTCAAAGACGCAAGAGTACGAGCTAGCCTCGGCACTTGAAAGTGCCAAATCTGCCAAAGCCGAAGCCCAAAAAGCCCTCCAGGAGATTGAGGCGATGAAAAAGATAGCGGCGGGTAAGGCATTCTTTATGTAAAGCAAGCATGTGAAAGTGAATTACGTGTTACTTACCCGAATCTGGAGCTCTCTAGGAGCATTCGCGGATCTTCCCCGCAGTGTGTCCGACGCCGCCGCATTCTACCGAGCCGAAGAAGGGAGCTCGATGGAGAAGGTGTTCTGGTCCCAGTATGCTGAGGCTGGACGGCCGGTGCCCTTGAGCAACCAGATGAAGCAGCTGGTCGAGCTCCATAAGGTGGCCGAACAGGCCATGAAGGGCCTTATAGGCCGGCTGTGGCCTGGGGAGGTCCTGCCTGAGAGCTACTTCGGGCTGGTGAGGCGGCTGGTGGATGCCTGTCCGCGGCTAGAAGTCATCAAGCGCTCCGTATGCATCGAGGGCGCCCGTAGGGCCCTTGCCTGTGCCAAAGTGCACTGGGGCAAGCTGGATGCTGAGAAGCTGGTGACGGAGGAACCACGGGAGGGGAAGGAGCATCGCAGGCCCGAGATGTACTATGAGGGCGTCCTAAAGGGTGCCCGCCTTGTGGCGAACGAATGTTCCAAGGATTTATTTTTTGAGTAAACTCGCTCGTGTTTTTATCCTGTGCGCTGAAAACTTGTTCATATGCGCTAAGCAAGGCTTTTTGAATTTAAAATATTACCTTATGTGCGACCGTTTATTAAATCCGAGAGATGCAAGTCGTCGGCTTCTGCCCCCATGCCACGAGTGCTGGGGTGTTCGGGATAAACTTGAGCGCTGTTGTTCCCATTCTTGGGTCCTTCGAGGGAGGCGCTCAGCACAATGAACAAGGCAATCGGACTTATAACGCTTTATCGCTCTCACTTAGCCATAGAATTCTATAATTTTAAATTTTGGCGAAGCCCCTAGTATTCGGAAGACCGAGTTCGGGGCGCTATCCACGCCTAGGCCGGACAAAGCCAGCTCCTCGCTCTAAGTGGCATAAGTCTTTAAGGACTCAAAAAACCTCTCGAACAGCGACCGGCTCTCGCCCTATCATGACGGTCAGTTTTAGCTTTCTCTACTGAGGTGTTAACCCAACTCAACTGGGGCACAATCGCAGTAGTTCTCCCAGCGCTACCTTAGCCGATATACCGGAATGTAAGGTACCAAAACATGGGAGCCGGGTAAACCCAACTATTGACCCAAGACATGATTCAGAGCCAATGCATATAATGCTATAAGTTCGGGGTGCCGCACTCATGAGAGTGTTCGGTCTTCTCACACCGTATTTTGAGGAACTTAAGCCCTTGGTGTATTGGCCGTACCAAAGTGTACGGTTGCATAATGTCATAGCTGAACATATGTACATAAAAAAATGAATGCAATAATAGACAAGAGCTATGTATTGTTTATTAGAGGGCTACTATGACAGCAGAACGATACAAATAGTGCGATAAGCAAGAGATGGGATTATTTGACATGTCCCCCTCCAAGGGCAAGTTGCGAGACTTTAAGTAAGACAGGTATATAGCTCGTTATAGAGACCACCTGGACGTTCGATGTGGCTTGCTGTCTCCCTGGCTGTTGCATCGTGTGTTCGGTGATTGTACTGCCGGACAGGTCTTCCGAATAGTGGAGTCCTGAAAGTAAGAAAAGAAAAATCACGAAAATCGGGAGCCCCTGGTGCGGTTGAGCCGCATTCTGGGCATGTCGTGGTTGTGCCCCTCCCCTTATGCCCATGGTATTTCCAGAGCGTAATTATGTACGCGTGGTATTGGTTTCGCAATCCCACGAGGGCTAGGGTTGGGGCCGCACTGCCATGCTAGCTCGGAACATGCCAGACGGTCTTGTTGTAGGTTACTCTGGGCGCGCTTGACGGTGTCCGGACGCTTAACAGCCGGACTGGAGAATTGCCTTGAGAGGCTACTTTGTACTTCCGCCGCGAGGGCCGCCATGTGCTCCTCTGTTCGGAGAGAGCGTTCGGTATTTCCATTGACCGTAATGACTCCGCGAGGGCCTGGCATCTTGAGCTTGAGATATGCATAGTGCGGCACCGCATTGAACTTTGTAAATGCGGTTCGTCCGAGCAGGGCGTGATAGCCACTGCGGAATGGGACTATGTCGAAGATTAACTCCTCGCTTCGGAAATTATCCGGGGATCCGAAGACCACTTTGAGTGTAACTGAGCCTGTACAGCTGGCCTCTACACCTGGTATGACACCTTTAAAGGTCGTCTTTGTGGGTTTAATCCTTGAGGGATCTATGCCCATTTTCCGCACTGTATCCTGATAAAGCAGGTTCAGGCTGCCGCCGCCGTCCATGAGGACTATAGTGAGGTGAAATCCGTCAATGATTGGGTCTAGGACCTATGCGGCGAATCCGCCGTGACGAATGCTAGTGGGGTGGTCCCTTCGATCAAAAGTGATCGGGCAGGAGGACCATGGGTTGAACTTTGGGGTGACTGGCTCCAACGCATATACGTCCCTAAGCGTACGCTTCCGTTCCCTTTTGGGGATGTGGGTTGCGTATATCATGTTCACCGTCCGCACTTGTGGGGGAAAGCCCTTCTGTCCTTTGTTGTTCGGCGGCCGGGGCTCCTCCTCGTCATCGCTATGCAGCCCCTTGTCTCTATTTTCGGCACTTAACTTACCTGCCTGCTTGAACACCCAACAATCCATGTTGGTGTGATTGGCTGCTTGTTCGGGGGTGCTGTGTATCTGGCACAAGCGATCGAGTATCCGGTCTAAACTGGACAGGCCCGGAGTATTTCTTTTGAATGGCTTTTTCTGCTGACCGGGTTTAGAGCCTCTGAATCCGGCATTAACTATCGTATCCTAAGCGTTGTCACCGTTAATGCGGCGCTTGTGCTTGTTGCGACGTGACCTGCCATTGTTTTCCTTGGTATCCGAATTACCAGGGCTCTTGGTCATGTTGTTGCTACGAGCTAGCCAGCTGTCTTCTCCCGCGCAAAAGCGGGTCATGAGTGTCGTGAGGGCTGCCATGGATTTCAGCTTTTCCTGTCCTAGGTGTCGGGCAAGCCATTCGTCTCGGATGTTATGCTTGAAGGCTGCGAGGGCCTCTGTGTCTGGACAGTCGACTATTTGATTTTTCTTGGTTAGGAACCGTGTCCAGAATTGTCAGGCTGATTCCTCTGGCTGCTGAATTATGTGGCTTAGGTCATCGGCGTCTGGTGGTCGCACATAGGTGCCCTGGAAATTGTCAAGGAATGCGGACTCCAGGTCCTCCCAGCAACCAATTGACTCTGCTGGCAAGCTATTAAGCCAATGCCGAGCCGGTCCTTTAAGCTTGAGTGGGAGGTATTTGATAGCGTGTAGATCATCACCACGGGCCATGTGGATATGAAGGAGATAATCCTCGATCCATACCGCAGGATCTGTTGTGCCATCGTATGATTCGATGTTTACGGGTTTAAAACCCTCGAGGATTTGATGATCCATTACTTCATCTATGAAGCATAGTGGGTGTGCGGCGCCTCTGTACTGGGCTATATCACGATGTAGCTCGGATGAGCTTTGTCTGTTGTGTTCGGCCTGGCCGTATTTGCCATATCCGGTGTGACGGTTATCATCACGTGTCGTGGGGCGCCCACGTGATCCGTAGATCGATCTTGTTTGCCTTGCCTTGTCCTCCAATATGTCTCGTAGGTCTGGCGCGTTTCCCGTGCCTTGGTACTTTTTGAGCGGCGCCAGGGTGCGGCTCGAGTTGATGGCCGAAAGGCCTCTCTGTCGCGGCCACAGGGTGGCTGATCGGCCGCATCATACGTTGGTGATGTAGGTTTAGTTGCTTCCTCCTCTAGTTGGGGTAGCAGCCTGCGCTTTGGGTAGCTCTTGGAGGGGCGTTCGAGTTTGTACTCTTCGGCAACGAGGACTTCCGTCCATCTGTCGGCTAGCAAGTCTTGGTCAGCTCTAAGCTGCTGCTGTTTTCTCTTGAGGCTGCTTGCCGTGGCCATGAGCCTGCATTTGAAACGCTCTTGTTCGACGGGGTCCTCAAGCACGACAAATCCATCGTCGTCGAGGCTTGCTTTGTCTTCGGAGGGAGGCATGTAATTATCGTCCTCGACCTCTCTGTCTGCCACTCTCTCATGAGGGCTGGCTTCTCCATCCTCCTACGCTGAATCCTGCTGGAGGTCGTTGTCTTCGGCACTGTCCGGGGTGTTATTGTCTCTGGTGCCAGACTCATCGTTTTTGCTTTGGCGGGATTTAGAGCGGCGCCACTGACGCCGGCGCTTAGGCTGTTTATTGGAGGGGTCATCCTCCGTTGTTCCATCGCCATCCCCTTCTTTTGGGGTGTCCACCATGTATATGTCGTATGACGAGGTGGCTTTCCAGTGCCCTATAGGTGTTGGTTCTTGGTCGTCTCCTTCATCGGCGTCCATACCGTCGATGTCTTCGGAGTCGAAGTCGAGCATGTCGGTTAAATCGTCGACAGTGGCTACGAAGTGGGTGGTGGGTGGGTTTCGAATTTCTTTGTCGTCTGCATCCCAACCTTGCTGACCATAGTCCGGCCAGGGCTCTCCTGATAAAGAGAGAGACTTTAGTGAATTCAGGATGTCGCCAAAGGGCGAGTGTTGAAAGATGTCCGCGGCGGTGAACTCCATGATCGGAGCCAAATTGGGTTCGATCGGGAGGGGTGCGGAAGATTTGGAGTCTGGAACAGAGTCCGGCACCTTGGAGTCACGAGCTCCGTGAAGGACAAGATTGGCGTTCGGCTCGATCACCGTAGAGATTGCAGCCCCTGAGGCAGCGTCCAGCCACCCATCCTCGATCGGCGCAGTCGGCTCCGAGCTGAGGGTCGGAGCGAACACCTGAGCGGCGCTCTGGGCACTGTCCGGCGGCAGAGCTAGATCATGCCCATCGTGACAGTGCGGGGCGCTCGGCTGTGGCTCGAATCCGTCGAAGATCAAGTCTCCGCAGATGTCAGCCGTGTAGTTTAAACTTCCAAATCTGACCTGATGGCCAGGGGCATAGCTTTTGATCTGCTCCAGATGGCCAACTGAATTGGCCCGCAATGCAAAGCCGCCGAATATGAAGATCTGTCCGGGGAGAAAAGTCTCACCCTGGACCGCGTCGTGGTTGATGATCGAAGAAGCCATCGGACCTGAAGGTGACGACACAAAGAAACTCTCAATGAAAGCACCAATGTCGGTGTCAAAACCGGCGGATCTCGGGTAGGGGGTCCCGAAATGCGTGTCTAGGCAGATGGTAACAGGAGACAAGGGACACGATGTTTTTTACCCAGGTTCGGGCCCTCTCGATGGAGGTAAAACCCTACTCCTGCTTGATTAATATTGATGATATGGGTAGTACAAGAGTAGATCTACCATGAGATCAGAGAGGCTAAACCCTAGAAGCTAGCCTATGGTACGATTGTTGTTCGTCCTACGGACTAAACCTCTCCGGTTTATATAGACATCGGAGAGGGCTAGGGTTACACAGAGTCGGTTACAATGGGAGGAGATCTACATATTGTATCGCCAAGCTTGCCTTCCACGCCAAGGAAAGTCCCATCCGGACACGGGACGAAGTCTTCAATCTTGTATCTTCATAGTCCGGGAGTCCGGCCAAATGTCATAGTCCGGCCATCCGGACACCCCCTAATCCAGGACTCCCTCAACCATCATCAGGACGAGGGGGCTGGGGGCTTCCAGGAGCCGCGCGCGATCACTTGCATCTCGGGCGGCGCTCAGGCCCCAGCCTCTCAACGCATCTTCAAGCAGTTCGCTCGCGAAGTGAATGCAGTCCTCCCCAAGCTCAAAGCCACACGCCCTCTCAGGTGGTCAGCGTGCGCCATCACGTTCAGCTCAGCGAATCAGCTCAAGTGCGCGGCCACAGCCGGAGTCCTCCCGATGCTTTGTTCCCCAATCATCAGTAATGTGCAAGTCACCAGGACCCTCATCGATGGTGGAGCAGGGCTCAATGTCCTGTCCGTCGAGACATTCAACAATCTCCAAGTGTCGTACAATCAGCTTCAGCCAACCAAGCCTTTCTCAGGAGTCACCGACGGTTCCACTGTCCCGATAGGGCAGGTCCGCCTTCCTGTTACCTTCGGGAAGCGCGACAACTACCGCACCGAGCTCATCGACTTTGACGTCGCGCACATCCGCCTGCCGTACAATGCCATCCTCGGGTACCCAGCTCTGGCCAAGTTCATGGCCATGACTCATCACGGCTAAAATGTCCTCAAGATGCTAGGAAGCGGTGGAGTCATCACGGTGCCTTGTGAGGAGAGGGATGTTGTGTGTTCTCTGGAGCGTGCTTTTCAAGCCACGTCAATCGAAGACCCAGATCACAGGAGCGGAAGGCTCCCCGAGGCAGTCCCTAAGAAGAAGAAGACATCGCCTGGTTCGAACCATCGGGAGGCAGGCCCCTCAGGATCCGCGTCCGTTCCGGGGGCGCCTCCTGCTGTCGCATAGGAAGGCGCGCCCGGCGCCCTCCTCGAGCAAGGCTCAGGGGCTCTCTTCTGGAGGGCCATCGACTTTGCTAAGATCACAAGGGAGGCGCTCGGGCACCACTTGGAGGCGTGTTTCAAAGCACGTTTCCCTCAGGAAGGAGCAAGGCAAGGAGGGCCAAACCCTCAGGAGTTCGTCAACGAGATCATTGAGGAGCTGCAGGAGTCAAGAGTCATGAGTGGCAGCCGCCGCTTACCCACCGTAGCTCCCCATCCGGGCGAGGATGGTGGGCTGCGCGTCTGCATCGACATACCAGGGCTCAACCGAGCCGCCTCTCAGGAGCGCCTCTGGCCCTCACGCGTGGGGCGCTGCAAAGGCCCACCCCACAGCTATGGTCGCATGCCTTATGGCTTGCTGAACGCGGCTGTTGTGCGCCAGCGCTCATGAGGAGCATCCTGGAGGCTCAAGAAGTCAGGCATTCCGCAGTCCTGGCGGAGATGGAGATGGTTCGCAAGGAGCCGCCAGCGCCTCCGGAGCCTCCCGAGGCTCCTGGGCCTGGGGGCTCGTAAGGATCGGCTTCCGCAGAGCATGGCGTCCGCTACTTCAGCATCCCTTCGTATTCAGCATCATCAGGTGACATCTTTCGAGTTTCATTTTCAGCTGGGAGCGCCCCCAGGGCTGCATCATTCCGAGGCCGCGTGGGTCCGTCCCTGCGGCGTGTATCCCTTTTGTTCATGTTTTTAGCTTGCTTTGTGGGGGGCGCCCCTCGGGCTGCATTATCCCCAAACCACTCGGGCCTGACCCAGTGGCCTGGATCCCTCTCACGTTTATTCGGGTCGTGCGTTTGACCCACCATGATCATTACTTGATACTTGTGGCGGCACCCTTCTTCCTTCATGTCGGCTGCTTGCACGTTAAAGGGGGGGTACCTGAGCATCGCGACTCATGGGCTCTTACTGGCCCTTCAGCCCTCACTTCCTGGCCTTGTCCACGGCATCGCGACCTGGCATACCAGCGATGGCTGAGCTCGCTCGAGGGTCGGGACCTGAGGACATAGAGCGTCGGCATCTAACCAAATTTGCAGGAGAACATTACAAGTAAAGGCCCAGAGCCAGGCGCAACCCGCCTTGAGGTAGGGCCCCGTGAGTCCCGCGCTGGCTCACGGGTGCCCAGATACACCTCGTCAAGCCCTACCGTGACAGCCACGTGTCAGGGCGGCGCTGTACACGCCCCGGGGGCTCCTCCCGGAGGGGAGCCCCCTCCCACGCACCAGTGGAAGCACCATGCTCCGCGCTGGCTGACGACACTGCCGAGGAGCAGCTATGCCCGTACATATATTGAAGCGCTATGCTCCGCGCTGGTGATAAACAACTAAGGGTGGCCCCCGGCCGCATCAACCTCAGGGAGCCCAGAGCTCAGTGTCCGGCCCCATCATAACGCCTCCCCTCAGGAGTGCCGCGCGAGGGGGCTGGGCACGGTGGCTACGCCTGGGTCACGCCCAGACGCACGCCACCCAGCCAGGCCCCTCGGGCCTGGTTCGTTGCACGTCTCTCCCCGAGCGGAGCCAAGGTACGAAGGCCATTTGAACGTCAAGGGGGACTCCTGAGCATCGCGACTCAGGAGCCTAACTGGTCACGTAGCCCCTCACCCCTTAGTTCCGAAAGGCTAACGGCGGTTGAGGTATGCGCGGGGCCGGGCTCTGCCGACGTAGAACGGTAGATTTACTCCTACATCTCCCCTCCCTACTTGCTATTCGCGCATCAAGGGGGACTCCTGAGCATCGCGACTCAGGAGCCTAACTGGTCATGTAGCCCCTCACTCCTTGGTCCCGTCCTGGTTTCCTGTCGGGGCTAACGGTGGCTGAGGTATGCGCGGGGCCGGGCTCTGCCGACGTAGAACACAAGCAAGTAGGAAGAAGAAGAAAAAAATAAAAAACGCAAATCTCAAGGAATTCAAAAGCAAATATTACAGTCCATAGATTGTTTTCACAACGCCAAACACAAGTTTAAACGCCTCCACGAGGCACGATGCATGTTGCAGGAGCTAAAAACAGGACAGGAGCCGCGAAGGGGTCACTTTCCGGCGGTGCCATCGCTGGTGGCGGAGCTGCGCTGGGCGGTTTCACCTCGTGAAGCCTTGGGATCGGCAGCACCTCGCCTTGGCTTGGTACTGAAGGCCCGGAACCTCGCCAGGAGAGCCTCCGCTCGACCCTTCACAGCCTCAGCAGCAGCAGCGGCAAGCTCGTCGCTCATAGGCTCCAGCAGGCTGTCAAGGTCAACATTGGGGTCACGAAGGTAGACGTGGGTGAAGACGCGCGTCAGTGCTGCAGAAGAAAGGATGCGCGCCTCAGCCTCAGCCGTGGGGCCAAGGCAGATGGCGACATCTTCAAGGGCGCACACTAGGAAGGGAAGCAACTTGGCAGGGCCGTCCTCGGCGCCGGCCAGCGGGCTCTCCAGGCCGCTATCATAAAGCGTCTTCAGCAAGGCGCGAGCCTTCTCCTCCAGCATCGCGAAGGCCACTCGGTCCACGGCCAGGACCCGCGCCTTGCCGTCCAGCTCGATCCTCTTCGCCTCCAACGCCTGCTCCAGCGTATCTAAGCGACCATGGCGTTCATCAAGCCTGGCATCCCGGTCCTTGGTGACAGTCTCGCGAGCCTTCATCTGTTCCTCCTTCTCCTGGCGGTCACGGGCCTCCTTGGCGAGCTGGTCGTGCAGGCCTTGCAGCTCGCTCTCCAGCGCCTTGCAGGAACCCCGAACATCCGCAACCTCACCCAAGGCGGCGTCACCAGCAGCCTTGGCCTGAAGGACGGCCTGCTTCTCCTCGTCGCAAGCCGTCGCGGCCTGAACCAGCGCCGCTCGAACTGAAGCATCAGAGCGGACCCAGCCGGACGCCAGCTCTAGGCGCCCGACCACTAAGCGAGGGTCGGTGCCCTGAAGATCTTGTCGCAGCCGCTCCAGCTCAGCAGCAGCATGATCCAGGACAGTAGAAGGAGTCGGGGAGATGGCGGTTGGCGGAGTAGGAGGAGAAGACGATAGCGTGATCACAGCATCATGAGTCGGGACCTTCTGCGCCCCGATGACTGAAGCAATGGCGTCAGGCGAAGGCGCCTCGAGAGCCGCTTGGGCCACGGGGATTGAGCTCGCCCCAGCACGCCCCTCCTGGCCTCGCGAGGATGACCGAACAGGAGAGGCCCGGGCCTTGCCGCCCTCTTCTCCCGCGGGTAGAAGTGCTGCCCCGGACGGAGCCTCGTGGGCCCCCTTCAGCCTTTTCGCCGCAGGCACCGGCCTAGCCAAGGAATATGGACGTCAAGCCTTAGCAACAAAGCAAGAAGCAAAACAAGAATCAAGCACTTACTGGTAATCGCCCGCGGGCTCAAGCAACCTCCGGCCAAACTTGAAGCCCGAGAGGCGGCTGCTGGGGTCAACCTCAGGAGACTCGGGAGCAGGAGGCACGTCAGCAGATCGCCTTGGAGCCAGAGCAGGCTCACGGAGAATCAGCCCCGTCCTGTCCTTCTTCGGGGTCAGGGGCGAGCTCTCACTGCCTCACTCGTCGCCATCCTCGTTGTCGTCTGGCATGAGGCAAAGAGCGCAGGACATGCGCCGAGGGAGGGGCTCTCTCGACTCCCCGTCGGTCGCCTCAGAATCGGGCTCCTTTTCCTGCCCCTCTTCTTCCTCCTCTCTGCCGGAGTCGCTGGAGGACACGTTCACCGTCGCCCGGGCCGCCAGGTCCTCAGGAACCTCCGCAGGCACAGGCCCGTCCCCGTTGAAACAGGCATGGAGTTCACCACCTGCTCACAATCGTCCCGAAGGAACAGGGGTACAGGAGCACCCTCCAGCCTCGCCACGTCTCCCCCAACCAAGGCATGGAGGATCGTGGCCAGATCTTCGTTGGCCAGGGCTGCGGAGCTCGGGCGAAGGGCGGCATCGGCCTCCCCGAGCCTCCACAGCGGGAGCGAATATTTCCGAAGCGGAGCCACCCGATGCTCCAGGAACTCCCTCAGGAGCGACGCCCCGGTCAGCTTCGCCGTCGCCATGTTGCCTGGCCAGAAGTCCGCGTCCATCCTCTCCAGCACTGGCTTCGCGCGGGGATCGACGAGCTCTGCACGGGACCAAGCGTCGACGGCCTCGGGCTGCCTCGTAGGCAGGATTAGCTGGGGATGGATGCGCCCAGCATCTACCATGACCCACTTGCTCCGGAAGCCTTCAATCCTCTTCCCAGGCTTCGAGATGGCATTGGAGCTGGAGTACGCAACAAAGCTCGCGCATGCGGTGATGGAGCCACGAGAAACCCGGAGGTAAAAGTAGTGGCGCAGCAAGGACACAGAGGGCTTCACCCCGACATGAGCCTCGCAGTAATAGGCGAAAAACGCCAGAAGAAGAATAGAGTTGGGATGGAGGTGCAGAGCTTGCAGGTTGTAGTGGCGGAGAACAGAAAGAAAGAACTCGGAAAAGGGAGGCACCAGACCGGCGGTGATGGCGCTCACGAAGAGCGGGTAGAAGGTGCTTCCTTTCTCCTCGGGAAGGACAGAGCCAACCTTGAGCGCGGCCGCCCCGTCGTTGCCTTGCACCGCCATCATCAGGCGTGTGAGGGCCAGGTTCTTCTTTGACACGTTCGGAGAATCTAGCGCAGGACAGTACCAGGCCCCAACCAGAGTCTGGCGAGGCGCCATGGCTTGCTAAGGTGCGGGTTTGTAGCAGATCTGGAGAATTTCGGGAGCAAGAAGGAGGAGAGCGAGAAAGGGGATCTGGGCAACGACTGGAGGAAGCAGAGAAGGTAAGCCCGGCATGGTGCCACTCTTTTGTCGATTCGTGCAGTTGTCGAGGCGTCGTCGGGGAGCAGGGACACCCATGTCCAATCAACCGCCATGCGGCGCCCAAGGCCACAGGCTGTTGGGGCCCGCAGTGCTTCGCACTTGCCCCTTCGCTTCTCGGCTAAGCCAAGTCCAGGCGCGCCTTGGGCCCGGGGGCTACTGTCGATGTTCTGGGAATGGGGGTACCCAGACTTCCCTGCCTGCAGCCTGCGACGTGGCTCAAGGAGTGGCCCAGTACGGCCCATCTTCATCGGCACATGCTCAAGACCCTCGCGAGGGGCCAAGCCTCGCGGGGCGGACGACAGGAAGCTTCCTCAGGCACAGCCTCGTCAGGCTGGCTTGTGAGGAGGCGAAGAGATCAAGGCGGGGTACCTCACGAGGTGCCCGTGATGCAAGCCGTGATAACCGAAGCCAGGCGGGCGCCAGGAGGGCGCCGGCCCACGCAGAGTCCTTGTTTCCTCTTTGGTGCAAAGGGAGCAAGCGCATGCGAGAGTATCAAGCAAAGGCAACCATTTCGGTGCAACAAGACCAAGACCAGCAGAACGGCAGGATGGAGGTCATCGTGGAGCCCAAGCCGGCGTCACCGTCAGGGTCTTTTGCAGGCGAGGTCCGACTTTAGCCAGGATAAGTGTACTAGATGTTCCCCTTCAAAATGGCCAATTGTTGGCGCCCTTCCCGCTCAATATTTGGGAAGAGGACCAAGGCCTTGCTCTATAAATAGAGATAGTCACCACACTAGGTAGGCATTGAATCCTGGACAAGCAGAACTCCACACCAGCTCAAGAACACCCCTCGCGAGGTTGTTCTTCCTTGTATTGTTCATCATCAGCCCCTGAGGCAATCCACCACACCACAAACTAGAGTAGGGTATTACACCACAATGGTGGCCCGAACTAGTATAGACCTCGTGTCCCTTGTGTTGTTCTTCGTGTAGTTTATATCCTTGCGAGGCGACGAGATGCAGGTAGGTAGGAGGTGCGATCTCTGCGCGCACCCCAGAGTTCGAACCTTGAGGGTTTGTCGGAACCCGAAATCCAAAAAAAAATATTTGCAAATGGCTGATAAATCTACTGCTATACCTATTGGAATCTGCGAGGATGTGCCAGTTGTTGTTGCAAATGTTACTATCTTGATAGACTTTGTTATAATTGATATGCCCGAGGACGACAACATGTCAATTATCCTTGTTAGACCCTTTTTGAATACCGCATGGGCTGTTATTGATTGCAACAAAAGCAAGATCACTTTTCATATTAATGGTAATGAGCATATGATACACTTTCTGAAGAAACAATTCCAAGTGAATGGTATCAATTGTATTGAAAAGCTTTTGACAATTATTATTGGAGGTTTTCAATTCCCTCTTCCTTCAGTCAAAAAGAAATATGAAACTCTTATTATTGGGGAGATGCATACCCCCGTTGAGGTAACCTAGTGTTATACAAAGATTCTTCGGTTTCATGTCATTCGAAAATAGTTAGTTAATAAGACTTGATCAACCTTATTAATGGATTCTTTTTTATGGGCATGCGGTCTATAATTTAGTAAGCACAACCTACTGTACCCACTATTTACACTCTGTTATTTAAAGTTAATAAAGTAGAAATGCCATGATTATCCTGTTTTCTGAATTTTCCGTGCAATAAAAAATGTCCTGAAAATAAAAGTTCTCGGAATGCCCTCACAATTTAGTATGATCTTTTGTAGAATATTTATGAATTTTTTGCACTAAACACACCCCGGGGGTGAGCTCACAGGGCACCCACCCCCCTAGGGCACGCCAAGTGGGCTTGTGGGTCCCACAGGGATCCACTCACTTATCCCAGCTGCCCACTCCCTTCTTCCTCCAGAAAAAATCAGTAGCTTGTTCAAACCCGCATTCTTGCTCCTTTGCTTGCAAATTTCGATCTCCTTTCTCGGAACTCTGTTTTCAAAACTGTTTTGGGAGATTATTCTTCAGTATGTGACTCCTCCAATAGTCCAATTAGCTTTTATTCTAGTGCTTTATATATTGCAAATTTTTGCTGCTGTGTTGACCATGTTCTTGAGCTTGCATGTTAAATTTATATGGTCCAGAGTAGTTTTGATGCATGATATAGCCTCCAGACACTTGAAGGAGTAGTTGTTATCAATTTTGTGAAGTTTTGTTCACTTTTATTTCGGGTCACTAAAAATTTCAGATATTTTCAGAAAAAGAAAATGCTCAAGTGGAGGTTGAGAGGATCTTCAAGCCGGGGTCCTAAGGAGGCTCGGAAGCCCAAATACCACCTTCCTCGCGTAGCTGAGGTGTGGCCATGTGAATGATCGTGCAACACGTTCTTAAGGGATGCGGGGATTTTGTGAGCTGCGTTGGATTTCCTCGAACAGGAGAGGATGATGCAGTACAGTAGAGATAAGTATTTCCCTCAGTTAAGTACCAAGGTTATTGAAAGTGCGTTATATCGACTAGAGGGGGGTGAATAGGGTATTTTTACAAATTTGTCACTAAGGAAATACTACTTGAGGAATTTGCTAAGTGACGAACTACAAGCTGCGGAATAAGTACTCAGTGCATGCATAACAACACATTAGCATGGTTATCATGATGAAATGAAACATACATAGAGCATAGGTAGCGAGTAAATAGGATAAGCAGGCAGAAGACAAGATGACTAAAGAAATAGGATTGAGGAAATTGAGAAAGTTTTTAGTCAAAGTCTTCAAATAGTAATGATCAATTTCATCAAGACATGAGTGAGGAAATGAAAGGGTTGAGGAAATAGAACCAATAGCTCAGTGAAGACAATGATTTGGTAGACCAGTTCCAACTGCTGTGACAATTGTACGTCTGGTTGGAGCGGCTTGGTATTTAAAACAAAGGGCACACAGTCCTTATCGTATTCTCCTTGAGGAAAGGTCACACAGACCTCGCCCAATCACTCGTGGTAAGTCTTCAGGTGACTTCCAAACCTTCACAGACTAGGTCACCCGACGATCAACAATTCCTCTTGGATGCTCTAGACCTTGACGCCTAACCGTCTGGAAGATGCACAGTTTTCAAAAGTAACAATCATCGGTTCCACACAGGAACAATCTCTTTAGTGATGCTCAATCACTTTGGGTTTTAGGTGTTGGGGTTTTGGGC
This sequence comes from Triticum dicoccoides, assembly GCF_002162155.2. Classification (NCBI taxonomy): domain Eukaryota; kingdom Viridiplantae; phylum Streptophyta; class Magnoliopsida; order Poales; family Poaceae; genus Triticum; species Triticum dicoccoides. The sequence continues at coordinate 415,104,547 of NC_041389.1, read as the reverse complement.
TTTTCCTCACTAATGATTTTCTCTCAATGTCCTCGGAGGATGGCATGCTCTAAATGACAAGTGTCAGTTTCTCTCGGAGCAGCCAACCAGCTAGTGGTTGAGGGGGCGACTATTTATAGCCGGGGAGCAGCCTGACATGATAATACATAAATGCCCTTCAATGATATGACTGTTAGGTGGATAAGATGTTTGGGACAGCTGGCGCGTAGCACAACAACGGTCGGAAATTTGAACTCTCAAATTCCTCAGGGCTATCATGTTCCTCACTTGTACGTAATCCGCACATGTGAATTCCTAACACTTCAGTCAGAACAAATTCCTCAGAGAACAGAAGATCTTCATCCCTGTCACTGAAGAAATTGACTGAACTGTATGAGATTTCCAAAGGCTTCACTCGAAGGATTGGGTATGTGTAGCCCTTGAGATGAGAATCACTTGGAAACTTTTCCTTAGTTTTACCTTGACCCCCTTTAACAGTACGGTGTTTCCTATGACTCAAGAAATAGAAAATGAAACTAAGAAAGCAAAGGTCTTCACGCTTCAGAATCCTCGCATCAATATCAATGTCTTCAAGGTCACACCAATTTTCAAATTTTCAAAGTCTTCAAATGAAGACATTCATTTTTAGGGGTCGACTTTCTTCGGAAATATCAAACTCCTCAGAGACTTATAGAACCTGTGTACACTCACAAACACATTAGTCCCTTAACCTATAAGTCTTTAATACACCAAAATCACTAAGGGGCACTATTTGCACTTACAGTTATCAATCCAGTAGGATAACCACGCAACACCTTGTTAGCATTACCTACACATAAAATAACAAATACTTGCACCCAACGCGCACAAGGGGCTGTCAATCCCTCGGCGGTTAATTGCAAGGATCAAATCTCATAATGATAGATAGATAATTAAAACACAAAATAAAATAAATAAAGAAAAATTGTAGAAAGATATTTTTGATTTTAATATATGATAAAAATTAGACCCGAGGGCCATAGTTTTCACTAGAGGCTTCTCTCTTGAAAATAGCATATAGTGGGCAAACAAAATACTGTTGGGCAATTGATAGAAAAGCAAATAATCATGACGATATCCAAGGCAATGATCATGTATATAGGCATCACGTCCGAGACAAGTAGACCGACTTTTGCCTGCATCTACTACTATTACTCCACACATTGGGGGGTATAAGCCATGGAGAAGTTAGAATACAATAGCTATAATGCAACCAATATATGAATGGGTTTGCAACAATACTTAAAGTAGTGATTTGCTTTATTATACTAATGGATCTCATGAGGTTTGTTGAGTTTTGTGTGATTGAAGTTTTTAAGTTTTGGGTGAGATCACGGTGGATGAAGGAATAAGGAGTGGCAAGAGCCTAAGCTTGGGGATGCCCGTGGCACCCCAAGGTAACATTCAAGGACTCCCAAGCAACTAAGCTTGGGGGTGCCCTGGAAGGCATCCCCTCTTTCTTCTAATGACCATCGGTAATTTTACTTGGAGCTATATTTTTGTTTGTCGCATATCATGAGTTTTGCTTGGAGCGTCGTGTGTTATATGAGTCTTTGCTTTGTTTGCCTTTTAGTTTGTCATAATCATCTCTACTGAACATACTTGTTTTGAGATAGCCACACGCTTATCATAATTTGCTAGAATACTCTATGTGCTTCACTTAAATCTTTTGAGCTAGGCAGTTGCTCTAGTACTTCACTTACATCTTTTTGAGCATGGCGGTGGTTATATTTTAAAGAAATACACTCTCATGCTTCACTTATATTATTTTGAGAGTTGAAAATTTTGAAGAAATATTTGTACTCTCATGCTTCACTTATATCTTTTTTGAGGGTTGATAATAGCAATGGTAATTTGCACAAGATATGAATTTGGTCCCAAAGTGATGGATATCCAAGGGGGATATAATAAAAACTTTCATATAGATCATTGGATATGATAAACTTGATTCCTTGCAATAGTTTTGTGATATGGAGATAATAATATGTGCTTCATGTTGGTGAGTAATAATGCTTTAGTAAGAATATTGGTGTTAAGGTTATATCCTACTTATGGTGCATTATTCAGTGTCAGTTATTTTGAATGCATGGTTATGACTGTTTTCGCTTTTTTGTTGGTCGCTTCTCAATCTATTTCTAGCCTTAATTTGTACTAAGTGGGAATGCTGCTTGTGCATTCAACTCCTAAAACCCAAAGTTGTGCCATATGAGTCCACCATACCTACCTATATGCGGTATTTCCATGTCGTTCCAAGTAAATTTGCATGTGCTAATTCTAATTTCCAAAATGAATTTCTGTTTTGTGTGCCCGTATCGCTCAGAAGTGGCAGGGGGTGGCCAATATTTTCCGTGCTATGTATTTTATTCTCGCGATGAGTGTTTATTCACTTATCATTGCATGAGAGTGTGGCAAGTAATAGGGATGCTCAGTCCTGAAATGAAAAATACCATGACAATAAATTCCTTGGAAAGTGTTGGTATGGAAGGCACCCGTGGATACGGCTATCCATTGATTGTGAAAGAATGGTGGAAAGGAAAGAAAATTTACTTTCTGTTTGAGAACCACCTATAATTTTTCTAGCATGGAAAAAATATTGGGAATTCTCGGTCGCTTTCGTTGACAGGAAAAGCATGCCTCTCAAAATAATTCTTATCTCTAATTTAAGCCTTGAGCTCTAGCACCTCCGCAAATCTCTACTTCCCCTGCGAAGGGCCTATCTATTTACTTTTATGTAATTTTGTTTTTAATTTGAGTCTCCATCTTCTCTTATAAAGCACCAACAAGAGAGCACTATTGTCATACTTTTTGCATTGGATATAGCTAATGTTGAGTGTGTTTCATGAATGGATCATTGATTGAGCATAATGGGCTAGGGATAACTTTCTTTAGTGTTGATATTTTGAAATACATGGTTGCTTGTTAGTATGCTTGAGTATTGATTTCTTCATGTCAAATTATAGACTATTGCTTTGAACCATTCAAGTCCGAATATCCATGCTACAAATAAAAGAATATATGATGAATATGTTAGGTAGCATTCCACATCAAAAATTCTGTTTTTATTATTTACCTACTCAAGAACAAGAATTAAGGTTGGGGATTCTTGATATGTCTCCAACGTATTTATAATTTTTTATTGTTCCATGCTATTATATTATTAGTCTTGGATATTTATGCTATCATTTTTCAGTGCCAGTTGCTGTTTTTTTTGCTTGTTTTTGGTTTCGCAGAATATCAGTACCAAATGAAGTCCAAATGCCACAGGGACACTAGAAGCTTCGGGAGAAGACTAGACGATGGACCGTGGTCCCACAAAACACCTTGGCGCGCCCTGGTATGGTGTGGGGCCCACGTGGCTCCGTTTGACCTAAATCCGCCTCTACAAATTCTCTAAAGTCGTGAAACTAACAAAGGAGTCCATGAAATACTTTTTCCGCCGCCGCAAGTTCCAAAACCATGAGAGCCCATCTGGATGCCTTTTCCAGCACTGTCGGAGGGGGATTTGATAACGGAGGGGGCTCTACATCATCCTTGCCGCCCTCCAATGATGCATGAGTACTTTACCACGGACTTGTGGGTCCATAGTTAGTAGCTATATGGCTTCTTCTCTCTATTTGATCTTCAATATAATGTTCTCCTTGGTATTCTTGGAGATATATTTGATGTAATGACCTTTTGCGGTGTGTTTGTTGTGATCTGATGAATTGTGAGTTTATGATCAGATCTATCCATGAAATTTTTTTGAGTTTTCTCTGAACTCTTTTATGCATGATTGTTATAGCCTCATATTTCTTCTCTGATTTATTGGTTTGGTTTGGCCAACTAGATTGATTTATCTTGCCATGGGAAGAGGAGCTTTGTAATGTGTTCGATCTTACGGTGCTCAATCCTAGTGACAGAAAGGGACATGACACACATGTACCTTTGCTATTAAGGGTAGAAAGATGGGGTTTCTTTCATAAGTGAGTTTATCTTGTCTACATCATGTCATCTTGCTTAAAGCATTACTCCATTCTTCCATGGACTTAATACACTAGATGCATGCTGGATAGCGATCGATGTGTGGAGTAATAGTAGTAGATGCAGAATCATTTCGGTCTACTTGTCTCGAACGTGATGCCTATATACATGATCATTGCCTTCGATGTCATCATGATTATTTGCTTTTCTATCAATTGCCCAACAGTAATTTCTTTACCCGCCGTATGCTGTTTTTATGAGAGAAGCCTCTAGTGAAAACTATGGCCCTGGGTCTATCTGTTATCATCTATTAAAACCAGAAATACTTTGCTGCAATTTTATTTTATTTATTTTATTTTTTATTTTTGTGCAATCTATCTATAAAAAACTATACAATTTAATCGTGCTCGTAACCGTGAAGGGATTGACAACCCCTTGTTCGCGTTGGGTTGCATGTATTTGTTGTTTGTGTGTAGGTGTTGTTTACTAATCGTTGCTTGGTTCTCCTCTAGATTGATAACTTGGTTTCACAACTAAGGGAAATACTTTTCTCTACTGCACTGCATCAACCTCTCCTCTTTGGTGAAATCCCAACGTAGCTCACAAGTAGCACACCCCTACAGGGAACTTAAACTATTTGAATAGTCGTGTCCATGGTAACAGGACGACTTGGAGTTGTATCATGACCTCTTACAACTAAAATTGGATACTTGATAAAACACACCTAGATAACATACAGATGTACCCGGAGATCGCTTTTCCACATGGAGACGTGGAGAGGATCACCGGGCAGAAATATTGCTATATGTATGTACAAGATGATACCATTTATGCTCCTATCTTCTAAAGGAAATATGCCCTAGAGGCAATAATAAAGTTGTTATTTTATATTTCCATATTCATGATAAAGGTTTAATTTTCATGCTAGAATTGTATTAATCAGAAACTTGATACATGTGTGGATACATAGACAAAACACTGTGTCCCTAGTAAGCCTCTACTAGACTAGCTCGTTAATCAAAGATGGTTAAGTTTCCTAACCATAGAAATGTGTTATCATTTGATGAACGCGATCACATCATTAGGAGAATGATGTGATGGACAAGACCCATCCATTAGCATAGCATATTGATCGTTCAGTTTTATCGCTATTGCTTTCTTCATGTCAAATACATATTCCTTCGACTATGAGATTATGCAACTCCCGGATACTGGAGGAATGCCTTATGTGCTATCAAACGTCACAACGTAACTGGGTGATTATAAATATGCTCTATAGGTATCTCCAAAGGTGTTTGTTGGGTTGGCATAGATCGAGATTATGATTTGTCACTCTGATTATCGGAGAGGTATCTCTGGGCCCTCTCGATAATACACATCATAAGAACCTTGCAAGCAAAGTGACTAATGGGTTAGTTGCGGGGTGATGTATTACGGAACGAGTAAAGAGACTTTCCGGTAACAAGATTGAACTAGGTATAAAGATACCAACGATCAAATCTCGGGCAAGTAACATACCGATGGACAAAGGGAATAACGTATGTTGTCATACCGGTTCGACCGATAAAGATCTTCGTAGAATATGTATGAACCAATATGAGCATCCAGGTTCCGCTATTAGTTATTGACCGGAGAGGTGTCTCGGTCATGTTTACATAGTTCTCGAACCTGTAGGGTCCTCACGCTTAACGTTCGATGACGATTTAGTATTATATGAGTTATGTGATTTGGTGACCGAATGTTGTTCAAAGACCCGGATGAGATCACGGACATGAAGAGGAGTCTCGAAATGGTCGAGAGGTAAAGATCGATATATAGGACGATAGTATTCGGACACCGGAAGTGTTCCGGAGGGTACCGGGTACTTATCGAGTCACCTGAAACGAGTTTCGGGCAACCCCGACAAAGATATGGGCTTAATGGGCCAAGGGAGGGACGGACCAACCCATAAGGGGATGGTGTGCCCCTCCACCAGGCCGGCCAGCCCTAGAGAAGGAAAAAGGGGGAGGGCAAGTTCCTCCTTCCTTCCCCCTTCCTTCCCCTGGCGCCTATACAAGGAAGGGGGGCCGAACCAGGGCAAGAGCCCCAGGAGGATTCGGATCCTACTTGGGGCGCCCCTGGCTGCCTCTCCTCCCCTCCCACCTATATATATGTGGGGAGGGGGGCGCCTAGAAGACACACCAACAATTGTTAGCCGTGTGTGGCGCCCCCCTCCATAGATTACACCCTCGGTCATATTCTTGTGGTACTTAGGCGAAGCCCTGCGTGGATAACTTCACCATCACCGTCACCACGCCGTCGTGCTGAACTCATTCACTCCCTCGACACTTTACTGGATCAAGAGTTCGAGGGACGCCATCGAGCTGAACGTGTGCAGAACTCGGAGGTGTCATATGTTCGGTGCTTTATCATCGGAGCTAGAAGAAGTTCGACTACTTCAACCGCGTTATCAAATGCTTCCGCTTTCAGTCTATGAGGGTACATAGACACACTCTCCCCATCTCGTCGCTACACATATCCTAGATAGATCTTGCGTGAACATGGGAATTTTTTTTGAAATTGCATGCTACATTCCCTACAATGGCATCCGAGCCAGGTCTATGCGTAGATGATATGCACGAGTAGAACACAAAGAGTTGTGGGCGGTGATAGTCATACTGCATACCACCAATGTCTTATTTTGATTCGGCGGTATTGTTGGATGAAGCGGCTCGGAGCAACCTTACATGACCACGTTCATGAGACCGGTTCCACCGACAGACATGCAACTAGTTTTGCATAAAGGTGGTTGGCGGGTGTCTATTTCTCCAACTTTAGTTGAATCGAATTTGACTGCGGCCCGTCCTTGTTGAAGGTTAAAACAGCAAACTTGATAAATCACCATTGTGGTTTTGATGCGTAGGTCAAAACGGTTCTTGCTAGAAGCCCGTAGCAGCCAGGTAAAACTTGCAACAACAAAGTAGAGGACGTCTAACTTGTTTTTGCAGGGCATGTTGTGATGTGATATAGTCAAGACATGATGTGATATATGTTATTGTATGAGATTATTATGTTTTGTAAAAGTTACTAGCAACTGGCAGGAGCCTTATGGTTGTCGCTTTATTGTATGAAATGCAAACGCCATATAATTGCTTTACTTTATCACTATACGTTAGCGATAGTTGTAGAATCAATAGTTGGCGAGATGACCATGATGCTACGATGGAGATCAAGGTGTCAAGCCGGTGACAATGGAGATCATGATGATGCTTTGGAGATGGAGATCAAAGGCACAAGATAATGATGGCCATATCATGTCACATTGTGACACTCCAAAAATTTTATTTGGTTTTCAGCATAAACTTTGTGGTTTTTGAAAAGAGGCCATTTAAAATTTTCCAGAAAACCTTCCTCTTAAAAACTTCCTTTTCTTTGGCAAGGATTTTATTTTCTTCAAACTTTGGTGTTTGATCTTTTGAAACTTCTTCTCTGTTGGTTCCCTCTCAAATTTATTTTGGGAGTTTAATCTTTTTTTTTCTTTTAAAAAGAAACTCTATGAAAATTTGGGATTTTCATATCTTGGAAACCACCCATGACTTTGTATTTTGCCCATGTGGTAAAACCCCTCCAAAACCTTCCCTCCTCCTTGTAATCAACCTAAGTTCTCTGTCCCAACTAACCCAAGCAAGTTTTGGATTTTATTCTAATTTTCTTTCCCCTCAAATCTTTTCTGCAAATTATTTGGAGCCTGAGAGATTTTCAAAGCAAGTACCCTTTTGCATTTGAGTTTTGACCTCAAACCAACTCTCCTGGATGGTCCTTTGTACCCACAACCTAGAACCATCTTGATCCACTCCTCCTCTTTTCAAATTTTTCAAATTTCAGTCTCTGCAAGTTTGGACCAGATTTGCCAAATTTGGTGAAATTCATATCTACACTTCTTCTAAAATTCCACCAAAATTCAGGCAGCCTACTGGAGCAATGAGTAGCCACTCCACCAAGTTTCAGCTCAAGGAAAAATCCCTAGATGCCTAGATCATTCTGTCGAACACCTTGCATGCACTGTTCTGTTCATCTTCAGTTAAGTTCAGAAATTCAGTGTCGTTTTTCCTTCGTCAGACTCGGTCACGCGGCCACAGTGCGCCCTGGCGCGTTGCACGCAGCCTCTTCCCCTTGACCAGCACCCCACACGCTCGCTTGGCCGATTCCTGGCGTCGGTAGCGACGAGCCTCGCCGGCGTTGGAAGCTTCTGCGGTGGCTGCACCTTCCGTGGCGGCCAGCGAGGGCCCGAGCCCGCTCGCCACGCCACCCGGCGCCGCCCAACGCCCCCTGGCTCTCCGCGTGTCCCTGCCATGCCAACGCACGCCCGTGGCACCGTCGTCGTGGCCCGGCAAGCACGGAACGTGCTCCCTGCCGCCGACGGACCGCGCCACCCCCGTTCCGTCGAGCTCGCCCTAAACACCCAAATCCCGGCTAGTTTAGCACCCAAACGGACCCAGTGAACCCCCACGACGGCGCTCGACCCCTAAACCTCCCCGACCAATGCCCTGCGCCGCCGTAAACTTCGCCGGAGAACCCCGTTCTCTGCCACCGCCTCGGACCGCCTATAAAAAGGGGCCCCGAGCTCGCCCTCGAGCACGCACCCTCACTACATCTCTCCAGCACCCCGCCAGGCCAACAGGGGGACCTCGAGGAGGTCTCCTCCCCCAGCTCCGGCTGCCCTGTTCCGCCTCGGCCTCCACCTCGATTCGCTCCGGTGAGGCCGTCTCCGGCACCCAAACCCCGTCCGTTACCCCCTCTAGCTACCAGAAGACTAACCCCCTCCTCAATTTGGCCTTCGCAGCTCCATCCGACGAGGCCCTCGACCACCCGAACCGCCGTCCGCCGGAGCAAGGCTCGCCGTCGACGTGGTACTCGCCGGCGACCACCACCACCACCAACCGACACGGAATGGCACCCTGAACACGGAGGTACTCTCCGATCCCCCTGCCTCGCCGTGGATCGCCGCTGGCGACCACCGCGGCTCTCGGGCACCGGCGAACTCTGCCGCCCCGTTTAAATATTCAAACCAGACGGGCGGGACCCGCCTGTCAGCCTCTCTGTCCTGTCTAAGCGAAGCGTTTTTTGAAAACGTCTTCTGCCAAATACGTCTTCCCACTGGGCCGGCGCATTCTTATTCGAGTCGTTTTCTGTTTTTGTAAGCTAGCCCCTGGGAACTTTCTGTTTCATTACAGATGAGTCCCTGGACAAAAACCTTTATAACTTTTAAACAGAAAAGTATTTGTGATTGATTCTTTTTCTGTCCTCTTTAAAATTTTGTCTAGTTTTTTATCAGATTTATTTGAAAAATATTTGGAATACTTTTTGTGCACCTCTTGGTATTTACGATAGCGCATATATTTTCTTCATACCGTAGATACCGAAGGAGGTGACGGAGCCGCGAACTTCACCGAGCTAGGCTCCGACTACTCCGAACCAGGCAAGCATGTTTGAACTTTTGATATGATGATTGTTTTGGCATGTTTGCATTAAGTAGTTTATGGCATGTTGATGAACATACCGACGAATGTCCTGTTACCTGAGACGATGAGGCAAGTGAGTTTCAAAAATCCATGAGTGGATGGATGTGAGTATGCATGGCCATGTGTTGGCATGAGGATGGGTAAGATGGCAGTGTTGTAGCATGCCGGGCTTATGCCAGACTATGTGACTTCAATGTCAACTCGTATCATTCCAGTTCCTTCCATTCTTCCTTCCTTGTACTACCACATGTTTTCCGCAAGGAATATGGCTTAGTAAGTTGTAAACCGCTTTCCTGGTACACACCAAAAAGGAGAGGCCGTGATGATGGTTCCATGGCCCTGGATTAAAGCCAGTCATCCGGTCAGGGGGCATGGGTGTTTCCGGTTGGGACCGAGAGGGGGGCACCCCTTAGAGCGCGCGTATATAAATTTGATCCCATGCTATTCGAGATTGTGATCTCCCCGTCTCAAAAGTTTTTCTTGGACGATGTCTAGGGTGATTCCTAGCATTGAGAGGTAGGATGGGTGTGTACTGGTTAGCTGTGTTTTCTTCCGAAATACCGTAAACGGAACTAGTCCTTCGTGACTACGGAAATCCGTTGGCTGTGGGAAAAATTTCGTACAAACTCTGCAGAGTCATATATTCCTTCGAATCATCTATTCCATGTCCAAGTTCGATATTAACTTATCTTGACCAAATGTCAGTTTTGATGACAGAGACTCCGGTGAACCGCATGAGTGCTAAGTCCGGTTAAATGATTGTTCCTGTGGATGGACTAACCCGTTTATTCTCATGAATTGAATATTTATTATGAGCATTATTTCCTTGTGAATAAAAGCCCTTTATGTGGTGTCGCTAAGACGCCCGACTGTGGCATCTCTTTTAAAGCCCTTTCTGTGATGTCGCCCCGACGTCCGACTGTGGCATTTCTTTTAAAGCCCTTTATGTGGTGTCGCTAAGACGCCTGACTGTGGTATTTCTTTTAAAGCCCTTTCTGTGATGTCGCCCCGACGTCCGACTGTGGCATTCCTTTTAAAGCCCTTTATGTGGTGTCGCTAAGACGCCCGACTGTGGTATTTCTTTTAAAGCCCTTTCTGTGATGTCGCCCCGACGTCCGACTGTGGCATTTCTTTTAAAGCCCTTTATGTGGTGTCGCTAAGACGCCCGACTGTGGTATTTCTTTTAAAGCCCTTTCTGTGATGTCGCCCCGACGTCCGACTGTGGCATTTCTTTTAAAGCCCTTTATGTGGTGTCGCTAAGACGCCCGACTGTGGCATCATTTCCTTATATTTATTTGTTCACCTTTCGAGGTGTCGCTGCAGACACCCGATCGGTCTTCATTTATGTTTTGTGGGATTTCAGGCGGACTACCGTCGTTTCCCTTTTACTTACCTCGTTATGCTAATTTTTTTGAATGTACATTGGTGAATTAATCATGACGCATTCATGCATGCATTTGTTATATCTTATGTCCGAACTGTATTGCGAGTACTTTCAAAGTACTCACTGGCTTGTTGATTTGGCCAGATGCTGACGAAGGCGGTCTCATGGATGAAGAATTTGATAGCGAGTCCGACGCCTAGAGGAGTCCCAGTCAGTCTCGTACGACCCTGGATTTGGTCACTGTATTATATCCGCTTCCGCTACCAAATAAATTCATCGAGCCTCACCTCGACGCTCGATGAGATGACAGTTTTAGAGACTTGTGTCTCTCTCCCCGTTGTGTTTCTCCACCACCGCCCTATCCTCGAGTCAGTAGTATGCCTCCACACCACTGTGTCATGTCCGCCATTATGTATATCTATTGGCGTGCTTGTAATAATTTGGTTGAGCAACCGTAGTTCGACCCTGTAATATATTTTATGCTACTGGCTTATTGTGTCAAGAATTTGTCTACCAGTGAGGAGGGTTTCTCTCATACTGGACTCAAAAGATTGGTTTCTCAATAAATATTTTTATTGGAAAACCGGTCGTGACAAGCTTGGTACCAGAGCCAGGCTGACTATAGGAAGCCACTAGGTGCGATCGCTAATTGGTTATTAGCATGATTGAGCCTTTTCATATTTTCTTGATTGTAGTCATTTTCTGTCAGTCAGCATAAATTTATGATCTGACCATGCAGAATTTTTGACTACTTTTGTAGATGGCCGACAACAGCTGCGAGTCTCAGACCTTCGCCAACGTGCCCGATGGGTTCGTCAAGCTTCTTTCCTTCATCGTTCAGGTCGCGATGGGGCCATCTGTGCGCCCAGTCTTCACACTCTGCCAGCACCGAGTCAACGACAGTCTGACCATGCACCAGGCCGCGGTGCAGTTCAAGGGAGGGCGTGGTGAGTTACGCCACTTCCGGTTCTTGGGAAGAGCCATGCCTACGGAGAGGCATGCTATGCAGATAGCAGCCCGCGAGGCGATAGCTCGTCTCAGGGATGTCCTCCCCGTGATGAAGACTCGTCGTTACCGTTATCTTCCATGCCATGTGCCTTACACCTGTCACTACGCATTCTCCTGCCCCAGAGGAGAACGAGACGAGGCTTTTGAGATGCTCATTGAGTATCTCCGGGCCCTGGAGGCAGCCTTCGACAACCTGGTGGACGACTTCGTGGCTGCCCGCATGGACTCAGTTCATGGCTGTGCTGCCAACAGGAGGGAGCTCCTACCCACCGCACCGCCACTGACTTTGGTCTCGTCCTCAGCATCTTATACGCCTACTCGTCGCCTACCTTCTACCGAAGAATTCAACCAAGTCATTGCGCCCACTCCAGCGTGCACTGCACCACCCTTCGCGCCCACTCCTGTTCGTGTTGTTCCGCCCCTGGCACCCGCTCCGTCCACTCTGCACAACACTACACGTATGGAGCCTATTAGCGAGGAGGAAGTCGAGTCCCCAACCTCGCTACGCCTCGCCCTCGGCAGGGCAAAGGAGGTCGTCAACATCTCCGCCTGAGTACGCTTAGCCGTCATGTAATGTACCGCTTTGTATGATATGTTTATATGTACATAGGTTGTGAGAAGTAGCCTGTTTGCGCATCATGTAGGATCTGGAGAAGTGCACTAGCCTAAATAACATGTCAGGATTATGTACGCATATCCTGAGTGATGTATTGTATAATTACCGCCCGCGTGTAAGATATGTAATGAGCAGTCCTTCTCCGTGCGCAAGTCGATTTGTTTTTCTTAAGTAAGCTTGGTTATTTAATTTTATTTGCCAGCTTTATGCACTTATGGATTTGTTTTTGCGACTCTTTCCGCTTTTCTTATGGGTTTTACAAATATATCCCCAGAGTGAAAAATGTCTTGTCCTTGGACTCGCTCCATGCCAACTCCACCAGAGGAAAATTATGATACACACCCCAGCAACGAGTTCACTCAGGGACAGTCAAGCCAACAGGGCAGTGAATCGGCACTTTCGCAAATGTGCCGCCTTTATGAGCAGAGTCAGCAACAACATCGGGAAATAATGAACCAAGTCATCAACATGGGAAATCACCATGGATAGTATCAGCAGCATTCCAAGTTATCTGAGCTACAGAAGACCCGTCCCCAAACATTTTCTCATACTGACAAGCCTCTTGAAGCCGAGGATTGGCTTCGAGATATGGAGAGAAAATTAATTATTGCAAAATGTTCAGATCTCGAGAAAGTACTATATGCTCCACACTATCTCACAGGAGCAGCTGCATCATGGTGGGAGAATTTTCTGCACATGCACCCCAACGAAAATGATATAACCTGGGATGATTTCAAGGAAGGTTTCCGTGGTGCACACATTCCCAAGAGTATTATGAAAATTCAGAAGAGAGAGTTCGATGACCTCAAACAAAGGAACATGACAGTGTCAGAATACAACGGTCAATTTACTCTATTGTCCCGCTATGCCAATGAAGAACGTATGACTGAAAGCAAGAAGATGGAGAAATTCCTTGACGGTCTGGCGCCCGCGCTTAAATGCCAACTGGTAGTTCACACTTTTCCAGATTTTAAGACACTAGTGGACAAAGCTATTACTCTGGAAAATGAGAGACGTAGCTTCGAGGATTTACGTAAGCGAAAAAGAGACCAGACTACTCTTGCACGCAACCACCGAAGCAGGACAGATTTTCAGAAAGGTGGGACACACAAACCTACAACAAACATCTCTCGCCCAACCAAGAATTTCCATGCAAGGGACAAAGAGTTCACATATCGCCCAGGCATTACTTGCTACGCTTGTGGAAAAGAAGGGCACTACGCCAAACAGTGCCCCAAGCCAAGGAACTCGACCCCGAAGCCAAACAATGGTGGAAATAATTCAGCGCCCAAGCGCAACAATTTCAACCCTAACAACAACCACAGGAAGGGTCATCTAAACCACGTGACCAAAGAAGCACAAAATGCTCCGGATATCGTACTCGGTACGTTTCCTGTCAACACAATACCTGCAACGGTTTTGTTTGATTCTGGAGCTTCTCACTCATTCATTTCGAAAAGTTTTGCTTTGCAAAATAATTTTTCGATGTTCCCCTTGGAAAAATCTATGATCATGTCCCCTGGGATTCAGCAAGTTACTCAGGATTACTGTCAGAATGTGGTCATTGAGTTCGAAGGATTGAAATTTTACGCCAATCTTATTGTGTTGGAAAATAAAGGACTGGATGTCATCCTAGGGATGGACTGGTTAACCACCAACAAAGGTTTTATTGACTGTTTCAACCGGACCGTAATTCTCACGCACCACCACGGGAAGACAATAAAAGTATCAGCCAAGGAAAGAAAAATACCCCGGCAGCCGAGATTGAATAAGGTGGACGTTTCTGAGTTAAGCAAGGTTCCAGTAGTATGTGAATTTCGAGATGTATTTCCCGAAGAACTACCAGGCATGCCACCAGACCGAGAAATAGAATTTAGCATTGAGCTAGCACCAGGAACCACCCCCATATACAAGAAACCATACAGAATGGCACCATCCGAGTTGATCGAGTTGAAGAAACAAATAAAGGAATTACTGGACAAGGGATACATTCGAGCCAGCTCCTCACCTTGGGGATCACCAATTTTATTTGCCAAAAAGAAGGATGGAACACTAAGATTGTGCATAGACTACCGAGCACTTAACATGGTCACAGTCAAGAACAAATACCCGATGCCACGAATAAATGATTTATTTGATCAGCTCGCTCAGGCCAAGGTATTCTCAAACATTGACTTAAGGTCAGGATACCATCAATTAAAAGTGCGAACAGAAGATATCCCCAAAACAGCCTTCACCTCCAGATATGGACTATATGAGTTCACAGCTATGCCTTTTGGATTAACAAACGCCCCCGCATATTTTGTTCACCTCATGAACAAAGTATTTATGAAGTTTATGGACAAGTTCGTTGTGGTATTTATCGATGATATTCTGATATACTCCAAAACACCAGAAGAGCACGTGGAACATCTCAGGATTGTGCTAGGAGAACTCAGGAAACATCAATTGTATGCCAAGTTCAGCAAGTGCGAATTTTGGCTAAGACAAGTAGGCTTTTTAGGTCACGTGCTGACCCAAGACGGTATCGCAGTGGACCCGGAGAAAGTTAGGGCCATACTTGACTGGAAGGCACCAGCCAGCGTAACGGACATACGAAGTTTCTTGGGAATGGCAGGATATTACCGCAGATTTATTGAAGGATTCTCCACTCTAGCCAAGCCAATGACGCAGTTGCTCAAGAAGGACAAGAAATTTGAATGGACAGAAGCCTGCGAAAAAAAGTTTCCAATAGTTAAAACAGAAATTAACCACAGCACCGGTATTAATTGTGCCAGACATACACAAAAACTTTGAGGTGTATTGTGACGCATCCCGAAAAGGTCTTGGGTGCGTGTTGATGCAAGAAGGCAAGGTTGTCGCATACGCTTCAAGACAACTCCGCAAGCATGAGGAAAATTATCCCACTCATGACTTAGAAATGGCAGCAGTCATTCATGCACTTAAGGAATGGAGGCATTTCTTACTTGGGAATCGATGTGAAATATACACGGACCATAAAAGTCTCAAATATATTTTCACACAGCTAGAACTAAACTTACGGCAACGACGCTGGTTGGAATTGGTAAAGGATTATGATGTCGGTATCCACTATCATCCAGGGAAAGCAAATGTAGTGGCCGATGCTCTTAGTCGAAACCCCAGCTCCGACGAAAACAGTCAGCAAAGTTTGAGACCTGAATTCCAACAAGAATTTGCCAAACTCAACTTGTTAATGATCGCGGGAGGCACCATATTAAACTTGGAAATAAAGCCCGACCTTGTGGAGAGAATTAAAGAAGCTCAGCCTGGTCACCCCAGCATTGAAGGAATTAAAAGAAAGGTGAGTATAGGCAAGGCCTCGGAATTTGTCATAGGCGATGATGGAATATTATGGTACGGGGACAGACTCTACGTGCCAAACATAGAGGACCTCAGATAGCAAATCCTAGCTGAAGCACACACCACTCCATATTCAATCCACCCTGGAGGAACCAAAATGTATAAGGATATTCAAGAAAGATTTTGGTGGCACGGTATGAAGAGGGACATAGCCACATTCGTTGCATGTTGCGATTCTTGTCAACGCATAAAAGTTGAGCATCAAAAACCAGCCGGATTACTGCAACCAAACAAAATACCTGAGTGGAAATGGGATGAAATAGGGATGGATTTTATTGTCGGACTACCTCGGTCACGACACGGGAATGATGCCATATGGGTCATCACCGATAGATTAACCAAGGTGGCACATTTCATTCCAGTGAAGACAACCTACAACACTCAGAAGCTTGCCAGGATTTATCTCTCCCGTATAGTTTGTCTGCATGGAGTCCCGAAGACTATAATATCCGACAGAGGCACTCAATTTGTCTCGAGATTCTGGGATCATTTACAACAGGCTCTGGGAACTCAATTGGCCTTTAGCACAGCCTATCATCCCCAGACTGATGGACAGACTGAACGCGTAAACCAAATTTTAGAAGACATGCTGAGAGCATGTGTCCTCACCTATGGAACTAGTTGGGAAGAAAGCCTGCCATATGCCGAGTTCGCATACAACAACAGTTACCAGGCCAGCCTGCAAATGGCACCTTTTGAAGCCCTATACGGACGGAGATGTCGTACCCCGCTAAATTGGTCAGAGACCGGAGACAGCCGTATCTTCGGCCCACACGTGCTCAAAGAAGCCGAGGAAAAAGTCAAGCTAATCAGGGACCGACTCAAGACCGCTCAAAGCCGACAGAAGAGTTATTATGATCAGAAACATCGTGGGGTCAATTTTGAACCCGGTGAATTTGTGTACCTACGAGTATCACCTATGAGGGGACTGCAACGGTTTAAGATTAAAGGAAAGTTAGCACCAAGATTCATTGGACCATTCTGCATAGTGGCACGAAGAGGCACTGTAGCCTACCAGCTAGACTTACCCGAAGACTTGTCCGACATTCGCGACGTGTTCCACGTCTCTCAATTAAGGAAGTGCGTAAGCAAACCAGAGAAACAAGTATTCCATGAGAACATTGACGTGCAGCCAGACCTCACTTATCGGGAACGCCCAGTAAAAATATTAGAGGAGTCTGAAAGGAGAACCCGACAGAAGACCATCAAGTTTTTAAGAGTTCAATGGAGCAACCACACTGAAAGCGAAGCAACTTGGGAAAGAGAGGATTTTCTTCGGACAGAACATCCATACTTATTTAAGGATCAGCTGGAATCTCGGGGACGAGATTTTTCTTAAGGGGGTAGGTGTTGTGACACTCCAAAATTTTTATTTGGTTTTCAGCATAAACTTTGTGGTTTTTGAATAGAGGCCATTTAAAATTTTCCAGAAAACCTTCCTCTTAAAAACTTCCTTTTCTTTGGCAAGGATTTTATTTTCTTCAAACTTTGGTGTTTGATCTTTTGAAACTTCTTCTCTGTTGGTTCCCTCTCAAATTTATTTTGGGAGTTTAATCTTTTTTTTCTTTTAAAAAGAAACTCTATGAAAATTTGGGATTTTCATATCTTGGAAACCACCCATGACTTTGTATTTTTCCCATGTGGTAAAACCCCTCCAAAACCTCCCCTCCTCCTTGTAATCAACCTAAGTTCTCTGTCCCAACTAATCCAAGCAAGTTTTGGATTTTATTCTAATTTTCTTTCCCCTCAAATCTTTTCTGCAAATTATTTGGAGCCTGAGAGATATTCAAAGCAAGTACCCTTTTGCATTTGAGTTTTGACCTCAAACCAACTCTCCTGGATGGTCCTTTGTACCCACAACCCAGAACCATCTTGATCCACTCCTCCTCTTTTCAAATTTTTCAAATTTCAGTCTCTGCAAGTTTGGACTAGATTTGCCAAATTTGGTGAAATTCATATCTACACTTCTTCTAAAATTCCACCAAAATTCAGGCAGCCTACTGGAGCAATGAGTAGCCACTCCACCAAGTTTCAGCTCAAGGAAAAATCCCTAGATGCCTAGATCATTCTGTCGAACACCTTGCATGCACTGTTCTGTTCATCTTCAGTTAAGTTCAGAAATTCAGTGTCGTTTTTCCTTCGTCAGACTCGGTCACGCGGCCACAGTGCGCCCTGGCGCGTTGCACGCAGCCTCTTCCCCTTGACCAGCACCCCACACGCTCGCTTGGCCGATTCCTGGCGTCGGTAGCGACGAGCCTCGCCGGCGTTGGAAGCTTCTGCGGTGGCTGCACCTTCCGTGGCGGCCAGCGAGGGCCCGAGCCCGCTCGCCACGCCACCCGGCGCCGCCCAACGCCTCCTGGCTCTCCGCGTGTCCCTGCCATGCCAACGCACGCCCGTGGCACCGTCGCTGTGGCCCGGCAAGCACGGAACGTGCTCCCTGCCGCCGACGGGCCGCGCCACCCCCGTTCCATCGAGCTCGCCCTAAACACCCAAATCCCGGCTAGTTTAGCACCCAAACGGACCCAGTGAACCCCCACGACGGCACTCGACCCCTAAACCTCCCCGACCAATGCCCTGCGCCGCCGTAAACTTCGCCGGAGAGCCCCGTTCTCTGCCACCGCCTCGGACCGCCTATAAAAAGGGGCCCCGAGCTCGCCCTCGAGCACGGACCCTCACTACATCTCTCCAGCACCTCGCCAGGCCAACAGGGGGACCTCGAGGAGGTCTCCTCCCCCAGCTCCGGCCGCCCCGTTCCGCCTCGGCCTCCACCTCGATTCGCTCCGGTGAGGCCGTCTCCGGCGCCCAAACCCCGTCTGTTACCCCCTCTAGCTACCAGAAGACTAACCCCTCCTCAATTTGGCCTTCGCAGCTCCATCCGACGAGGCCCTCGACCACCCGAACCGCCGTTCGCCGGAGCAAGGCTCGCCGTCGACGTGGTACTCGCCGGCGACCACCACCACCACCAACCGACACGGAATGGCACCCTGAATACGGAGGTACTCTCCGATCCCCCTGCCTCGCCGTGGATCGCCGCCGGCGACCACCGCGGCTCTCGGGCACCGGCGAACTCTGCCGCCCCATTTAAATATTCAAACCTGACGGGCGGGACCCGCCTATCAGCCTCTCTGTCCTGTCTAAGCGAAGCGTTTTCTGAAAACGTCTTCTGCCAAATACGTCTTCCCGCTGGGCCGGCGCATTCTTATTCGAGTCGTTTTCTGTTTTTGTAAGCTAGCCCCTGGGAACTTTCTGTTTCATTACAGATGAGTCCCTGGACAAAAACCTTTATAACTTTTGAACAGAAAAGTATTTTTGATTGATTCTTTTTCTGTCCTCTTTAAAATTTTGTCTAGTTTTTTATCAGATTTATTTGAAAAATATTTGGAATACTTTTTGTGCACCTCTTGGTATTTACGATAGCGCATATATTTTCTTTATACCGTAGATACCGAAGGAGGTGACGGAGCCGCGAACTTCACCGAGCTAGGCTCCGACTACTCCGAACCAGGCAAGCATGTTTGGACTTTTGATATGATGATTGTTTTGGCATGTTTGCATTAAGTAGTTTATGGCATGTTGATGAACATACCGACGAATGTCCTGTTACCTGAGACGATGAGGCAAGTGAGTTTCGAAAATCCATGAGTGGATGGATGTGAGTATGCATGGCCATGTGTTGGCATGAGGATGGGTAAGATGGAAGTGTTGTAGCATGCCAGGCTTATGCCAGACTATGTGACTTCAATGTCAACTCGTATCATTCCAGTTCCTTCCATTCTTCCTTCCTTGTACTACCACATGTTTTCCGCAAGGAATATGGCTTAGTAAGTTGTAAACCGCTTTCCTGGTACACACCAAAAAGGAGAGGCCGTGATGATGGTTCCATGGCCCTGGATTAAAGCCAGTCATCCGGTCAGGGGGCATGGGTGTTTCCGGTTGGGACCGAGAGGGGGGCACCCCTTAGAGCGCGCGTATATAAATTTGATCCCATGCTATTCGAGATTGTGATCTCCCCGTCTCAAAAGTTTTTCTTGGACGATGTCTAGGGTGATTCCTAGCATCGAGAGGTAGGATGGGTGTGTACTGGTTAGCTGTGTTTTCTTCCGAAATACCGTAAACGGAACTAGTCCTTCGTGACTACGGAAATCCGTTGGCTGTGGGAAAAATTTTGTACAAACTCTGCAGAGTCAGATATTCCTTCGAATCATCTATTCCATGTCCAAGTTCGATATTAACTTATCTTGACCAAATGTCAGTTTTGATGACAGAGACTCCGGTGAACCGCATGAGTGCTAAGTCCGGTTAAATGATTGTTCCTGTGGATGGACTAACCCGTTTATTCTCATGAATTGAATATTTATTATGAGCATTATTTCCTTGTGAATAAAAGCCCTTTATGTGGTGTCGCTAAGACGCCCGACTGTGGCATCTCTTTTAAAGCCCTTTCTGTGATGTCGCCCCGACGTCCGACTGTGGCATTCCTTTTAAAGACCTTTATGTGGTATCGCTAAGACGCCCGACTGTGGTATTTCTTTTAAAGCCCTTTCTGTGATGT
>NC_041389.1:415054964-415083860 GCF_002162155.2 Triticum dicoccoides | reverse complement strand
GTTGGCATGAGGATGGGTAAGATGGCAGTGTTGTAGCATGCCAGGCTTATGCCAGACTATGTGACTTCAATGTCAACTCGTATCATTCCAGTTCCTTCCATTCTTCCTTCCTTGTACTACCACATGTTTTCCGCAAGGAATATGGCTTAGTAAGTTGTAAACCGCTTTCCTGGTACACACCAAAAAGGAGAGGCCGTGATGATGGTTCCATGGCCCTGGATTAAAGCCAGTCATCCGGTCAGGGGGCATGGGTGTTTCCGGTTGGGACCGAGAGGGGGGCACCCCTTAGAGCGCGCGTATATAAATTTGATCCCATGCTATTCGAGATTGTGATCTCCCCGTCTCAAAAGTTTTTCTTGGACGATGTCTAGGGTGATTCCTAGCATCGAGAGGTAGGATGGGTGTGTACTGGTTACCTGTGTTTTCTTCCGAAATACCATAAACGGAACTAGTCCTTCGTGACTACGGAAATCCGTTGGCTGTGGGAAAAATTTTGTACAAACTCTGCAGAGTCATATATTCCTTCGAATCATCTATTCCATGTTCAAGTTTGATATTAACTTATCTTGACCAAATGTCAGTTTTGATGACAGAGACTCCGGTGAACCGCATGAGTGCTAAGTCCGGTTAAATGATTATTCCTGTGGATGGACTAACCCGTTTATTCTCATGAATTGAATATTTATTATGAGCATTATTTCCTTGTGAATAAAAGCCCTTTATGTGGTGTCGCTAAGACGCCCGACTGTGGCATCTCTTTTAAAGCCCTTTCTGTGATGTCGCCCCGACGTCCGACTGTGGCATTTCTTTTAAAGCCCTTTATGTGGTGTCGCTAAGACGTCCGACTGTGGTATTTCTTTTAAAGCCCTTTCTGTGATGTCGCCCCGACGTCCGACTGTGGCATTTCTTTTAAAGCCCTTTATGTGGTGTCGCTAAGACGCCCGACTGTGGCATCATTTCCTTATATTTATTTGTTCACCTTTCGAGGCGTCGCTTCAGACACCCGATCGGTCTTCATTTATGTTTTGTGGGATTTCAGGCGGACTACCGCCGTTTCCCTTTTACTTACCTCATTATGCTAATTTTTTTGAATGTACATTGGTGAATTAATCATGACGCATTCATGCATGCATTTGTTATATCTTACGTCCGAACTGTCTTGCGAGTACTTTCAAAGTACTCACTGGCTTGTTGATTTGGCCAGATGCTGACGAAGGCGATCTCATGGATGAAGAATTTGATAGCGAGTCCGATGCCTAGAGGAGTCCCAGTCAGTCTCGTATGACCCTGGATTTGGTCACTGTATTATATCCGCTTCCGCTACCAAATAAATTCATCGAGCCTCACCTCGACGCTCGATGAGATGACAGTTTTAGAGACTTGTGTCTCTCTCCCCGCTGTGTTTCTCCACCACCGCCCTATCCTCAAGTCAGTAGTATGCCTCCACACCACTGTGTCATGTCCGCCATTATGTATATTTATTGGCGTGCTTGTAATAATTTGGTTGAGCAACCGTAGTTCGACCCTGTAATATATTTTATGCTACTGGCTTATTGTATCAAGAATTTGTCTACCAGTGAGGAGGATTTCTCTCATACTGGACTCAAAAGATTGGTTTCTCAATAAATATTTTTATTGGAAAACCGGTCGTGACACACATATTTTGATTGCATGTGATGTTTATCTTTTATGCATCTTTTTTGCTTAGTACAGCGGTAGCATTATAAGATGATCCCTTACTAAAATTTCAAGGTATAAGTGTTCTCCCTGAGTATGCACCATTGCGACAGTTCTTCGTGCTGAGACACCACGTGATGATCGGGTGTGATAGGCTCAACGTTCACATACAATGGGTGCAAGATAGTTTTGCACATGCGGAATACTCAGGTTAAACTTGACGAGCCTAGCATGTACAAACATGGCCTCAGAACACTGGAGACCGAAAGGTCGAATGTGAATCATATAGTAGATATGATCAACATAGAGATGTTCACCATTGATGACTACTCCATCTCACATGATGATCGGGCATGGTTTAGTTGATTTGGATCACGTATCATTTAGATGACTTGAGGGATGTCTATCTAAGTGGGAGTTCTTAAGTAATATGATTAATTGAACTTAATTTATCATGAACTTAGTCCGGATAGTATTTGCATATCTATGTTGTAGATCAATAGCTCGCGATATAGCTCCTATATATTTTTGATATGTTCCTAGAGAAAATTTGAAAGATGATAGTAGCAATGATGCGGACTGGGTCCGTGATCTGAGGATTATCCTCATTGCTGCATAGAAGAATTATGTCCTTGATGCACCGCTAGGTGACAGGCCTATTGCAGGAGCAGATGCAGACATTATGAATGTTTGACAAGCTCGGTATGATGACTACTTGATAGTTTAGTGCGCCATGCTTTACGGCTTAGAACCGGGACTTCAAAAATGTTTTGAATGCCATGGGGCATATGAGATGTTCCAAGAGCTGAAACTGGTATTTAAGACTCATGCCCATGTAAAATAGGTATGAGACCTCTGACAAGTACTTCGCCTAAAAGATGGAGGAGAATTACTCAGCTAGTGAGCATGTGCTCAGAATGTCTGGGTACTACAATCGCTTGAATCAAGTGGAAGTTAATCTTCCAGATAAGATAGTGATTGACAGAGTTCTCTAGTCACCATCACCAAGTTACTAGAACTTCGTGATGAACTATAATATGCAAGGGATAACAAAAGCGATTCCCGAGCTCTTCGTGATGCTGAAATCGACGAAGGTAGAAATCAAGAAAAAGCATCAAGCGTTGATGATTAAACAAGACCATTTGTTTCAAGAAAAGGGCAAAGGGAAAGAAAGGGGACTTCAAGAAGATTGACAAGCAAGTTGTCACTCCCATAAAGAAGCCCAAAGCTGCACCTAAGCTTGAAACTGAGTGCTTCTACTGCAAAGGAAATGGTCACTAGAAACGGAAGTACCCCAAATATTTGGCGGATAAGAAGGATGGAAAAGTGAACAAAGGTATATTTGATATACATGTTATTGATGTGTACTTTACTAGTGTTTATAGTAACCCCTGGGTATTTGATACATGTTCGGTTGCTAAAATTAGTAACTCGAAACAGGAGTTGCAGAATAAATGGAGACTAGTTGAGGGTGAAGTGATGTATGTTGGAAGTGGTTCCAAGATTGATATGATCATCATCGCACACTCCCTATACTTTTGGGATTAGTGTTGAACCTAAATAAATGTTATTTGGTGTTTGCATTAAGCATGAACAAGATTGGATCATGTTTATTGCAATACGGTTATTCATTTAAGACAGAGAATAATTATTATTCTGTTTACATGAATAAAACCGTCTATGGTCATACACCTAATGTGGATGGTTTATTGAATCTCGGTCGTAGTGATACACATAATATTGATGCCCGTGTCGAGAGGTGTGAGGCCTCTAACAAGTACTTTGCCTACAAGATGGAGGAGAATAGCTTAGCCAGTGAGCATGTGCTCAGAATGTCTGGATACTACAATCGCTTGAATCAAGTGGGAGTTAATCTTCCATATAAGATAGTGATTGACAGAGTTCTCTAGTCACTATCACCAAGTTACTAGAACTTTGTGATGAACTATAATATGCAAGGGATGATGAAAACAATTCCCAAGCTCTTCACGATGCTGAAATTGGCAAAGGTAGAAATCAAGAAAGAACATCAAGTGTTGATGATCAACAAGACCACTAGTTTCAAGAAAAAGGGCAAGGGAAAGAAAGGGAACTTCAAGAAGAATGGCAAGCAAGTTGTCGCTCTCGGGAAGAAGCCCAAAGCTGGACCCAAGCCTGAAATTGAGTGCTCCTACTGCAAAGGAAATGATCACTGGAAGCGGGACTACCCCCAAATACTTGGCGGATAAGAAGGATGGAAAAGTGAACAAAGGTATATTTGATATACACGCTATTGATGTGTACTTTACTAGTGTTCATAGTAACCCCAGGGTATTTGATACCGGTTCACTTGCTAAGATTAGTAACTCGAAATAGGAGTTGCAAAATGAATAGAGACTACTTAAGAGTGTGGCGATGTGTGTTGGAAGTGATTCCAAGGTTGATAAGATTAGTAACTCGAGTCATTTGATACTTACAAACCATGCCTCATGGGCAAGATGACTAAAACTTCCTTCTCCAGAATAATGGAGCGAGCCAATGACTTATTGTAAATAATACATACCGATGTATGCGGTCCGATGAGTGTTGAGGCTCGCGGCGGGTATCGTTATTTTTTGACCTTCACAGATGATTTGAGCATATATGGGTACATCTACTTAATGAAACACAAGTCTGAAACATTTGAAAAGTTCAAAGAATTTCAGAGTAAAGTGGAGAATCATTGTAACAAGAAAATAAAGTTTCTACGATCTGATCGCGGAGGCGAATATTTGAGTTACGAGTTTGGCCTTGATTTGAAACAATGTGGAATAGTTTCACAACTCACACCACCTCGAACACGATAGTGTAATGGTGTGTCTAAAAAACATAATCGTACTTTATTAGATATGGTGCATTCTATGATGTCTCTTACTGATTTACCACTATCGTTTTGGGGTTATGCATTAGAGACAGCCGCATTGACGTTAAAAAGGGCACCGTCTAAATCCGTTGAGACGACGCCGTATGAACTATGGTTTGGCAAGAAACCTAAGTTGTTGTTTCTTAAAAGTTTGGGGATGTGACACTTGTGTCAAAAGGCTTCAGCCTGATAAGCTCGTGTTGGGGAAGGCGGTAATTTCAAAAAAAATCCTACGATCGCGCAAGATCTATCTAGGTGATGCATAGCAACGAGAAGGGAGAGTGTGTCCACATACCCTCGTAGACCGAAAGCGGGAGCGTTTAAGTAAAGCGGTTGATGTAGTCGAAGGTCTTCGCGGTCCAACCGATCAAGTACCAAACGCACCTCCGCGATCTGCACACATTCAGCTCGGTGACGTCCCTCGAACTCTAGATCCAGCTGAGGCCAAGGGAGAGTTCCGTCAGCATGATGGCATGGTGCACTAAACTATCAAGTAATCATCATATTGAGCTAGCCAAACGTTCATAACATCTGCATATACTCTTGCAATAGGTCTGTCACTTAGCGGTGCATCAAGGACATAATTTTTCTGTGCAGCAATGAGGATAAACCTCAGATTACGGACCCAGTCCACATCATTGCTACTATCATCTTTCAACTTAGTTTTCTCTAGGAACATATAAAAACATAGGGAAGCTATAATGCGAGCTATTGATCTACAACATAATTTGCAAAATACTATCAGGACTAAGTTCATGATAAATTAAAGTTCAATTAATCATATTACTTAAGAACTCCCACTTAGATAGACATCCCTCTAGTCATCTAAATGATCATGTGATCCAAATCAACTAAACCATGTCCGATCATCATGTGAGATGGAGTAGTTTTCAATGGTGAACATCACTATGTTGATCATATCTACTATATGGTTCACGCTCAACCTTTCGTTTTCCAGTGTTCTGAGGCCATATCTGCATATGCTAGGCTCATCAAGTTTAACCCGAGTATTCTGCGTGTGCAAAACTGGCTTGCACCCATTGTATGTGAATGTAGAGCCTATCACACCCGATCATCACGTGGTGTCTCAGCACGAAGAACTGTTGCAACGGTGCATACTCAGGGAGAACACTTATACCTTGAAATTTAGTAAGGGATCATCTTATAATGTTACCGCCGTACTAAGCAAAATAAGATGCATAAAAGATAAACATCACATGCAATCAAAATATGTGACATGATATGGCCATCATCATCTTGAGCTCATGATCTCCATCACCGAAGCATCGTCATGATCTCCATCGCCACCGGCGCGACACCTTGATCTCCATTGTAGCATCGTTGTCGTCTCACCAACTATTGTTACTACGACTATCGCTACTGCTTAGTGATAAAGTAAAACAATTACATGGCAATTGCATCGCATACAATAAAGCAACAACTATATGGCTCCTACCAGTTGCCGATAACTTTGTTACAAAACATGATCATCTCATACAACAATTTATATCACATCATGCCTTGACCATATCACATCACAGCAAGCCTGCAAAAACAAGTTAGACGTCCTCTACTTTGTTGTTGCAAATTTTACGTGGCTGCTACGGGCTTCTAGCAAGAACCGTTCTTACCTACGCATCAAAACCACAATGATTTTTCATCAAGTGTGCTATTTTAACCTTCAACAAGGACTGGGCGTAGCCACACTCGTTCAACTAAAGTTGGAGAAACAGACACCCGCCAGTCACCTATGTGCATAAGCATGTCGGTAGAACCAGTCTCATGAACGCGGTCATGTAATGTCGGTTCGGGTCGCTTCATCCAACAATACCACCAAATCAAAGTATGACATGCAGGTAAGCAGTATGACTATTATCGCCCACAACTCTTTGTGTTCTACCCATGCATATAACATCTACGCATAGACCTGGCTCGGATGCCACTGTTGGGGAACGCGGTAATTTAAAAAAAATTCCTACGATCACGCAAGATCTATCTAGGTGATGCATAGCAACGAGAAGGGAGAGTGTCCACATACCCTCGTAGACCGAAAGCGGAAGCGTTTAAGTAACGCGGTTGATGTAGTCGAACACCTTCGCGATCCACCCGATCAAGTACCAAACGCACGGCACCTCCGCAATCTGCACACGTTCAGCTCGGTGACATCCCACGAACTCTAGATCCAGCAGAGGCTGAGGGAGAGTTCCGTCAGCACGATGACATGGTGACGGTGATGATGAAGTTACCGGCGCAGTGCTTCGCCTAAGCACTACGACGATATGACCGAGGTGGAAAACTGTGGAGGGGGGCACCGCACACAGCTAAAGATCAACTTGTGTGTCCTTGGGGTGCTCCTCTCCCCCGTATATAAAGGAGGGAGGGAGGAGGCGGACGGCCTAGGGGGCGCGCCAAGCATAGGGAGTCCTACTAGGACTCCCAAGTCCTAGTAGGATTCTCTTTCCTATTCGAAGTAGGAGAAAAGGAAAGAGAGGGGGAGGAAGAAGGAAAGGGGGGCTGCGCCCCCACCCCTTGTCCAATTCGGTTTGGGCAGGGGGAGGAGCGCGCCACCTCTTGGCCCTTCTCCCCTCTCTCCACTAAATCCCAATAAGGCCCATTACTTCTCTCGGTGAATTCCCGTAACTCCCTGGTACTCCAAAAAATACCCAAATCACTCGGAACCTTTTCGATGCCGAATATAGCCTTCCAATATATCAATCTTTACGTCTCGACCATTTCGAGACTCCTCATCATGTCCATGATCTCATCCGGGACTCTGAACAACCTTCGGTACATCAAATCACATAAACTCATAATACCAATCGTCATCGAATGTTTAAGCGTGCGGACCCTACGGGTTTGAGAACTATGTAGACATGACCGAGACACATCTAACCAATAGCGGAACCTGGATGCTCATATGGTTCCTACATATTCTACGAAGATCTTTATCGGTCAAACCGCATAACAACATACGTTGTTCCCTTTGTCATCGGTATGTTACTTGCCCAAGATTCGATCGTCGGTATCATCATACCTAGTTCAATCTCGTTACCAGTAAGTCTCTTTACTCGTTCCGTAATGCTTCATCCCGCAACTAACTCATTACTCACATTGCATGCAAGGCTTATAGTGATGAGCATTACCGAGAGGGCCCAGAGATACCTCCCCGAAACACAGAGTGACAAATCCTAATCTCGATCTATGACAACCCAAAAAACACCTTCGGAGACACCTATAGAGCATCTTTATAATCACCCATTTATGTTGTGACGTTTGATAGCACACAAGGTGTTCCTCCGGTATTCGGGAGTTGCATAATCTCATAGTCTAAGGAACATGTATAAGTCGTGAAGAAAGTAGTAGCAATGAAACTGTAATGATAATAATGCTAAGCTAATAGATGGGTCATGTCCATCACATCATTCTCCTAATGATGTGATCCCGTTCATCAAATGACAACACATGTCTATGGTTAGAAAACATAACCATCTTTGATTAACGAGTTAGTCAAGTAGAGGCATACTAGGGACAGTATGTTTTGTCTATGTATTCACACATGTACTAAGTTTCCAGTTAATACAATTCTAGCATGAATAATAAACATTTATCATGAAATAAGGAAATAAATAATAACTTTATTATTGCCTCTAGGGCATATTTCCTTCAGCTCGAACCCAAAGCAGAGAAGTGAGTCTTCATAGGATACCCGAAAGAAACTATTGGGTATTATCTTCTACCACAAATTCGAAGGCAAAAATCTTTGTTGCTAAGAATGAGTGCTTTCTAGAGAAGGAGTTTCTCTCGAAATAAGTGAGGGGGAGGAAAGTAGAACTTGATGAGGTAATTGTACTTTCTCTCGAATTGAAAAGTAGTACATCAGAGAAAACTGTTCCCGTGATGCCTACACCAACTAGAGAGGAAGCTAATGATGATGATCATCAAACCTCAGATCAAGTTACTACAGAACCTTGTAGGCCAACCAGAACATGATCCGCACGAGAGTGGTATGGTAATCCTGTTCTGGAAGTCATGTTACTAGACCATGACGAACCTATGAACTATGAAGAAGCTATGATGAACCCAGATTCCGACAGATGGCTTGAGGCCATGAAATCTGTGATAGGATCCATGTATGAGAACAAAGTGTGGACTTTGATGGACTTGCCCGATGATCGGAAAGCCATTAAGAATAAATGGATCTTCAAGAGGAAGACGGACGTTGATGGTAACGCTACTGTCTACAAAGCTCGACTTGTCGCGAAAGGTTTTTGACAAGTTCAAAGGGTTGACTACGATGAGATCTTCTCACCCGTAGCGATGCTTAAGTCTGTCCGAATCATGTTAGCAATTGCCGCATTTTATGATTATGAAATCTGGCAAATAGATGTCAAAACTGCATTCCTTAATGGATTTCTTAAAGAAGAGTTGTATATGATGCAACCAGAAGGTTTTGTCGATCCTAAAGGTGCTAACAAGGTGTGGAAGCTCCAGCGATCCATCTATGGACTGGTGCAAGCATCTCAAAGTTGGAATATACGCTTTCATGAGGTGATCAAAGCATATGGTTTTATACAAACTTTCGGAGAAGCGTGTATTTACAAAAAAGTGAGTGGGAGCTCTGTAGCATTTCTAATATTACATGTGGATGACATATTGTTGATTGGAAATGATATAGAATTTCTGGATAGCATAAAAGGATACTTGAATAAGAGTTTTTCAATGAAAGACCTCGGTGAAGCTGCTTACATATTGGGCATCAAGATCTATAGAGATAGATCAAGAAGCTTGATAAGACTTTCAATGAGTACATACCTTGACAAGATTTTGAAGGAGTTCAAAATGGATCAGTCAAAGAAGGAGTTCTTGCCTGTATTTTAAGGTGTGAAGTTGAGTAAGACTCAAAACCCGACCACGGTAGAAAACAGAAAGAGAATGAAAGTCATTCCCTATGCCTCAGCCATATGTTTTGTAAAGTATGCTATGCTGTGTACCAGACCTATTGTGTACCTTGCCATGAGTTTGGCAAGGGGGTACGATAGTGATCCAGGAGTGGATCACTGGACAACGGTCAAAGTTATCATTAGTTACCTAAGAGGACTAAGGAAATATTTCTCGGTTATGGAGGTGATAAAGAGTTCGTCATAAATAGTTACGTCGATGCAAGCTTTTACACCGATCCAGATGACTCTGAGTCTCAATCTGGATACGTATTGAAAGTGGGAGCAATTAGCTAGAGTAGATCCATGTAGAGCATTGTAGACATAAAAATTTGTGAAATACATATAGATCTGAATGTGGAAGACCCGTTGACTAAACCTCTCTCACAAGCAAAACATGATCACACCCTAGTACTCTTTGGGTGTTAATCACATAGCCATGTGAACTAGATTATTGACTCTAGTAAACTCTTTGGGTATTGGTCACATGGCGATGTGAACTATGGGTGTTAATCACATGACGATGTGAACTAGATTATTGACTCTAGTGCAAGTGGGAGATTGAAGGAAATATGCCCTAGAGGCAATAATAAAGTTGTTATTTTATATTTCCTTATTCGTGATAAAGGTTTATTATTCATGCTAGAATTGTATTAACCGGAAACTTGATACATGTGTGGATACATAGACAAAACACCATGTCCCTAGTAAGCCTCTACTAGACTAGCTCGTTAATCAAAGATGGTTAAGTTTCCTAACCATAGATATGTGTTGTCATTTGATGAACGGGGTCACATCATTAGGAGAATGATGTGATGGACAAGACCCGTCCGTTAGCATAGCATATTGATCGTTCAGTTTTATTATTATTGCTTTCTTCATGTCAAATACATATTCCTTCGACTATGAGATTATGCAACTCCCGGATACCGAAGGAATGTCTTGTGTGATATTAAACGTCACAACGTAACTAGGTGATTATAAAGATTCTCTGCATGTATCTCCGAAGGTGTTTGTTTGGTTGGCATAGATCGAGATTTGGATTTGTCACTCCGGGTATCCGAGAGGTATCTCTAGGCCCTCTCAGTAATACACATCATAAGAAGCCTTGCAAGCAAAGTGACTAATGAGTTAGTTGCGGGATGATGTATTACGGACGAGTAAAGAGACTTTCCGGTAACGAGATTGAACTAGGTATAAAGATACCGACGATCAAATTTCGGGCAAGTAACATACCGATGGACAAAGGGGATAACGTATGTTGTCATAACGGTTCGACCGATAAAGATATTCATAGAATATGTAGGAACCAATATGAGCATCCAGGTTCCACTATTGGTTATTGACTAGAGAGGTGTCTTCGTCATGTCTACATAGTTCTCGAACCCGTAGGGTCCGCACGCTTAACGTTCGATGACGATTTAGTATTATATGAGTTATGTGATTTGGTGACTGCGTGTTGTTTGGAGTCCCAGATGAGATCACGGACATGACGAGGAGTCTTGAAATGGTTGAGAGGTAAATATCGATATATAGGACGATGGTATTCGGACACCGGAAATGTTCCGGAGGGTACCGGGTACTTATCGAGTAACCGGAAAGGATTTGGGGCAACCCTGGCAAAGAATGGGCTTAATGGGCCAAGGGAGGGACAGACCAGCCCATAAGGGGCTGGTGCGCCCCTCCACCAGGCCAGCCATCCCTAGAGAAGGAAAAGGGGGGAGGGCAAGTCCCTCCTTCTTCGCCCCCCCCCCCCCCCCCAAGGGAGAAAGGAAAGGGGGCGCCACCTCTCCCTTCCTTCCCCTGGAGCCTATATAAGGAAGGGGGGGAACTAGGGTAGGAGCCCAAGTAGGATTCGGATTATACTTGGGGCTCCCCTGGCTGCCTCTCCTCCCCTCCCACCTATACATGTGTGGGGAGGGGGCGGCTAGAAGACACACCAACAATTGTTAGCCGTGTGCGGAGCCCCCATCCACAGATTACACCCTCGGTCATATTCTTGCGGTACTTAGGCGAAGCCCTGCGTGAATCACTACACCATCACCATCACCATGCCGTCGTGCTGATGGAACTCATCCACTCCCTCGACACTTTGCTGGATCAAGAGTTTGAGGGACGTCATCGAGCTGAATGTGTGCAGAACTCGGAGGTGTCGTACGTTCGGTGCTTGATCGGTCGGAGCTAGAAGAATTTTGACTACATCAACCGCGTTGTCAAACGCTTCCGCTTTCGGTCTACGAGGGTACGTAGACACACTCTCCCCCTCTTGTTGCTATGCATCTCCTAGATAGATCTTGTGTGAGCGTAGGATTTTTTTTGAAATTGCATGCTATGTTTCCCTACATCTTCTACTGCTGAAAGATGTAGTCTTTGATATGATGAGCTTCTCCCCCCTTATTCTGGCATTTCTACAGTTTAGTCCACATATATTACCCCTTTCCTTTGATACCGATGCATGTCTAGTATAGATATGATGTAAGTCTTGCGAGTACTTCAGATGAGTACTCACTGTTGCTTTGCTACTCTTTTCATTCGACCCAGATGCTGGTTACCCCGACGGTGCCTACTACATGGAGACCGGCGACCAGGAGTAGTCCGGAGGTCCCAGGTAGGAGGCATTGCCTTTCGATCTAGTGTCGTTGTTTTGCTCAGCTTTCTTAAGGCAAAACTTGTCTAACTATGTGTGTACTCAAATAATATTTGCTTTCTTGACTGATATATTATGGGTCCTCATGACCCTGGTTTGTAATATAAAGTTTTATGTTTAATTTGTGTCATAGAGTTGTGTTGTGATATTGACGTGAGTAGGGATGTAAATGGTACGGATAATTTCCGCGCCGAATCCGCATCCGCATCCGTTTTTGAGGATATGGTATGCAATTATGTGTATCCACAGGATATGGATGCGGATACGGATTTCGATCAATCGGATATCCGACGGATATGGTAGCGGATATGGTATCCCTAGTATCCAACGGATGTGGATTATCCGCTATTTTTTGTGGATTATCCGAGGAAAGAAAACCGGATTATATCCGATAAAATAAGCTCAGACCCAGACAAGACGACCCGGTCCATATGCCAACTTAAGTTAGTAATTGTTGATTTGCAGTCGCCCCTAGGATATACTCTACCATAATCTCGTACGCAATCACCGCTTGTAAAATTGGTAGCACAATGGCGATAGCGCATACTTATCCCTCTCTCGGTCTCTCCATCGCCATCTTGCATTGTTGCTTCTCCCCGGCCGCCGACTGCATCTCTGATCTCTCCGATAGTCCGGTGGTTTAACGATGGTGAAAGATGCCCGTGGCCGTGGCCAGTCAGTTGGTGCCAAAAACGGAGGTAAGTGAATTCGTAGATGCACATAGTCCCGCGCAAGGTAAAGCACCGATGATCTATGATCATTTCCGGCTGTCATCTGTCAATGGACGCCATGCGCTGCTGCACGCCCACACCACGCCAAAACGCGCGCCAGTATCGTAGAGCCTCGATGGGCGTGGCCGGCGCTTCTCACGGCCATGATCGGCAGCCCGGAAGCGACGATGGTCAACGTCCGCCATCTTGATGGCGGTCTCCATGGATCCGACGTGGGTTCGTGTCGACGCAGTTCGCCATCAGTAATACGCCAATAGAACGTGACCATTAGCACGTACACACATACTCCTCTAAACTCACCAGGTTGGAAGCAATGAATACAGTAGCTAGCTCTAGAAATCAATCTGATTGCTTGCTTGCTTGGGCCTTGGGTTAGCTTCTTGCACTTACACGTCTTGCTGAATCAATGTATTTATGGTCAGACCCTCACAATCTCTCTTGCCTCTGTCTGCTGTTTGTGGACTCACACACATGTTGTATTTCAGAAAGATGTATGCTTCAGACTTCCAGAGAAAAACAAAGTAACTGAAAAATAGAGGAGACAGAAAGAGACAGTAGTATTTGGTTCCGGCCAACACTTGCCCTTTTCTTCTTCAATTTTCAGCCAACCTTTTCTGTAGAACAAATTCCTGAACATTTATGCAAGATCCACTTGGCAACACAAACCTGACTTAAACACTGAACCGACACACCCAACTAGTTCAACTTATCAGGATAGAAAAACATTCTGGCACATGTGTAAGTTGGCTTCAGTTGCAGGCAAACTGCAGCATGCCACTTCACTTCGGCACCACGTACTATTCAATTTAGATTCGCGCGGAGCAAAATCAGTGTTGCTCACGGCCATGATCGATACCCATACATGACAATGGCAAGTTTGTAGTAGTCGAGTAGGCTTTATCTTAATAGACTACAAAACACTGAATTTATGATGTTTAATGTCTTTCTTGCCGATCCTTCTCATATATTAATTCCTTTGATCATTAAAAAGTGACTGATTATTTTTGTATTGTTATTCTTTTTATAGATCGTCTGAATAAGATATTGGGGAAAAGATCAACATCTGAAAGAACAAGTGCAGGTTCAGTTCACAGTATGGTTGTATCACCCCCAGCTGAAAGTCAAGATGAAGAGCCGCTGAATATTGGCAGTGAAAATGAAGTTGCAAATGAAGTGATTGATCTGGAAGGCGATATTCAGGATGCAGGAGTCGATGAGCCTGTAGGGAAGAAACAAAAGAAGACCACATCAGAATGTTGAGACCATTTTGATAAGTTTTTCAAGATAGTGGTGGTAGATAGCAAGAAAGTTAAGGAAGCATGGGCTAAATGCAAGTACTGCACTTATGATGCAAAGAGAAATAGCAGGAATGGGACATCAGTCTTCTTGAACCATATTAAGATGCATAGTGTGAAGTCAGGCCAACAGTTGCTCAAAGTAGAGAAGAAGGAACATGGTTCTGTTGCTGTTGAGGCTTATAAGTACGACCAAGAGTCTTCCTTGAGAAAGCTCCACTTGGCAATAATCATGCATGAATATCCCTTCAATATTGTTGAGCATGAATACTTCCATGACTTCATCAAATCCTTACTGTTAGAAATGAAATAGTGGCTATGTTTGAAACAGAAAAGGATAAGCTGTATGAGTATTTCAAAACAATTAACTGTCATTTTAGCACCACAATGGACATGTGGACATCAAATCAGAATAAAGGGTACATGTGTGTCACTTTGCATTGGATTGATGATGAACGGATTATTCAGAAAAGGATCATCAAATTTATGCATGTAGAAGGGTGCCATACTGGTCTTAACATGTCTGGAGAATTTATTGTTTGCATTTTGCGCTGGTTTATTGAGAAAAAAATGTTTTCTCTTACTTTGGACAATGCATCTTCAAATGAAGTTTGTGTTAAACATGTCATTAGTAAACTGAAAGAGTATTCCCCTCTAGTATGTGACGGTGAATTCTTTCATGTGAGATGTGCAAATCATGTTCTTAATTTGGTTGCTAGAGATGGTCTTGATCAAATTTCAAATGCAGTTTGGGGTGTTAAGGCATTTGTTTTGGCAGTAAAATAGGAGGAATTCTATAAGTGTGCATCCGAGTGTGGGTTGTCCACAGAAAAAGGTCTACGGCTGGATGTCCAAATGAGGTGGAATTCTACATACCACATGTTGAGTGATGCCCTATATTATAAGAAGGCCTTTGATAGGTTGCATGAGATTGACAAAAAGAAGTTTAATAAGTTTGCTCCAACAGCTGATGATTGGGACAAGGCGCTTACTATTTGTAGATGCTTGAAGAAGTTTCATGATCTCACTAC
Organism: Triticum dicoccoides; assembly: GCF_002162155.2. Classification (NCBI taxonomy): domain Eukaryota; kingdom Viridiplantae; phylum Streptophyta; class Magnoliopsida; order Poales; family Poaceae; genus Triticum; species Triticum dicoccoides. Next base: position 415,068,661 of record NC_041389.1, on the reverse strand, counting down.
TCTACTATCAGGTAATCAATATCCAACAGCAAACTTATTCTATAAAGGCTTCTGTGAGATCAAGGTTTTAATTTCTGGTTGGCGTAAAAGTAGTGATACTACTATTAAAAAGATGGCAGCTTCTATGCAAACTAAATTTGATAAGTACTGGAGGAAGTCAAATCTTGCTCTTGCGGTTGCCTTCTTTCTTGACCCTAGATACAAGAGAAGTGGAATTGAACATTACATGAGAAAGGTTCATGGGAAACTAATGTATCGTGGTAAAGTAGAAGAGTTGATTATTGTTGTGAAGCAGATGTACCAAGCATATGCTTCTAAGTATTCACAGAGCAATGATGGACCTAGCTGTACTACCACTTCCCAAGAAGGTGTGACTGATCTTATGATAGAAGATGAAGATGATTATTTTCTGTCTCAGCAGGGCACTCATGGGTCTAATGATGGCGACACTGACTTGGATAAGTACATGGCAGAAGCTACAGTAAGGCTTTCAAAGGTTGCTTTTGAGAACTTTGATATCTTATCATGGTGGAAAACACATCAAGATGTATATCATGTGTTATCAATGCTTGCTCGTGATGTTTTGGCCATACAAGTGTCCACTGTTGCCTCGAAAGCAACTTTCAGTGCCGGTGGTCATGTTATTGATCCATTCCACAGTCGTCTCGACCCCCATGTGGTAGAAGCATTAATATGTACAAAGGACTGGGTTGCTGCATCTAGGAAAAATGACAATAAAAGAGGGGATAGACTTGGTTCTATTGTGAACGATCTGGAGGTTGTGGAAACACTTATTGCTAATATGAGTCTTGAGGAACAGCTTGACGAAAAGGTAAGGCCCTGCCCTCTCTACCGCTCTTACTAATTTTTCAAGGGACTTGCCTTCATGATCATTAATTCCCTATACATCATCTAATGCTAATATATTTCCTGGACTTTGTAGTCACAAGCAGAAGCTGGCAGTGATGATGACAATTTCCATTATACCATGAGTACTTCAACTTTAGGGGAGAGGCTAGCTATGCAAGTATGTCTGATTGCCTCTTGAACATTACTGCTATTTTATTTCTTTTAAGTAATAACAATAGTTTCCTTAAATTTTATGCTGCTGATACATAGGATAATCAAGGAACGGATCTTGAATAAGAGGCTGATAAACTGCATCAGGAGCAAGAAGTTTAGGTATGCAGTTATACCGGCAATTCTCTGATGTATGTTAGTATATATTGCCAGCATGTATCCTCTTTACACATATGGATTAGTTTTACTAATATATGCCTTCTATATGTGTGCTGCTACTTGCTAGTTACGAATCACATGCCGATCAGGTTAGATTTACATTTATATATACATTTGTACTCATGATTGAATATGTATGTTGCTAGTTACCGATCAGATATCAATATAATTGAATTAGTCATGTATGTATAGTACGTGCATCAATGAAATATCTGGTGCTTGATGTTTCTCTTCTCTATATATACACACACACTAAGAAGTTCCAGATTAATCATGTGGATATATACACCTCAGAATTGACGCATGTGTATTCGAACTACTTAATTGTCCACAGCTAAGTATCAATAATTTATCTGATTGTCAAGTGTAGCATCTAATATCTCTTATCATTCCCACAGGGTGATGCCAATGGATTGGAAGAACACCATGTTGAAGAGAAATCAAGGATGATTACCGGCTTCTACTTGATCGGATACTTGCCTTTCATAATAAATAAAAACTTCGATTGAATTAAGTATTTCTTAAGTACGACCTTTGTCTTGGACTCTATGTGTAATGCTATCCACATCTTATCGGCACTACATATTATTGCTATACTGGTGATTTATAACTTTAAAATGCCACTCTCTACTGTTATGCGCTTGGATGAAAACGTGTTTTCATATTGTTTGCTTAGTAGAAATAAATTATGTCTTTGCGCGTATCATCTGATAATTTTAGTCCGTTTCCGATTCGAATTTACTCCGCTTCCGCTCTGAATCCGTAGTCCGACATAATCCGCATTCGAATCCGCATCCGGTCATTATCCGCTCCGCTCCGAATCCGACCAAAAAATATGGTAATGGATATGGTAAAAGCATTATCCGATCCGATCCGATCCGTTTACATCCCTAGACGTGAGTCATTGTTCGTGATCGTGCATGATGCGTGTATGGTTAGTGCGTGATTATAAAGGGGAGCTGCACACTCCACTCCCTCCACGATGTGCAAAAACAATGGTTTGTGCACGTGAAAACGGCGACGAAACCATGAATCATCCGGGAAAGTTGGGTTCGGAGCAGAGTAGTCTCTCTGCAGTAGCCGTGCTCCGGATACCCTATCCCAATTGATCACTCTTCTCCCTTTGATTGAGCCCTTAAAGTTGAGAATATGCTCCACCTGCCAGTCCATTTCCTCTTGCATGCTCATGAGCATGATCATGTCCACTTCTTCGTCCAAATTCAAGGATTCGAAGAACTCATCTTGAATCTTTTGATCAAGCTCCGTCGACCATACTCCTTGTCCGATGAAGGATCAAAATTCATCGTTTTGCCTAATAAAATTAGAAAAAACTAGGTCCGACAGTGTGTTGAACACATAGAACGCAAGGCGGAGCCAGAGAGTTGTCGGACGTATCGCGGTGGCGTCCGGGCTGGTGACGAGGATGGGGGAGAGGACTGTTGTGCCTGTGCTGGTGGCGTAGAGGCTAAGAGCGGTTGCGGAGTGCACGCAGCGGCGGAGCGGCGAGACAGCTGTCACGGAGGAGGAAGAAGAGAGTAGAGAGCAAATGGATTCGGTAGGTCGAGGGGTGGATTTGGTGCATTTTGAGGTGGGGTAGGGCTGTCGGGTCCGACATGGACGACGCGCCCGGGCGCTCCTTTATTCGCCCATACTTGGGCCGTATATGAGGGGCGCCGGTCAGCCCTGGCGTTTGAGGCATGTTTGAGGCGCCCGTCTAGGCCGCATTTTTGTGACAGGTCAGTAACCGGGACGTTCGCCCGGGCATTTGAAGCGGGTTTGGGTGCCCGTCTGTAGATGCTCTAAAGCTTTTGAGGGATCGGTTAGGTGTCGATTAGAGGAGGAAAATCAGATATTGGGATTCGGGAGGTGGGGAGAACCTTATTACATATTCAAGAAGTCGCCTCCGCATCGTCTTCCTGAGCATGACACATACCCTAACAAAACTGAAAAAAACATCTAAAAACAGAGTCCTCTCACCGACAAGGGCCGATATCCACCGCGCCTCTATGGTTCTAGGACCATAGGAGAAGAGGCAGACTGGCAGGGGCGCCGACAAGAGGCAAAAAGAAACCTAGCTGAGAGCCCACGGGTAGCACGTACCGTGAAGCTAGGAATTTTGATGGTATTGACCTACACGAGAGAGCTTTTCTTTAAACGATAACCTAGCTTTAGTAACATACAAAAGCAGAAGTAGCTAGATCGATGGCTACCACAGAAGATACAATGCCAGGAACAACGTCATGCCAATACATGGTACCTCGGACATATGGACACCATGGATAGCCAGAAGATGTGCCACTGAGTTACAGACACGCTTACATACATGCACTTTAAACTCAATAAAGCTAGTAAAAAGAAGGAATTTTGCCTCCCGAAAGAGAACTCCGATACGAGCAGTATCCAATTCATTGGATAGAAGAGCTGAGGCGAGCATTGTGGAGTCTGTTTCAATGATGATACGCCCAAACCCAACTACAGCCGTGAACTCAATCGCCTTCAGACAAGTTATCGTCTCTGCATGCAAAGCATCCGTCAGGAAGTGGATTTGGCCCATGCCAGCATCGACGACATCTCCAGAAGCATCCCTAGCACAAAAACCTCAACCTCCTGTACCGTTATCTTTTAGAAGCGAGCCATCAATGTTTATCTTTAGGAAGTCGTCGGGAGGCTTGGACCAACCCTTATTAGGGGCAATAACTAAACATGAAGATATACGAAGATGTTCAGAAAATTATGTAACTTGTACAACAGTAGAGGAAACAATCACCGCTGCTGAATGACACCTATCATCATTATTAACCGCATTTCTAGCATTCCACATCAAACAAATGCAGAGCATTCTCCAAGCTTAGGGGGTGTTTGGTTGAGAAGTCCTAAGACTTTTTCTAGTCCCAGGGACTAATCAAAAAAGACTCTCTAGTAGAGTCTTTTTCTAGTCCCTGTAGAAAAAAGTCCCTCCCGTTTGGTTCCTAGGGACTTTTTAGGGACTTTTTCTAGTCTCTGGGACTAAAAAGTCCCTGAACCAAACACCCCCTTAGTAGAGCTTCGACCGATTGTTTTGCACCAGTACAACTGAGAAGCAAACCCCCTATCTGCTCCTGTTTAGCTTCCCGCCAAAGAGTCTTTGCAAATTTATATTTGAGGAAGGCATGGCCACCATCCTCGTCAAGGTGATTGCACATCGGGTAGATGGTATCCAGGTCAATTCCACGACGTTTAAGATTTAATTGGACAGGAAGGGTGTTGTGACCCAATCTGCAAAGGAACCTCATGATTTTCCTAGGCATTTTCAAACTCCAAAGCTTGGTCCAAACCTTTGCAGCACTTGTTGTCCGATCTGCTACAGCCTACAGTGGAAGTTGATGTTTGACCTGCAGCAACATCGTCCAACTGAAGTTTTGAGTTTGTAAAGCTGAAGAGCTGGCAAACACTCAACCGTGTCCCGTCGTGGCAGCTCGCAAGAGTCCTTCCGTGGCACCGCACTGGCGCAGGGACACCGGGCACGGCAGATCCAGCAGCCCGCCAGCACAACGAACCGTTCAACAAGCAAAGCCAAGCCGTGTCACGTCGCGTGCGGCAGCTACCTGTCACTGTGCCAGCGACCCGGCCAGCGTCCACTCCGGCCGGCATCCGTCTTCTCCGACGCGACCGCTGCCGTCACTCGTTACAGCTGCTTTGCTTCTGCTTGCACGGACTCCCTGGGCGCGACCCGCACGTATCAGGTGCCTGCGCCTGTGCCCTTGGGCGTCGCCGGTTGCCGACGTTCCCGCAAGACACCGGAATTTGTTGATTCCCAAAAACAAAAGGACACCGGAATTTGCTGCTCTCTGCCAAGCCAAATGGAATCATGCTGCAGGCGCAGGATGATTAACGAAAACGAGTGCCGGCCTAACCATCCCCGCCCGCTAAATAATCGTCCAAGTTGACGTTCCGGCTCCCGGTTCCTGCTCGCGTCAGCGCATAGCTTATTAGCTTTGTTAAACGGCTAGGGGTCCAGATATTTTCCGGAGCATCTGCATATCTTATCTTATTCTGGTTGGATGGAAGCATCAGCAATTCAGCACCTGCCGTTTTTGTAACAGAAAGTGTGGCCCTCTTGCGGCATGTTCATCCGTTCATCTTCCTTTTTGCACACGGTGAAACCATTTGTGTGACGGACGGGACGGGTCATCTGTACACGTCGCCGAATCCCTGTCTTGAAATGTTATATTATTATTATTACTCCCTCTGTAAACTAATATTAGAGTGTTTAGATAACTAAAATAGTAATCCAAATGCTCTTATATTAGTTTACGAAGGGAGTACTAGATTAGATACGCGCTCTCTCACCGTGACCAGGAATACATGTGCACTATGTTTTATCTTGCACTATGGATCAACCAAAAAGATGGATTAGGACGAACAGAAGTCACTCATTTGGAGATAACCGTGTTGGAACTACGTACATGCATGCTAATCTTATCTCCTTGGGCGATGTCATTACATGCGCTCTTTTGTTCCTACCCTGTACTTTTCGCCAGTATGCAAAAAAATAGCAGCAGTGGTTAGCGGCCACATTCCATAAAAAATGGACCATATCTCCGACCGTATGGGCGAAGGATCTCGGGATAACCGGATAAGCATGCACTGACAGGACCTTTTCCTTCCCCTAAACAACCAATCCGATCGGATCCACCAAAGCGAGAGCCCATCCCGCGATGCATGATGGTTCCCGATCACAATGCCCAAAGCCACCTGATCTCAATGTGATCCCAATGTTCCTGTGCAAACAAGACACTCGCCAGTTGAAGCTCACACGACACACCTGAAACTGAAAGATTCTCGGTGCAGTAGCGGCCATACATACGCATTCGAACGTTAGCCGTAACTGCATTGGGGCTGATTTAGGAGTGCGGCTAATCTGCACCCGGGCTCATCTGCACCCACGCTTAAAAAAAAATTCAAAAAAAATACTAAAAAAATTCAAAAAATTCCAAATTTTTTTGTGGTGGTAAATAATTTGACGCGTGAGGTGCGCCCCAAAATTCAACTCATTTGCCGAGAGCTGCTCAGATGTCCAAATGAGTTGAATTTTGGGGCGCACCTCACGCGTCAAATTATCTACCACCACAAAAAATTTGAAATTTTTTAAATTTTTCTAGTATTTTTTTTTGAATTTTTTTCTAAGCGTGGGTGCAGATGAGCCCGGGCACTGTTTTGAGTTTTCCCTGATTTAGGTACATCTCCCTCTCCGTCTGAAAAGAGCCCACACGCAGTTTCTCTCCTGCAAGAAATGCCCACATCCTGAACCTGCTCGGCCGGACAAAAGCTCCCGGAGCAGCGCCCATTCCATGCCCAAACTGCATCGTCCTTATCCGCGGAAGATGCCTGCCAGTGCCAGTGGTGCATCACTTTGCTCAAATACAATGCACCCTACTGCAATTCATTAGGAAGATGTCAAAATCGACGACGAGCTGCACATGCATTTCGACCTTTCCCCGCTAGATACGACGAACAGGATTAGGATTAGGATTAGGCGGCGGAAGTGTTTGGCCAATCTCGGATGCAAATCGGGATTAACGCTTATCCGGAACATAGCAACCGGAGACGACCCGGTGACACTGACAAAGCAAGTTAACCCCGAGATCTATCGATCGGGAGCGTCGCTGGAAACTGGGAGTGCAGAGTCAGCAGCACCGCCAGAACCACGTAGGTGAAAATGACAAGACAGAAGCTTCAAGAGCCCGAACAGCACATGTAGCAGCAGTCAAGGGGAGTCCAATAAAACTAAAACACGTCCGTTCACCTTTTTCTTGGCACATTTTCTCCCCTCCTGCGTGGAGCTTTGACGACGTTGGCGCCGTTCAGGTACGTGTTGGTGCAGCATTTGGTGTCACGGTCGCTGGGAGTTCACCAGTGGCACGCAACGCATGGTGGTGACATGGGAGCGCCAAAGAGGTGAATGAACAGCTTGCAACAGTGGAGCAATGAAATTTAATCGTCATTTCATTGATTGCATTTTTTGTTGGTAGCTTACCAAGCTGGCCGCTTGGTAATTTCATTGAGTATAATTTTCGTTGGTAGCTTATCAAGCTGACCGCTTGGTAATTTTGATCGTCATTTCGTGGAGTGTACTCGGGCGTCTGAGCTCTCAGAGATCCTTTTTCCTGTGATTAACGTGCTTGAAAGGAATACTCAAACACTAATAAGGTCCAAATGCTTCCCGGGACACCTATTCTAAAACGAGTGTTCTAAAACTAAGCGAGCTCGACTCGACTGGAATCGAATTGATGGCTAATCAAGAGAGTTGGCTCATATTCTACCCACAGCATTTGAGCTAATCGCCAAACATACAAAAATAAATAAGTGGTTAGTGAGAAAGGTGTGCTGCTCCCGCCGGTCTTCGGCCCTTGTCATCATGTCTGGCTTAATAATGTAATATTTTATCTGATAATTTATTTTGGCATAGTTCAATAGTACTCCATAATTCTAACATAAATATAAGTATCTATTCTGCTGATACCGACCGCGTACAAGCCTATGTTTTCCTTAGGCAAAAATACACAATGAGTACAATTATTAGGGCCCCTTTAAAAAGTAGCAAAATGATTGCAATTAGAAATACAACTATTAGGGTCCCTTTGCCCTTAATTAAAAGGAGTATGGAGGCCAGGCACTTTGAAACGACAAAAGGGAAGACTTCATATCAGTTGTTGGGCATTTTTTTCCGCCCGTGTTTGTTGGGCACTTTCTTTTAGTCATGGTTTGTTGGGCATCTTCACCAAATCAAAAACAAGCCTTGGGGCCTAGCAAGGAGGCAAAGAAATCTATTGCAGAAGGATTGGCTTTCAAGATCGAGGACCACAAAAAATGGTTCTATATTTAAAATTAGGGTTTTAATGCTTATTTGTTGGACATTTTGGTGTGAGTGAAATGTTATGGTGCTCCAACACAAGTCCACGCTACTGTCTATCATTCACTCCAACATCAAGAATGAGGCATCGCTTTGGGTCACCGTCGTCGCGAAGCACTTGGGAAACATCATGCCACGATAGTAGATGCATTGTGATTTCATTTCACTTTTGTTTGTGAAAGCAACTCCAAACTCATTAATTAATGGATATAACACTAGTCTATATTACTACTAACTTCGTAGTGCAAAGTGTTACTATCATCTATTAGCATGTAGACTCAATTTTTTCAGGAAGTCCCATGTGATGTAACATAATATGTTATCACAAACATAGCTTTGTTAACTAGCTGCCACATAAACAAATTTATCTTGGAGTAAAGTTATTTACTTGCTATAAGTTACTCCCATTATGAATAGCCTAATCCTCTTGACCCATACAAAATGGCTTAGGTAAGAGCATCTACAGCCGGAAGCCTTAAACCATCTCCCTTATGCCCGCGGACGCGCCCGGTCAGTCACCGGACAGGAGAGAGAAGAAAAACATGGCCCAACTAGGCCCCTCATATGTTCCCTATGGGCGTGTTTGGATGACTGCCTCGCACTTGGCTCGCATCTGCGATGCAAATTTCAGCGTGATTGGTTACCTGTGCGGCCTCCTCAGCCTGGCCTGATACATGCAAAATGAGCCCTCTCAGCCAGGCTGAGGGGAACGCAAGAATCCAGCATATTCGGGGGCCAGGCCTGTGCCTGCATCCATGCCTCAACCGCAACCTCTCGTTCTCTTTCCTTTTTCTTTCTCTCACGCATCGACTCGAGAAACCAACCACCGCCGACGTCGTCTGAGCCCCGCATGCGTAGCTCGGAGCTCCCTTGCCCGCCGCCGGTCCAATCCCTGTCGCCGGCGCTCCTCCACGTCCAAAGCGGGCGCTCGCCTCCCCGCCTCGACATCGTTGGTTTCCGTAGTCGCCTCAACACCGCCGAACTCCGCCATAGCCGTGCGCGCCTGGCCCTGCGGACGAGCTCGACGGAGCTCGTCCCGGCACCGGCCCAATCTCTGCCGTCGGCGCTCCTCCACACCCACGCCGGGGGCTCGCCTTCCTGCCTCGACATCATCGGTTTCCGCCGTTGAACTCCTCAATAGCCGCGTGCGGCCTGCCCTGTGGATGAGCTCGCTGGAGCTCGTCAGCCTACCCTCCACCGATCGAGAGGAAATAGGGGTGAGGGGAGCATCTAGCGCCGTGAGCCGCAACTACCATCGAGTTCCCATCGGGCGCCGCTTTTCTCCGCTGTTTGAGCTTTGTTGGTTCAGATTTCAGTTTAGGCTTTGATTGGCTTCAGAAATTTGTGATAAATAAAAGGGAGTGCCTAGAACTCATCTAGATGAGATATAATTTGGTCTCATTCACTTTGAAAACAAGAACAAATACAACCCACATCAGCATACACGCATCTTATAGCATCACATCCAATGGCTATAAAAGGTGAATGAGACCAAACTATATCTCATCTACTCCCTCCTTTCCGGTTTATAGGGCTTATCTTAAAATTTTAGTTTTTCCATTTTATAAGGCTCAATTTGGTTGTTTCTCATCACATGTTCAGATTCCAAGGTGCATTAAATCATTGCATGCAAGTATTAAGAAAAAATTGACCAATGCATGTAATTTATGCATGCATGCATTGCAATTAATGCATTGGTAAACATACTTTTTTGAGGAGAGCATTAATTGGGTGCTTTTGCAAACTACAAAAAGTATTCCACCACTCACCATCTATCTTGGTTGGTGAGATTTTTTAATTGAGCCTTATAAACCGGAAAGGAGGGAGTAGATGAGTTCTAGCAAAACTGTAAATAAAATTACAACTTGAGCTCTGCTTCAGATTTAAGTCCGGGCTTATTTTACTTGTTGTTTTTTGTCCATGGAACCATCCAGATTCAATTGGAATGCTTGAAATTGGAAGAGAAAAGTTCATATATAATTAAGCTCAAATGCAGCTTACCAAACAACATCTGTTATATATGGCATCTCTCATGCATACATATCATGCAGCTTACCAAACACACATCTCAACTCGTCTTTGCATCGGCTCAAACAGGCCACGCTCACCCAGGATCCCCCATGCCATGCAGACTAGAGCCACCCAGGTAACCAAACACGTCCTATATGTCCGGGTTGTCCGCGAACCCTAATATCCATCTCAAATATGGAAAGGATATGAGGGCTCGCGGACACGCCCGGAAGCGCCCGGACAATCCGCCACATAGGACGGGGCCCCATCCCGGACCACCTTTTCTCTTTCGTTATTCATTCTTTTATTTCTCTCTTTATCTCTATCAATCGTGTGCAAGTGACCGGATATATGAGAAAGAAATGAGGATTGTGGCTGCGCGGACGAATAAACAGGGACTCAAAATGGACATGCCCCATCACTAACCAGACGTGTCCGCGATGTTTGGAGGGTCGAATTAGAGGCACGTGGCTGAAGATGCTCTAAGCTGAGTAATCATAGATGCACTCCACTTATAGCAGAACAAAAAGGCAGTACGCAGCACGATTCCTAGCAGTTCATTTTCGTCACATCAACTCAACTGATAAGAATCTGAAATATAGAGAGGACCATCGACCATGTGATCATCGAATCGAATCCCCGGGAACAAAAGCTGAATTGATCAGGAACAAAACTTTGCATATATGTACACATCGATCGCCGGACGTATACATCACGCACAAATCCTCGCAAGTATCGTCATCTACAAACACCTCTCTCTTCAAGTTGCTCTGCACGTTACACCGAGCCTTAGCACTCTAGTCAGAGTTGGCTGCCCCGAAGAAACTAGTAGCACTAAAATTTACAGCCCAAGCTGGTGCACCGATCGGGCAAGTCCTACACAGCATCACTAATTTGCCCCATTTGTATGCACAGACAAAACGAACGCCGGAACGGCCTGGGATCACGCGACGGCGCCCGGCAAGGCGGGCACGTCGCCCTGCCACGCCCAGACGATGTCCGCGAGCCCAGGGCGCACGTCCTCGGCGCAGAACTTGTTGAAATCGAGCGCGTCGCCGCCGTCGTGCGCGAACTCGACCACGGTCACGTCGGCGGCCACCTCGAACACCTCCGCGGTGACCGCGAGCCGCCCGTTCGCGCCGTCGGCCTTGGCCTCCATTCTGATCCTCCACCCTTTCCCTCTGGTCGTGTTGTACCTCAGCGCCTTGCCCGCGGACTCCAGCTTGTGGAACACGGTGGCCGCCGGCGCGCGGGACGTGAACACCGTCGCGGCCTTCTGCTCGCTCTCGAACAGCCCCGACAGGTCGAACCCGGAGGACATGGAGGATATGAGCTGGAACGCATTGCACGTCCGCGGCGAGATGTTGCCGGAGCTGTCCTCGCTGCCGTCGATCAGGGCGGCGGCGTTGTCGTCGTCCCACTTCCTGGGCGTGACGGGGGAGGACGGGACGGGCGGCACGAACCCCCTCTTGAACCACGGCGTGAGCATGATCTCCGGGATGGAGATGCGCTTGGCGGGGTCGACGGCGAGCAGGCGGCCGATGAGGCGGCGTGCCTCGCCGGAGACCCAGGGCGGCATCTGGTACTCGCCCTTGAAGATCTTCTGGTACATCTTGACGTAGTTGTCGTGCTGGAAGGGGAGGAAGCCGCAGAGCAGGACGTAGAGCACGACGCCGCAGGACCACATGTCGGCGCGCGCGCCGTCGTAGCCGCGCTTCCGGAGCACCTCCGGCGCGACGTAGGCCGGGGTGCCGCACTGCGTGTGGAGCAGGCCGTCGTGGCGCAGCTGCTCGGGCAGCGCGGCGAGGCCGAAGTCGGTGACCTTGAGCCGGCCCTCCTCGTCCAGCAGGAGGTTCTCGGGCTTGAGGTCCCGGTGCGCGACGCCGCGGCTGTGGCAGAAGGCGACGGCGGCGACGAGCTGCTGGAAGTACTTGCGGGCGGCGTCCTCCGTGAGGCGGCCGCGGGCGACCTTGGCGAAGAGCTCCCCGCCGCGCGCGTACTCCATGACGACGAAGACGCGCTGGCGGCTGGCGAGCACCTCCCGGATGCCGACGACGTTGGGGTGGCGCACCATGCGCATGATGGAGATCTCCCGGCGCAGCTGCTCCACCATGCCGTCCGTCTGGCGGAGGCGGGCCTTGTCGATGACCTTGATGGCCACGCTCTGGCCGTCGCGCAGGTCGCGGCCGTAGTAGACCTTGGCGAAGGAGCCCTGCCCCAGCATCCGCCCCAGCTCGTACTTGCCCAGCACCAGGTTCCTCACCTCGCCCTCCCGCCCTCTCGCCATTGCCGGCTGCTCTGCCACGAGGATTGCTCGGAAGTTGTTAACTTGTTTTGGAAGTTCACTAATCACTACCACTGCTGCTGCTGCTGCTACACGTCTGGGATTTAACTAGGCGGGGTTGGCACGCGTCATGGTGGCTAGTGGCGCTCGGCACGCAGAGATGTGGCGCGTAGATGGGAGCGGGCACATGGGTTTGACGCGGGCGTTGCTGGTTTGAGGAGGGCGGCACACTGGTTCGGCACCGTGGGGTACGCTGCAGCCGGTCGCTTATTTGTACTGGCGTGATGGCCGAGGGCGGTGTGGTGCGGGGCGGTGGAGAAGGAGAGGTGTGCAGGTGGCTAGCAGGCTAGCTGGGTCAGGGGCGTGTGGGGTCGGGTGGACGACGCGCCGGGCGGTGCAGGCGAGAGGGGACAAATGTGAAGGCGTCGAGGTGCGAGGTTGGGAGTGGTGGAGGAAGAGTAGCCCGGTGACGGCCCATGAGTGGTGGAGGGGGGTTTGTTGCTTCAGGTTGCAGCAGCACGGAAGGTGGTGAAGGGGGCGTGTCTGCCGGCTAATTGGGCCGATTACTATACCCGTTCAACGTTTAACGAATGCGGCCAGACATGTGAACTTGGTTGGACCGGGCATTTGCTTTGCACGAAACACCCGGCAGCCTTCCGCGGCGTCAACGGTCCAACGTCCAATGAATCTTCATCTTTGCGAACCTCTTAACCACTGTTTTCCTATTTCTCAGGAAAAAAACACAATGTTTTCCTTGCCAATTCTATTGAAGCCACTGTTGACCCTCCTCCCCTAACTGCCCTTTGAGGATCCCTTGACCGAGGAGGCACATCGTTGACCTCCTATGGCCCCCTCTATGGTTGCTAGGCTATGGTCAAACTATTTTTCAAGCGGATGCTTTCATTTCCGCTTCTCTCTCCAACCCTTTTCCGAGAGTCACCTTGAGTCCAATGGTCCCTCTTTACTGAGGTGTTCGACTCGTTAAGGCTCAACTCTTTAAGCTCGCGATTGTCAAGGCTCGGTTTGTAAAGCTCGGTACTTATAACAAGATAAAATTCATGATCAACTCGATTATTTTAATGCTCGTTAAGCACGTGAGCACTCGTTATAGAAGTACACGACTCAACAATATTACACACAATTTATAATGGGCTACTCATTCGACTTCGACTAGGCCAGCCAAGTGTAAAAGAGGGATAAGGTGGCCGATGGGCAACATGAAATTGGGGTTACTAGGCTAAGCGGCTGAGCCTTGGCAATTAATAGCAATAA
>NC_041389.1:415053317-415054697 GCF_002162155.2 Triticum dicoccoides | reverse complement strand
CGAGTTGCTCATGAAACTTGCGAGCTCGCTCGTTACGTTTGTTAATCTTAGCAAGTTACATTTGTTGTTCGGCTTGGTTCATTAGCAAACGAACACAAGATCAAATGAGTCGAGCTTGAGATTGATAGGTAAGCTCTCAAGCAACGAGTTTCTCGTCCAAACCTATCCACTCCTCCCTCGACGATGGTCATGGTGGGAATGGGAGAGGTGGTTGGGACATCATTGTGGTTAGTAGAGGTAGTTTAGGTCTAGGTTTTCATTTGACTCCATGATGTTTGGCGACATGTCATGTCAACACTTCATCTTAGCATTTGTGAGCTACACTTGATCGACGTCGGGTTGTTTATTTTGGTTGTCGTCCATGGTTGGGATTGGCATGGGCTGTAGATCCGACACGAGTTTATTCAGTAAGCTCACTATGCCACCAGTGTAGCTAAACCCAGAGTCATAATCGCTCCTCCCACCGTCAAGGTGGCGATGGGTGTGGGTTCTATTATCATCGATCAAGTGTTGTTTGAGGTAGCTTTCCGAGTGCCTTGTTCAACCCTGCGGGGAGGCCTTTGTTCCCTTACTCGTCGCCATCAAGGTTTGCATCAGAGTCGGTGGCCTTAGTGTCTCCAATGAGGTCATTGTATGTGTTACTACCCAATTGTGGTCTTGGTGATATATTCGGGGCCCTATCTGCAAAAAGGAGGGACCTAGCTACAATTTCTGTTTTTAGGGTATTGTATGCAATTTTGTCAAAATTTGGCTATGAAATGCCATATGTTTTAGCAAAAGGTTATCGCCCGGCCTTAAACTGAGGCCCTTACAAGGTTCAACAGGTTTTAAGGGAAGAGACGGTGGCCTAAGTGTCTCCAATGAGGTCATTGTATGTGTTATTACCAATTGTGTTCTTGGTGTTATATCCGGGGCCCTATCTGCCACTAGGAGAAAAAGGGCTATTCGAACTGGTTTGTGAGGGCCATTTGTCCTGGTTCACAAACTGGGACTAAAGGGTCGTATCTAAAGCCCTCCACCTTTAGTCCTGGTTCGATCGGGAACCGGGACAGATAGGGCTCCACGTGGCCGTAGCGGCTTGCCCAGGCAGGGGGGCCTTTTGTCCCGGTTGGTGCCACCAACCGGGACCAAAAGGCCTCCACGCGTCAGCAGTTCAGGGTCTGGGTTTGTTTTTTTTTGAAAGGGAGGGGGGTTTGGGGGGGTTTGTAGGGTTAATTTAGGGGTTTCATATATTGTGTTAGCTAGCTAATAGAGAGGAGTGTCCTCTCTTATCTCCGTGCTTGGTCGACGCTACATATAGAGAGGACTCGACACACTAGCTAGCTAGTAAGCAAATGAAGGAAACCATTAAGTACAAAAGATCGTCATGAACACAGAGAA
>NC_041389.1:415049591-415052514 GCF_002162155.2 Triticum dicoccoides | reverse complement strand
CGACGACACCTCCTCTGCTACTCTGGTCCGCCAACACCCCTGACTACCGCTGCATCGCCGGATTCCGATGCCGTCCTGGACAACAGCCACTTCTCCCTCCTCCCCTTCATCCTCCGGTCGCCCGATCTGTGTCGCAGTCCATGTCGGGCCCTGCGTCAGCTAGCTGCCGGATCCGCCTCGCCGCCCTCCACCGACCACCATCCACCGAATCCGGCAAGCTAGGGGAGGTTACCGGCGACTCTTGCCTCCCCGTTCCTCCACCACCTCCCGATCCGGTGCTGCTCCTTGGTCCCGACGCAGCTACCTCCTCTTCTCTTGCGTGGATTCACTGGAAACATGCCCAATCCGAGATCATCCATCTCTTCCTCACTGCCGACATCTTGTAGTTCGCTAATCTGATGCGTGGTGTTTGATTTATTTTTCAGGCTTGCAGTTCACCAGTTTCCGCTAGGAGGACCACGACGACTCTTGATGCAGTCCTCAACCCTCCCTGGTGGTCGCCGTTGCACGACTTTCTTTGTTGCGGTTCATGTGAATTACAGTGCAGTTTGGAGCATGTTAGCATGCAGTGCAAAATGGTGAATTTTGTGTTTGAGGAGTTTATGTATAAAAATTGCAGGGGCTAATCTGAATGAAGTTTGTGGGGAGACATGTCTTTAGAATGCAGTTTGGAGTATCTGCACATGCAGTGCAAACGCTGCTTTTTGTGTTTGCATATTTTGTTTGTATAAAGATTACACGGACTAGTTTGATTGCAGCGAAACATGGCACACTCTTGAAATTTTTTACGTCCGACAAAAGAAATCATGAAGTGCGCTTGCTCGTCCGATGCAGTGTGGTTTTTCATCTGAAGCAGTGCACTCCACCTCGTTTGGGAAAATTTACGTCCCACAAAAAAAACCATACAGTGCACTTGCCCATCTAATGAAGTACGGTATTTCGTCTGAAGCAGTGCGTTCTTCTTTCCCCGTCCGAGAAAAAATACGTCTAAACAAAAAGAAACCATGCAGTGCACTTGCCCATCTAATGAAGTGCGGTATTTCGTCTGAAGCAGTGCGTTCTTCTTTCCTCGTCCGAGAAAAAATACGCCTAAACAAAAAGAAACCATGCAGTGCACTTTCCCATCTGATGTAGTGCAGTATTTTGTCTGAAGCAATGCGTTCTTCTGTCCGATGCAGTAAATACGACGATTTTGGTCTCGCGAAGAACAAAGTGTCCGCTTTTCGGTAAAATCGAAATTGCTCTTAAACCGTAAGGAATTAGAGAGAGTGTTCTACATGAAAAAGTTGTGTCTCGTCGATATCTTTCCAACGGCGTATGATTTGAATTATTCCGACCAGCCATTCGTAAAAATTCACGAAAAAACAGCCGCTGCCTCTCAAAGTCAGCCGCACGATTTTCAAAATTAACTAAAAACCGTAAGGAATCTCAAAACCATTTCAACATATGAAAGTTGTGCCTTGTCCATAGCTTTCCAGTGGCGTATTATACGTCTCGTTCCGACAAACGGTTAGAAAACTGGAGCAAAAACTATACTGAAAATTTCAAAAAATTTGAAAAACAGAGTTCCGCGATTAAGTAAAATTTGAAATTGTTCTTAAACCGTAACGAATTAGAGAAAAATTTATATATGAAAAAGATGCGCCTCAATGATATCTATCCAACGGCGTATCGTTTGCTTCGTTCCGACGAGCGGTTTAGAAGAAATCGCGAAAAAACGCTCGCTGCCACTCGTCATGGGACGCGCCAATTTCAAAACTGCTCTTAAACCATGTGGAATCTCGAAAAGTGTTCAACATATCGAAGTTGCGTCTAATCCATAGCTTTTCAACGGTATATTACACGCCTCATTCCGATAAACAGTCAAAAAATTAGAGCGAAAACAGTACCGAAATAATAACGCGTGCAGTTTTTCCCGACGCGAAGTTCACTAGTCTATATTACAGTGCTCGTCGTCAAGAAGATGCAGTGCACTTGCGTTCAGCGTGCAGTGCGGAAGTGGCGTGCAGAATAGTTATTCTGCTAATAAGCAGAATAGACCGTCTGTATATATAGCTTGCCCTAGAAATAGCTATCAGTACCATTGGTTGTGCTTTGTGATTCGTACTAGCTGTTTGTTGTAATACTATTTGAAGCCCATGTGCTCTGAGATTTAGCTTTGTTGGCAGGCCGGTTCTGGCTGCTTTATGCCTAATTGGCTGAGGAAAAGCCTGTCTGGGCGCGTGCGTACGAAAGGGTGGCCATCAGTAGCGTTGTATATATCAGGTTCCAACTACTGGGCAGCATTTCGTGCAGGTTCTTATGTGTAAGGCGCGCCGTTACGTCCCGTTTTTCTCGCACGTGACGCCCACCACGAGACGGGCGCAGGTTCTGTCTGATATCCGCGACGGGTCCATGCATATGCCCGGAAGGAACCTATGTGAGCCACGTGTTGAAGCTGCTACACTATGTATACGTACACATGAATGTCTTCTCGCGTGCAACACGTCCACGTCGCTCGCATGTTATGCAACACATGTGGTCTGCCATCATACGGCTCATGTGATATGGTCTTGTTGGTTTGAAAAAGTCGTACGTGTGTGTAATAGAGCTGTACTTGTCACACGCCTGTACGTATCAGTTCTATTGTGGCTTCAGTTTCATGAGATTGGGTTGGTCTTTGAATACATGTAAACAGTTATCGGTTCCACGAACAAACTGGTGCACATGCATCGAGGTTAACTTTGACGGACCCATCACTGATTTTTGGCGGTTCCCGTACCGGGGTTACCATCCCCCTCCCCCTATATCCATCGGCTCCATGGTTGATATCGTCGGTTCCACCTGAGATGGTTTGCCTCGTCGGTTCCGAGTGTGTGATAAGGCGGTTGGCGTCCTCTGTAATAGATACCGGTTCCACGAACGAACTGGTGCACATGCATCG
>NC_041389.1:415048020-415049291 GCF_002162155.2 Triticum dicoccoides | reverse complement strand
TTGGCGGTTCCCATATCGGGGTTGCCGACCCCCCTTGCCCTAAATCCATCGACTCCATGGTTGATATCCTCGGTTCCACCTGAGATGGTTTGCCTCATCGGTTCCGAGTGTGTGATAAGGCGGTTGGCGTCCTCCGTAACAGATATCGGTTCCACGAACGAACTGGTGCACATGAATCGAGGTTAACTTCGACGGACCCATCACTGATTTTTGGCGGTTCCCATACCGGGCCCATCAGAAATCATCTAAGTCTTGTTTGAAGGGTGTCGTTCTGGAAATAGGTAGTCACCTGTGTCCAGATTGGATGGCGCAAGAGCAAGGGGAAACAAATATTATGCATACCTTTCCACCTCATCTATGCACTTGTCTCCAGCTTGGAAAAAAATGATGGTTCAGAACTTTGGAGAATATAACTTTGGAGATCCAATAAAGAGCAGAACTCTGACAATAGACAGATTGGTATTTTGAGACTGACTACCTTTAGATTCCAGGGTTCAGACAAATAGCTCCCCCGGTCGCTTTGACAAGGAGTGATGGTCGTAGTGTCTCTGTGCGAATACACGAAGTTTGACTAGCTAAACTAGCCGGTACATGAACTTACCTAGCTGATACACTAACTTATAGCTAGCTAGTACTCCACGCCCACCGGTGTCCGTATTACTTCTGTTCACATAAACGTGTTTGTGTAGTGCAGAAACTGCAGAAAAGCGGTAACTTCAGAATGAGTGATGGTTGTCGTATCTCTGTCCATTGCTATTTGGCTGCTGCAACCACAACTTGCAATGATTGGTCAAAACACGGCAGCTCGCAATGATTAGGCGTAGCACCACAAACGCAACTAAAAAAGTGAAAAGAAAATCTGCAATTTATTTAGTAAAAACTAGCAGTGAAGCACCTAAACTTGCTCTGAAGAATGGATGGCACTTGTACCGCGTGGAAACTTCAGCAAAAATGGACGAGACCACATGTGCTCCACATGCAGAGACTTTATAAACGTCCCGGGCTTTCTCCGTTTTGGCTTCAGGTTCCAAAGATGCTGCTAGCATCATTGCACATGGAGCCTTGCCCCCTCCTTTCTACTCACGTACAACAGCATGGACCGCTGCATGCTGACAGTGGCATAGCTTTTCTATGACACATGGGCTGCAAAGCAGACCACAAACACCTCTTTAGTTTAACCCCCACATGGCCAGCACGGATCACAACGCATGCATTGTGTGGCTATGATAGCTATTTCCCTAGCAAGCTATGGTAGACACAATTTTGCCTAT
>NC_041389.1:415042515-415047817 GCF_002162155.2 Triticum dicoccoides | reverse complement strand
GAGTAGGATTTTCTACAATAGCTTGCCACAGAACTAGTTAAGGTTTTTGACGGTGTAAAAGTTCTCAAAAATTCTGTAAAAAATACTGAACCAACACACCTATAATATAACATGATCCAACGGAGGGATTAAAGAAATATGACTGTATGTGTCCTGGACAAAAAGAATAAATGTTTCAATATATATTGATCCTGTAGTGAGCTGAAATGCTTGTCTTTTTCGCTGAGGCCACATAAATGCATATTTTTACAATCACACCGTTGGATCATCTTATTATATTAGAGTGAGGCTACCCTATTTATTTCATATTTTTAAATGTTTAGCAAGCCTTAACTAGTTCTGTGGCAAGCTATGATAGACACCATTTTACCTATATATATATAGACACACACACACACACACAATATAAGATCTCTTACGTCCCCTAACATCTGAACTCAACTTCCACATGGTATTATCCGTGTTTGTTGATGACGTGGTCAAGAAAGAATCCCACCAATTCCTCTTGAATTGCTCGTATGCGATCTTGTGGTAGTACTTCATCCCCCATATGCCACATCTAATTTCAAGAAGGGGGTCAATACATATATATGAATGAAACTGAACACAAATGATGGTAATAAAATAAAATTGTGAATATTATTGCTTACGCAGTTCATATTGTTGTTTAGAGTAGCCCCGCTTACAGGTGGTGTGGTCGATGAACTCGCAAATGTAGTATCCACACAAATCATTCACGGGTTCCTGCCACAACCACTTTACAAGAAATAGAGGTCAATCAAATTGATAAGCAAGCATGCTAAATGGTATTGATGAAACTAGCTAGAATCAATGGAAGATGCGCGGAACTAGCTAGTAGCTAGTACTTACTTTCGGGTGGTCAAATCGCAGTTGCGCCGGCAGTCCCGGAGCTTGTGCGGTGAACTTTTTCCAAACCCTGCCAGACAAAGAAAACAAGTACTTGATATCAGGAACTGAACAAAGTTGCCGATATGGTGCGATAATGATCGATTGAACTTACTTCTCAAGCATTTTAGTCATGGTCGCATACTCCTCCGGATTTTTTCGTTTGGAGTCTATGATGGTTACTAGTCCCTGCTCAAGCTTAATCTCTAGCAGAATAAAGTGGTACCTGCGCATGCATGCATAACTCATTGATTACATTACTATAACCTCGAGTAATAAGGGAGACCGAATATGCACAAGACAGTAACACTCACTTGTATTCGTAAGGAAAGAGTATTGTAGCTTTGTTTTGATTTTGAAGTAACGATGCGAGCAACTTGGCCTCGGTTTGTCTGGCATCATGTTTAACACTCCATTCATCCATGAGATTTGTGTTAATGAACCCAATATCACCTACTTGTATTTTCTTCAATTCGGCGATCTTCAATCTGCATAATATAGTGAGGATAATTATATATACATGCAATGAAAGAGCTGAGCTATATATAGAGACTTAACTAATTACAGAGAAGTAGTACTTACAGATAGTAGCAAGTGATGATTATTTTATCGAGGGCCATTTGATTGTAGAACTGGAAGAACTCCTTAAATCGAACTGACAACAGATCAATTCCAACGAGCTCGTGCTCCTCTTTAACCGATAGCGACAAAGTATTTTTCCCAAACTTCGTGCAGATGTCCATGTACCAATCATGGAATCTTCGCATCATTGTTGTTAGGGAAGTATCAGGTCTGACGAGAGGTTTCCCGTGCTCGAATCTGGATATGTCCACCTCCATTGTTCCAAAAATTATTGCATCATCGTCGGCCATGTAATCTCCAGGGTTGGTACCAAGCAACACCCCCGGAAGATTAGCGATGATATCACTAGACACATCGAGCGGGGGGCATGATTGCTTCGCTTGTTCGCCGAGCTGGGGAATTTGTTTCCCTTTTCTTCGTTCTGCTTCTGGCTGTACTGCCTCCCTTTCTAGAGGCTTGACAAATGATGGACCGTATCTGTATTGCCTCCCGCCTCTGGCTGTACTGCTAGACGCCGGAGCAGCCAGAGCGGTTGTGGCTGTCTTCTTTCGTTCGTTAAGAGGTGGAGCAGCCGAAGGCGGACTGCAACGACGCACCGGAGCAGCCAGACCAGCGGCGTCCGTGTTCCTCCATCGCTTACGAGGCGGCGAGGGAGGAGGCGGGCTGCTCGGACGGGCTGGAGCAGGCGGAGAAGGAGGCGAAGTACTGCCATCCTCACGCACTGGAGCAGGAGGCAGACTGCCGTGATCACTCGCTGGAGAAGGAGGAGGAGGAGGAGGAGGTGAAGTGCTCAGCTGACTAGCAGGAGCCATGAAGTTCAGAAGCTTGATGTGCTCCTTCCACCATAGACACGGAGTATGCATAGCAAGACCTAGCTGAGTCTCCCCATCACCTGTAGGGTGGTCAAGCTGGAGCTCCTCAAATCCCTCCGTTATTTCGTCCACCATCACAAAAGCATAGCCTTGTGGAATCGGACGACAGTGAAAAGTTGCTCCGGGTGAAGGAGAGAACACAGAGCCGACAACCGCCTTGACTTCGAGCTGATCCCATTGCGTCATAAGGTGGCACTGGTGTGAATCCGTGATAAAATCCACGGGGTAGCTAGGACCCGTCAAGTCAGGCTGTTGAACGAGCTCGGTGGAAGCCACGCTGCTTCTCCGCTGAGATGGCAGGGTAGCTTCTGGGGTAGCATCTTGGGCAGGATCTTGCAGCTGCTGGTTCTCAGCATCTTGTTCCTCTAGCTTTCTTACCCTTGCCTTATGCTCCTGCAGTTCGCTCTGCTCCACTTTCCTCCTCCTCTCTTGGGTTTTGTAACCGCCTGCGTCGGGAAACCCAACCTTCCACGGAACAGAGCCTGGCGTGCCTCATGTTCATCCAGGGTGCTCAGGATTCCCGAGGGCCCTTGTGAGCTCGTCTTTCTCTCTGTCGGGAACGAACTTCCCTTCCCGCACTTCGTTGATTGCTTTCCGAAGCTTAGTGACTGGTGTTGCATGTTGCTCGTCCGTCCAGCAGCACTTCCCTGTTTCAGGGTCCAATGTTCCACCAGCCCCGAAGAACCAAGTCCTACAATGGTCTGGCCAGTGCGACGTCTCTAGTTCGACCCCTTTAGCAATCAGGTCCTCCTCAGCCTTGTCCCATAGCGGCCAGGCTTTGAGGTAGCCACCTGACCCCATGCGATGGTAATGCTCCTTCTTTGCATCATTTATCTTATTAGCCGCTGACATCTTCTTACTCCTCTCTGATGTCTTGTTGGCCACAAATGCGGGCCAGTGATATCTTATCTTCTCAAATCGGCCGGTGAATTCTGGAGTCTTGTCTTGGTCGACATACGTTGTTTTCAACTCATTCTTCCACCTCCTGAATAGATGTGCCATCTTCCTGAGAGCATAGGACTTGATCAATAGCTCTATAACTGGATTCTCCGAATCCTCCTCTTCCGGTAGGATGAAATTTACCTTTAGCGCTTTCCAAAGATCTTCTTTCTGTCTATCTTCGAAAAAAGAAACTTGAAGAAGCTCTTCCTTCTTAGGCTCATTCCATAGCTCGATGCTAATCGGGATCATGTCCCTAACAAGAACCCCGCATTGAGCAGAAAATGCTTCCTTGCTCCGGAGGGGTTTAATTGGTTGGCCATCGTGCGCGATTTCTGTGATCGTGAACCTTTCATCCTGGCGCAACTTTTTCTTCGGGCCTCATTTCTTTACTGAAGTATTGCTTGATCCTGAGGGCTATATAAAAGAAGAAAGAAAAGTTAATATATGTACATACCAAAACAATTAATGCACAATTAGCTAGTCAACACAGGATTAATTAATATATATACGTCGCTGGACTTTGCAACAGTTGATCCCGACTCCGTTCGGTCACCGAAGCCGTCATCACGGTCGCCGGAGCCACCATCACGATCATGACCCCCCTCCAGTGTTTGATCAACGCAGCCTGCTTCCTCTCCTTGTAGACCTTCTTCAATGTCGTTGAGAAACGACGTGACTACATCACCTCCATCGCGGATTATGTCCCCCAATATCCCTTATTGATTGAAGTCTCTTTGATGATCCATAGTTTCTGCAAATATTACAACATGGCAATTAATATACAAACATGAGAGACGGATATATCAAAGTTATCGGGGAGGGGGTATATCGACAATGACGACATATACATAGAAAATATGTTATCGGGGAGGGGGTATATATATCGACCCCCCTCTTGTCGAAGTTATCGGAGAGGGGGTATATCGACCGCCTCTCTCTCATGATTGTCCAACGTTTGTGTAGTGTCAAAGGATTCAAACAAAACCATGTCTTCATCATTAGGTGAAAGTAACAGGCGCATGATGGTATGAAGCTCTCCAAAGTTGTTTTGGAACGGAGTCCCAGATAGGATAATTCGCTTTTTGGTACAAAGTACAGCAAGAGCCTTCCGAATATCGCTATTTGGAAGGCTTTTGCTGAAATTTGTACAAAAAGGCGGATCATCCTATTCGGGACTCCATTCCAAAACAACTTTGGAGAAATTCATACCATCATGCCCCGGTTACTTCCGGCTAATGATGAAGCCATGGATTTCTCCAATACTTTGACACTAGGCCACCCCTCGACCCCTCGACCCTAGCTAGTTGACGACCCTCAACCGCTCGACGATCCACAACCCTCTACCCTAGTTCGCGACCCTCAACCCCCTCCGTGACCCTCGTGACCCTCTAGCCTAGTTTTTCGACCCTCGACCCCTCAACGATCCTCGACACCCTCGTTCTTGATAAAAAGAAGAAGAAGAAGAAGAATAAATAGAGGAGAAGAAGAAGAAAAAATAGAAGAAAAAAAGAAGAAAAAAAAGAGGCGAAGAAGAAGGAATAGAGGAGAAGAAGAAAAATAGAATTCTTCTCCTATATTCCTTCTTCTCCTCCTCTTTTTTTTCCTTCTTCTTTCTCTTCTTATTTTTTCTCTCCTCTTCTTCCTCTCTTCTTCTTCTTCTCTTCTTCTTCTCCTTCTTCCTCTTCTCCTTCTTCCTCTTCTTATTTCCCTTTTTCCTCTCCTTCTTTTTCTTCCTTCTTCTTCTTTTCCATACATATAAAAAGTACATACATGCATACAAAAAAATACATCTAAAAACTACATATATCTAAAAAATACATGCATACATATATGAACATCTAAAAATACATACATACATATGAAAATACATACATATATGAAAAAGCATATATAAAAAAAGAAAAATTGCACGAGGCGGCGGCGGCGGGGGCAGGGGCAGAGCGGTGCTCACAGAGGGAGGCGTCGGGGCAGGGGGCGCACGGCGGGGCCGAGGGCGCCTG
>NC_041389.1:415032639-415042287 GCF_002162155.2 Triticum dicoccoides | reverse complement strand
CCTGCGGGGGGGCAGGGGTGCGTCGGGCAGGCAGGGCCGCGTCGGGGTAGAGGTCGGCGACGAGGACGGTGGGCTCGAGGTCGGTGTCGAGGCGGCGAGGTCGGGGCAGCGGTGGCACGGGGCAGCGACGGTGTCGGGGGTGACGGCGATGGTGCGGGGGTGGGTGGAGAAGACGGGCGCGGGCGACGGCTACGACGGCGACGGGCACGGGCGACGGGGCAGAGGGCGGCGTCGGCGGCGGGAGAATGAGGAACTGAAACGAAAATTTGACAAGTGCTGTTTATCTAGGCAAAGCATTGGTACCGGTTGGTCGCACCAACCGGGACCAAAGACCCCTTTAGTCCTGGTTGGTGCTGCCAACCGGGACCAAAGGCCTCTTTTCAGCAGCCCAAAGGGCGAGAAGAAGAGGCCTTTGGTCCCGGTTGGTGGCACCAACCGAGACTAAAGGTAGGCATTGGTCCTGGTTGGTGCCAACAACCGGTACGAATGCCCCCCTTTGGTACCGGCTGGTGCCACCAACCGGGACCAAAGGCCTCGTGCTGTCCGTGGCCAAAACTTTAGTCCCACCTCGCTAGTTGAGAGGGGTGGGCAGTGATTTATAAGCCCCACTGTCGCACCCCTCTCAAGTTCCTCTCTATCGCAGGCTTATGGGCCTAATTGTCACTGCTATGCCAGATGGGCCTACTAGGCCTTCTGCGGGCCTGAATCCTGGCCCATGGTAGGGTTACTAGTCGTATTCAGGCTGTAGTGGCCCAGTAGGTGGCATTTTTTTATTTTTTCTAGTTTTTTTTTCTGTTTTTTGCATTATTTATTTTATTTTGTTTTTTGCTTTATTTTTTAGTTCCTTTTGCTTTTAGGTAATAAAAAACATGAACTTTCTGTTAGTGCTATTTCTTTTCCAATTTGAATAGTTTAAATTTGATTTTTTTTTGAAATTTGTGTGAATCACTAGTTTTTGAATAACTTTACTATAAACATAGATTTTTGAGTGATTCTTTTTCCTCCTATTTAATATTACCGTGTTTTATCATTATATTCAAAAACAAATTTTGTTATTTTAGTTTCTAACACAAAACTTATTTATGATAATTCTTTTTGCTATTAAAGTTTCTAACAAAACAATTCTTTATGAAAATTCTTTTTGCTATTTTATATAATTTTAGTTTCAATAATACTAGAGGTTTGTAAAAGTTTTTTAGTTGATTCCTTTTGCTATTTGAGGTTTATAAAAACTTTTTACTTGATTCTTTTTGCTATTGAAGGATATTATAGTTTTGTTTTAGTTGATCATAACAGAATATTTTAATTGATTATTTTTAGTTCAATGTTTTTGCTATTAGTTCATTCTTTTTTGCTTTTAGTTCATTCTTTTTGCTATTAGTTCATTCTTTTTACTATTATAGTTCATTATTTGAGCTAAATGACCCTTAAATTGAAAAGCACTACAAATGAACTCTGAAAAGGTTGAAAGTTGGCATGGTATCATCATTTCACCCACATAGCATGTAAAAAGTTGAGAGGGTTACGGCAAAAATTGGATACAAAACAGACAATTTCTTTGGAAGTATCAGGGTTTCAGACGAAAACTCATCTGTTACAAAGGGATTTCATTTGTTCAAATGTAACTACATTGATATTCTACATCAAAGGCATCATAATAGTTGTTGATAGAAAGTCTTCACTTTTTCTTCGCTTGTGTTCTTTGCTTATTGCGCCGTAACCATGGATAATCTTCATCGTTTAATAGGATGCTTGGGTCAGCCTTGACTTTGAAGGGAGGAATTTCATGAAACTTTTCATAATATTCAAACACGTCTGTCTTGCCCTCCAATCCCATGATGTCTCTTTTTCTTGAAAGAACTATGTGGCGCTTTGGCTCATCGTATGATGTATCCGCTTCCTTATATTTTCTTTTTCTCGGTTTGGTAGACATGTCCTTCATATAGAAAACATGCGCCACATCATTGGCTAGGACGAGTGGCCCTTTTGTGTACCCCAGATTGTTCAGATCCACTGATGTCATTCCGTACTGTGGGTCTACCTGTACCCTGCCTCCTGACAGATTGACCCATTTGCACTTAAACAAAGGGACCTTAATATCATTTCCATAGTCAAGTTCCCATATGTCCACTATGTAACCATAATATGTGTCCTTTCCCTTATTGGTTGCTGCATCAAAGCGGACAACACTGTTTTGGTTGGTGCTCTTTTGATCTTGGGCGATCCTGTAAAATGTATTCCCATTTATCTCGTACCCTTTGTAGGTCATTACAGTCAAAGATGGTTCCTTCGCCAACGAGTACAGGTCATCCGAAACAGTGTTGTCACACCTGAGACGTGTTTGGAACCAACTGTCGAAACTCCTGATGTGTTCACATGTAATCCAGTCCTCACACTGGTCCGGGTGTTTGGAGCGCAGAATGTTCTTGTGTTCATCCACATACGGGGACACCAAGGTAGAATTCTGTAGAACCGTGTAGTGTGCTTGAGACCAAGAATGCCCGTCCCTACATACTATTGAGTCCCCTCCTAGCGTGCCTTCTCCACCCAGTCTCCCCTCATACCGCGATTGAGAGAGACCTATCTTCTCAAGGTCAGGAATGAAGTCAACACAAAACCCAATGACATCCTTTGTTTGATGGCCCATGGAGATGCTTCCTTCTGGCCTAGCGTGGTTTCGGACATATTTCTATAGGACTCCCGTGAACCTCTCAAAGGGGAACATATTGTGTAGAAATACAGGGCCCAAAATGACAATCTCGTCAACTAGATGAACTAGGACATCCGTCATGATATTGAAGAAAGATGGTGGGAACACCATCTCGAAACCGACAAGACATTGCGCCACATCACTCCTTAACCTTGGTAGGATTTCTGGATCGATCACCTTCTGAGAGATTGCATTGAGGAATGAACATAGCTTCACAATGGCTAATCGAACGTTTTCCGATAGAAGCCCCCTCAATGCAACCAGAAGCAGTTGCGTCATAATCACGTGGCAGTCATGAGACTTTAGGTTCTGGAAATTTTTCTATGGCATATTTATTATTCCCTTTATATTTGACGAGAAGCCAGACGGGACCTTCATACTGAGCAGGCATTCAAAGAAGATTTCCTTCTCTTCTTTGGTAAGAGCATAGCTGGCAGGACCTTCATACTGCTTTGGAGGCAAGCCGTCTTTTTCGTGCAAACGTTGCAGGTCCTCCCGTGCCTACGATGTATCTTTTGTCTTCCCATACACGCCCAAGAAGCCTAGCAGGTTCATGCAAAGGTTCTGTGTCACGTGCATCACGTCGATGGAAGAGCGGACCTCTAGGTCTTTCCAGTAGGGTAGGTCCCAAAATATAGATTTCTTCTTCCACATGGGTGTGTGTCCCTCAGCGTCATTCGGAACAGATAGTCCGCCGGGACCCTTTCTAAAGATTACTTTTAAATCATTTACCATAGCAAGTACGTGATCACCAGTACACATGGCGGTCTTCTTCCGGTGATCTGCCTCGCCTTTGAAGTGCTTGCCTTTCTTTCGACATTGATGGTTGGTCGGAAGGAATCGATGATGCCCCAGGTAAACATTCTTCCTGCATTTGTCCAGGTATATACTTTCAGTGTCATCTAAACAGTGTGTGCATGCGTGGTATCCCTTGTTTGTCTGTCCTAAAAGGTTACTGAGAGCAGGCCAATCCTTGATGGTAACAAACAGCAACGCATGCAGGTCAAATTCCTCTTGTTTGTGCTCATCCCACACATGTACACCTTTTCCAGTCCACAGCTGTAAAAGTTCTTCAACTAATGGCCTTAGGTACACATCAATGTCGTTGCCGGGTTGCTTAGGGCCTCGGATGAGAACTGGCATCATAATGAACTTCCGCTTCATGCACGACCAAGGAGGAAGGTTATAGATACATAGAGTCACGGGCCAGGTGTTGTGATTGCTGATCTGCTCCCCGAAAGGATTAATGCCATCCGTGCTTAAACCAAACCATACGTTCCTTGCGTCACCTGCAAACTCCTCCCAGTACTTTCTCTCAATTTTTCTCCACTACGACCCTTCAACGAGTGCTCTCAACTTCCCATCTTTCTTACGGTCATCTCTGTGCCATTGAATCGACTTGGCATGCTCTTTGTTTCTGAACAGGCATTTCAATTGTGGTATTATAGGAGAATACCACATCACCTTGGCAGGAACCCTCTTCCGGGGTGCTCACCGTCAACATCACCAGGGTCATCTCGTCTGATCTTATACCGCAATGCACCGCATATCGGGCATGCGTTCAAATCCTCGTACGCACCACGGTACATGATGCATGTTGGGGAATGTAGTAATTTCAAAATTTTCCTACGCACACGCAAGATCATGGTAATGCATAGCAACGAGAGGGGAGAGTGTTGTCCACGTACCCTCGTAGACCGAAAGCGTAAGTGTTAGCACAACGCGGTTGATGTAGTCGTACGTCTTCACGATCCGACCGATCAAGCACCGAACGTACGTCACCTCCGAGTTCAGCACACATTCAGCTCGATGACGTCCCATGAACTCCGATCTAGCATAGTTTTGCGGGAGAGTTCCGTCAGCACGACGGCATGATGACGGTGTTGATGATGCTACCAACACAGGGCTTCGCCTAAGCACTGCTATGATATTACCGAGGTGGAATCTGGTGGAGGGGGGCACCGCACACGGCTAAGAGATCAATTGTTGTTTCTACAGGTGCCCCCTGCCCCCGTATATAAAGGATCAAGGGGGAGGGGGACGGCCGGCCAGGAGGAGGTGCGCCAGGGAGGATTCCTACTCCCATCGGGAGTAGGACTCCCTCCTTTCCTAGTCCAAGTAGGAGAGGGGTAGGAAGGGAGAGAGGACAGGAAGGAAAGGGGGGCGCCGCTCCCCTCCTTGTCCTACTCGGACTAGAGGGGGAGGGGGCGGGCGGCTGCCCTGGCCGCCCTCCTCTTCTCCACTAGGGCCCATTAGGCCCACTAAATCCCCCGGGGGGTTCCGGTAACCCCCCGGTAGTCCGGTATATGCCCGAAACCTCCCGAAACACTTCCGGTGTCCGAACATAGTCATCCAATATATCGATATTTATTTCTCGACCATTTTGAGACTCCTCGTCATGTCCGTGATCATATCCAGGACTCCGAACTACCTTCGAGAACTAAGTAGGCATGACTGAGACACGTCTTCGGTCAATAATCAATAGCGGAACCTGGATGCTCATATTGGCTGCTACATATTCTACGAAGATCTTTATCGGTCAAACCGCATAACAACATACCTTGTTCCCTTTGTCATTGATATGTTACTTGCCCGAGATTCGATCGTCAGTATCTCAATACCTAGTTCAATCTCGTTACCGGCAAGTCTCTTTACTCGTTATGTAATGCATCATCCTGCAATTAACTTATTAGTCACATTGCTTGCAAGGCTTATAGTGATGTGCATTACCGAGAGGGCCCAGAGACACCTCTCCGACAATTGGAGTGACAAATCCTAATCTCGAAATACGCCAACTCAACAAGTACCTTCGGAGACACCTGTAGAGCACCTTTATAATCACCCAGTTACGTTGTGACATTTGGTAGCACACAAAGTGTTCCTCCGGTAAACGGGAGTTGCATAATCTCATAGTCATAGGAACATGTCTAAGTCATGAAGAAAGCAATAGCAACATACTAAACGATCAAGTGCTAAGCTAACGGAATGGGTCAACTCAATCACATCATTCTCTAATGATGTGATCCCGTTAATCAAATGACAACTCATGTCTATGGCTAGGAAACTTAACCATCTTTGATTCAACGAGCTAGTTAAGTAGAGGCATACTAGTGACACTTTGTTTGTCTATGTATTCACACATGTACTAAGTTTCTGGTTAATACAATTCTAGCATGAATAATAAACATTTATCATGAAATAAGGAAATAAATAATAACTTTATTATTGCCTCTAGGGCATATTTCCTTCAGTCTCCCACTTGCACTAGAGTCAATAATCTTGTTCACACCACCATGTGATTTAACACCAATATTCACATCTGTATGTGATTAATACCCATAGTTCACATCGTCATGTGATCAACACCCAAAGGGTTTACTATAGTCAATAATCTAGTTCACATCGCTATGTGATTAACACCCAAAGAGTACTAAGGTATGATCATGTTTTGCTCGTGAGAGAAGTTTAGTCAATGGGTCTGTCACATTCAGAGTCGTATGTATTTTGCAAATATTCTATGTCTACAATTCTCTGCATGGAGCTACTCTAGCTAATTCCTCCCACTTTCAATATGTATCCAGATTGAGACTTAGAGTCATCTGGATCGGTGTAAAAGCTTGCACCGATGTAACTCTTTACGACAGGCTCTTTTATCACCTCCATAATCAAGAAATATTTCCTTAGTCCTCACTAAGGATATTCTTGACCGCTGTCCAGTGATCTACTATTAGATCAAAATTGTACTCCCTTGCCAAACTCAGAGCAAGGTATAAATAGGTCTGGTACACAGCATATCATACTTTATAGAACCTATGACTAAGGCATAGGGAATGACTTTTCGTTATCTTTCTATTTTCTGCCATAGTCGGGTTTTGAGTCTTACTCAACTTCACACCTTGCAACACAGGCAAGAACTCCTTCTTTGACTATTCCATTTTGAATTACTTCAAAATCTTATCAAGGTATGTACTCATTGATAAACTTATCAAGCGTCTTGATCTATCTCTATAGATCTTGGTGCTCAATGTGTAAGAAGCTTCACCGAGGTCTTTCTTTGAAAAACTCCTTTTAAATACTCCTTTATGCTTTCCAGAAGATTCTACATTATTTCTGATCAACAATATGTCATTCACATATACTTTATCAGAAATGTTGTAGTGCTCCCACTCACTTTCCTATAAATACAGGCTTCCCCGCAAGTCTGTATAAAACTATATGCTTTGATCAACTCATCAAAGCGTGTATTCCAAGTCCGAGATGCTTGCACCAGTCCATAGATGGATCACTGGACCTTGCACACTTTTTTAGCACCTTTAGGATTGACAAAACCTTCTGGTTGCATCATATACAACTCTTCTTTAATAAATCCATTAGGGAATGCAGTTTTGACATCCATTTGCCAAATTTCATAATCATAAAATGCGGCAAATGCTAACATGATTCGGACAGACTTAAGCATTGATATGAGTGAGAAAATCTCATCGTATTCAACACCTTGAACTTGTCGAAAAACTTTTGTGACAAGTCGAGCTTTGTAGATAGTAACACTACTATCAGCGTTTGTCTTCCTCTTGAAGATCCATTTATTTTCTATGGCTTGCTGATCATCGGGCAAGTCCACCAAAGTCCACACTTTGTTCTCATACATGGATCCTATCTCAGATTTCATGGCCTTCAAGCCATTTCGCGGAATCTGGGCTCACCATCGCTTCCTCATAGTTCGTAGGTTCATCATGGTCTAGTAACATGATTTCCAGAACAGGATTACCGTACCACTCTGGTGCGGACTGTACTTTGGAAGACCTACGAGGTTCTGTAGTAACTTATTCTGAAGTTTCATGATCATCATCATTAGCTTCCTCACTAATTGGTGTAGGAATCACTGGAACTGATTTCTGTGATGAACTACTTTCCAATTCAGGAGAAGGTACAATTACCTTATCAAGCTCTACTTTCCTCCCACTCACTTCTTTCAAGAGAAACTCCTTCTCTAGAAAGGATCCATCTTAGCAATGAATATCTTGCCTTCGGATCTATGATAGAAGGTGTACCCAACAGTTTCCTTTGGGTATTCTATGAAGACACACTTCTCCGATTTGGGTTCGAGCTTATCAGGTTGAAACTTTTTCACATAAGCATCGCAGCCCCAAACTTTAAGAAACGACAACTTTGGTTTCTTGCCAAACCACAGTTCATAAGGCGTCGTCTCAATGGATTTTGATGGTGCCCTATTTAAAGTGAATGCAGTTGTCTCTAATGCATAACCCCAAAACCATAGCGGTAAATCAGCAAGAGACATCATAGATCGCACCATATCTAGTAAAGTACGATTACGATGTTCGGACACACCATTACATTGTGGTGTTCCAGGTGGCGTGAGTTGCAAAACTATTCCGCATTGTTTCAAATGTAGACCAAACTCGTAACTCAAATATTCTCCTTCACGATCAGATCGTAGAAACTTTATTTTCTTGTTATGATGATTTTTCACTTCACTCTGAAATTATTTGAACTTTTCAAATGTTTCATACTTATGTTTCATTAAGTAGATATACCCATATCTGCTCAAATCATCTGTGAAGGTCAAAAAATAACGATACTCGCCATGAGCATCAACACTCATTGGATCGCATACATCGGTATATATTATTTCCAATAAGTCAGTAGCTCGTTCCATTGTTCCGGAGAACGGAGTTTTAGTCATCTTGCCCATAAGGAACGGTTCGCAAGCATCAAATGATTCATAATCAAGTGATTCCAAAAGTCCATCTTTATGGAGTCTCTTCATGCGCTTTACACCGATATGACCCAAACGGCAATGCCACAAATATGTTGCACTATCATTATCAACTTTGCATCTTTTGGCATCATATTATGAATATGTGTATCACTATAATCAAGATTCAATAAACCATCAACATTGGGTGTAAGACCATAGAAGGTTTTATTTATGTAAACAGAATAACAATTTATTCTGTGTGTTAGATGAATAATCGCATTGCAATAAACATGATATAATCATATTTATGCTCAACACAAACACCAAATAACATTTATTTATGTTCAACACTAATCTCGAAAATATAGGGAGTGTGCGATGATGATCATATCAATCTTGGAACCACTTCCGACACACATCGTCACTTCACCCTCAACTAGTCTCTGTTTATTCTGTAACTCCTGTTTCGAGTTACTAATCTTAGCAACCGAACAAGTATAAAATACCCAGGGGTTACTATAAACACTAGTAAGGTACACATCAATAACCTGTATATCAAATATGTTGGGGAACATAGCAGAAATTCAAAATTTTCCTACGTGTCACCAAGATCTATCTATGGAGAAACCAGCAACACGGGGAAGGAGAGTGCATCTACATACCCTTGTAGATCTCTTAGCGGAAGCGTTCAAGAGAACGGGGTTGAAGGAGTCGTACTCGTCGTGATCCAAATCATCGGAGATCCTAGTGCCGAATGGACGGCACCTCTGCATTCAACACACGTACAGCCCGGTGACGTCTCCCATGCCTTGATCCAGCAAGGAGAGAGGGAGAGGTTGAGGAAGACTCCATCCAGCAGCAGCACAACGGCGTGGTGGTGGTGGAGGAGCGTGGCAATCCTGCAGGGCTTCGCCAAGCACCTGCGGGAGAGGAGGAGGTGTCACGGGAGGGAGGGAGGCGCCAGGGCTTCAGGTGCGGCTGCCCTTCCTCCCCTCCACTATATATAGGGGCAAGGGAGAGGGGGAGGGCTCAGCCTTGCCCCTTCCTCCAAGGAAGGGGTGCGGCCAAGTGGGGGAGGAGTCCATCCTCCCCAAGGCACCTCGTAGGTGCCTTCCCCTTTTAGGACTCTCCCCTCCCCAAGTCTCCTTGGCGCATCGGCCTCTTGGGGCTGGTTCCCTTGGCCCATATAGGCCAAGGCACACCCCCTACAGCCCATGTG